>NC_141940.1:102308445-102619992 GCF_057802395.1 Ceratotherium simum simum | reverse complement strand
GTTTTGGACAGAAAGAAAATCATAATTAAATCTATTGGATTATTCATCATTGTTAGAAAGCTTATTGTGTGTTGATTCCAATATTAAAGCATCATTCTTAATAAGGATTGCATATCAGACTCCCCTAGGGAGCTTTTTCAAAATATAAAAGCCCAAAATTCCACCATAAGCCGAATGAATCAGAATCTCTGGGGGTAAGGGGACAAATGTGTACAAAATAGATACACTATTAAAGAAAGGGTAGGCGAGAGAGATGTGGAGGGGGCAAGCAAGCAGGCAGGGCATGTTTTAGAGTTACTGCATTATTCTTAACATCCTGTATGCTTACTAAATTGAGAAATGTTCCTAAATTATAGAAAATGACACATATCTAAGTCCTTCAAATCTGGTGAAATTGAAGGAGGGGTAGAGGAATTATAGGCAAGGAAGGAACTGCTACTTATTTATTTA
Organism: Ceratotherium simum simum; assembly: GCF_057802395.1. NCBI lineage: Eukaryota > Metazoa > Chordata > Mammalia > Perissodactyla > Rhinocerotidae > Ceratotherium > Ceratotherium simum. The sequence continues at coordinate 102,619,542 of NC_141940.1, read as the reverse complement.
TTTATTTATTTTTGGTGAGGAAGATTAGCCCTGAGCTAACGTCTGTGCCCAACTTCCCCTATTTTGTATGTGGGACGCCACCATAGCATGGCTTGATGAGCGGTGCATTTGTCTGCACCTGGGATTCGAACCTGTGAACCCCAAGCTGCCAAAGTGGAGTGTGTGAACTTAACCACTACACCACCGGGCCAGCCCTAGGAACTGCTACATTTTTATAGAGGGAAGAATATGAGAAAAAGAACCCAGTACATTTTATATGAAAACACTGCATCAATTAAAAACATGTACTCACAAACCTTTCCAAAACAGTATGAAAACAATAAATGGAAATAAAATGTGACAAATGACAAAAGAATAAACTAAGAAGCAGTTATGGGAAATTGTACAATGACAAATTGGATAAGCTATGTAGGAAATAAAGAATTGGCAAAATATCACAAATTAGGCAGTATAGGAAAACAGAAAAAATAAAAAGTGATTGGGAAAAGAAATAAAGACTGAGTGAAACAGAACAGAGGAAAACAAACCTTCTAAGAATAAGCAGATGTGTCAAGAACCCAATCCTGTGATTTACTTGTAATTTTGTTAATGATTTGAGACAGTTTGATCAGTGACTCAGTTTACTCATTGGTCAAGTGAAAATATGTAATAATATAAAACCTATAGAGCCTTGTGAAACTGCCGGATAGGATTTTATGGTGCAATTGCAAAAAATTTGATGCATTACCTTTTACCTACCACTTTACTCTTTCTGGCCTGCTTAAAATCATTCCTATTGTTTCTCTTTGTCAGTCCCTAGAATTCAAGTAAGAGTCTAAACAACAGTTTCTAGTCCTCTTCTCAAAGATAAAATAAACAAGTTTTTCTCTCATGTTAATTCTTAGACTATATAGTCGCCACTGTGTTCAGAGGTTTTAAATGCTTCAGAAAGTGTCTTTCAACTTTTATCAGATGATGAATTTTTGTAAAGAAGCAATACAAATGGACAAATATCCGAGGCATATAGCAGGCTCAGCAACAGGACACCCTCAACCTAGCCCATTCGTGGACCGGGTGATTCTGTCCTGGTGAAAGACCTACTGACCCTGTGAGAGCATCTCATGAGGATAGTGATAAGGATTGAAAGATGGCTGAAATTTGGGAAATCCAGGAGTTAGGAAGAGGGAGAGAGAGGCAAGAGTGGAAAAATAGTATATAAAAAACAGGAAGGATTGAAAAAAAGTGAAAAATGGCTTAGAGAAATGGCAATTTTTGAGTAAAAGTTGTAGGAGGCAAGGAGGCAATCAAAGCCAAGGTCCAGAATGAGGAGATCAAGAATGATTCCTGGTAGACACCTATTAACTGTAAGACAAAGTCCAAACATTAGCCTAACAGGGGAGGTCTAAAGGGCCTCTACAGCCTCTTCTCCCCCCTGCCTTTTCAGCCTGCTCTCCTGCTGCTCCCCTCTTTCAACCTTAGCTCCAACCCCCAGTGAAACTGAATGCCTTCCTACCTCCTTGACTGTCCTGCTAAGTTTTGCAAATCAAACTCATTACTCACCTGTAACGCTCAGCTTACATGTTCCCTCTTCTGCTGGGTCCTTTCAGAGCCCAGGGAGAGCTAGGCGCCCCTCCTCTATATAAGTCTTTATAAAATGTTTCTGCCTAGTGTCATTCATTGGTAGCATTCATGTCTGTATGTGACTTTACAGCTGAGGATTAAGTAATACTGAAGGAGTTTTTTCTTCTTTTGACCATAAAATATGCCTCCAAATTTGAACTATACTCATATTGAACTTTCATCTAAGGACCTACAGATCTTTTATTAGTAATTGGCAAACTAAATCAAATCAAAGAGGAACAGCCGTCACAAATGATCAATCAAAAATAAAACGCACCTTTTTAGCGTATTCTTTCTCCTGGTCTCATTTTATTTGCATTTCAGTAAACACTTATTGTGTCCTGCTAATAATAATGCTGAAACCATACGCATGTTTTTGCTAGTTTGTTACAGGAATTGGAGGTAGGAGGGGGGTCTTATTAGACTTCCTCTAATACCTTCCTTTTCTCGTGTGGTATAATAGTGAATATGCTCATTGGTACAATTCCCCCTCTGCTCCTATAATAGTTGCTATAAAAGAATAATGAGAATTCCTCTTAAAACTAGAATTAGACTGTTCCTTTTTCAAAGCAAATATCCTGCCAATGAACTAAAGGAAAATTATGTACAGTAGCGATTTATTTTAATGGGACATTTACCAATATCAAATTACAATGAAATTTCCTTTGGATGTGTTTATCTCATCCACATCAGTGATATATACATTCATTATTATCGCTGCTATTAATGTGGATACCAAATGAATTCATCATAAAGTGCTTCAAGTACTACATGCTTTGTAAGGTTATCTCAGGCTTTTTTTCTTTCTTTCCCAAGAAATAACACGTTGAGCAAAAAAACCCAAAAACATATATTCCTCAATTTCAAGCAGAGATTCCAAAGGAAAAAAAAAGTATATATGTTAAATCTCTGCCCTTGGGGATCTGAAACTGAAGGCTGCAAGTTAAATCTGTCTTCAGACATGTTTTGGCATTAGAATTTTAATAATTTGAATGCCTTTAGGTGGGGCACGCACGCAGTCTACCACTCTCTGAAGGCATTTGAATTAGTGGCTCTTGCTTGAAAGAAAACTGTTGTTATAAAGTACACAACTTTGCAAAGTTAATAGGTTTTACTTTGCTAAAATCAATGCTGGGCCTCTCCAGGTTCACAGATTTATTCAGTCCTCCTTGGCTTCTAAATCATTCATTAGAACTTTAGGAGAACTACTTGGGAACATTTAAGAGCTGTTTTTCTCTCCATTTACTCAGATTTGTTGAGAAAACAAATTGACCTTTCCCTGATCAAAAGGAGGCTCTCGTCATGACCATGCTCACTCTCTTATTAAGTGATCCTGATAATAGAATACGTGACTTCAGGCATAAAATCCTTTCTACGTAATTACTAGGATGGTTTTGAAAACACGTGAAATATTTCATCATGGCACATATTGCACACCAACGAAAAACACTGGCTCTTAAGACAGAATAATTGAAAGGAGACATAGATCATTTTTAAATTCCTTGTTCTTTCTATAGGTGTTATCAATTTGGAGCCACACAAATATTTATTCAAAAGCCATTTGGTGGCTAGAAAAGATGCAGCGAGTGTAGGGAGAAAGCAACAATATTTTTCAAAAGCAAGATGATGTGTAAATGGATGAAGGACTGGAAATGTCTGATTAAAAGTTCTAATCTCAATGGCTCTGAAAAGTCGTAGTTCCCTATTGGCACTTGCCATGCTTATCAAATATTTGTACTCAGTGAGTTATTCCTGGACTAAACAACTGTTTATCGAGTGCCTCCTATTGGCAAGGCACTATGCTTGTTGTCGGTCATTGTCGGCTGCAGTAGAATGAATGGATTGGAGAAGCTCTAGAGTCGATGTAGGGAGGCCAAGTAGGAGATATGACCGTAGTTAAGGTGAGGGGAGATGGTAGTGTGGATTGGAGAGGTAGTGGTAGAAATAGAGAAGTGGATGGAACCAAGTGATATTTGGGAGGCAGATAGGATTTAGCCATTCACTGGAGATGTGAGTGAAGGAAAGGATATCAAGTGGGCATCTAGAGATACTAGACTAAACCTCAGAGGAAAAGTTAGGATTAAGAATATAACTGAGATCATTATTGGCAGAGCTAAGTCTAAGATTTGTGATGTGAGTTTGGCTCCAAACGTGGTTAGATTCTCCATTTTCATTGAAAACATTGTGAGTAACTTCAAAGGTAACATTCATAAGCCAAACATATTTTGGGACTGCTTGAATATTTGCAGGACAATTGCTACAAAGGAAAATGAGAGGAGTAACGTTATCATTATCGACCCTTGCTATTTCTCTAGACCGCTTACATTTTATTTTCATTTGCTGACAAAGAGATCAATCAATCTCATGATGCACATAACGTAGAAAGTTGACAGGCAGTATGATTCCCCACATTTGGGAAAAAAAAATAGAGTATTGTTCTCATGAAGCTGCTTGTTATCGACCCATCCTAAGTTCTACAACGCCCCCCCTCCCACTGCTAAAAATCAATGGACAAAGATGATTTAAAAATATATTCATGTTGCTCTTTAAGAGTTCAGGAATTAAACTTGCCCTTTAACAAACTCCTTCTCTTCTGTAGTCAAAGGAATTCTATGTGCTTTAGCTATGGCATAATCTCTAAATGACTGTTTAATGCAGGTAAATTGTTCAATGCAGGTGAGTATTCTCTTCAAGGTAATTCACTCTGACAAATATTTAAGTAACTACTCTGTTATCTGATGCCTTTACAATGATAAATAAGCTTATATTTTCCTGTCAATACTCAATTTAATGGGAGAGAGCATACAAGCAAATAACTATATCCAATGCTGTATTATAATGCAGCTATGGAGATGCTATGCGAAGACAGATCAATTAATTGTGTGATTGTGTGTATGGTTGCGTGCATATATGTATATGTATCCGGGTTTGGGGAGATGGTCAGGAAAAGAAACACAGAGGATGTGGTAATTAAGATTATAAATGCCTGAGGACAGCTTTTTCCTTATATTACCAGGCACAGTGCTGGGCACTGCTTACCTTAATAATTGCTCTAGAAATATTTATTGATAAATTGAGCACAAGACTAGGCAAGATATTACAATACTGTTGAATGGTTTCCCATTTGAGAAAGGTTCAAAAGTAAAATTCTGAAATATATACAACATCCTAGTATGAAAAATAGACATTAAAAAATAATTGTGTTTTACCAAAGTCTCATCTCTTACCACAAATAACAAGTTATCAAGGTAAGGTTTAGTTTCTCAGGCTCTGGAGAATGGAAAGGTCCAGAAATAAGATAAAGAGGGATAAAAACAGATCTCTGTGTCTAACATCAATTAATTGATTTCAAGCATTTAGCCTAGATTACAGAACCCTCAAGATATCAACAGATAATCCACCTCTAAGCACATGTTGGGCATCACTAAGCCTTATATGTCCCTCTCGCCAACTTACACAGGCATTAAATACAAGCTACTCTTTTTTTTAAGCCTTAATTTCTGAGGTTAGCTTTCTTATTTTCCAACTCATTATCTGTTGTATGGTAATGCTCTTCTCCTTCATGGAATTAGATGAGAAGAGGAGATGATAAAAAATAATCGTGTATTGTTCATTGACTGAGCATATTCTCTGGAAATCAGACAAATTAGGCACAAGAATGGATTCTCTCCATTATTAGGATATTTGTACAATGTCGATAATTTGTACCTTATTGACCTATATGCAAACCAGAGGAACCTAAGAATAAAACAGCCCGAGGATTTAAGCAAGTCTTTTGTTAAAACTTCTAGAATTATCCATGTGAATCTCTAAAAGATCAGAGGTAGTTGTAAAAAAAAAAAAAGATGAAAACGAACTATAGTGGTTTTGACTTCTTTACAAATCTAATTTGGGTAAAGAAAAAGATTCAATTATTAAATGTTAATGTTTTCTAATTTTTTTATCTTCAGTGAAGTTTCCTCCTTAACCAATGCCTAGCATTTCAGCACATTTCCATTTGACTTAAACCTCAAAGAAAATATTTTCAAGCCAACATTAAATCAATCTGAAACTGGTTTCTTTTGTTGACTTCACTATTTATTTGAATGACTTCTGTATTCTCCCACTTACCAGGTTGGATACCACCAGTTCATCTATGTTTTATCCCTTTCTTTTCCCTGTTCTAAGTCTTACTGATCCTAACTCTTATACCTCTTGCCCAGTTGATTCCATCATCATTGCTTCCTCTGCAGTCTGGTTATTTACCATATTTTACCTATGTTAGTAATACATCCTCCTAACTGTTTTCCCTCAACCCTTCTCCTTCCAAAACATCCTACATATTCTTTCCAGATTAATCCTCCTGATGAACAGTTCTGGGAGTGGATTTCCTGCTCAAACATTCATAGTGAATCCTCAGTACCTGCCTAATGAAGCCCAAATAGCTTAGATAACATTCAGAATCTCCCAACATTCCTGGAAGAAACCTGTCTAGGCTTCTCAAAATGACTCTCCAATTCTTCATCCACGCTTCAGCACAACTGGACAACTTACAGTCATACCTTGGCCATTCCCCAAGACCTTTGCCCATTCTCTCTCCTCCATCATGAATGCCCACATTTCTTACCTATGTAATCCTTTCACGCCAATCCACTAGATTATGAGCTATACGAGGGCAGGAATTATCACTGCTTTTCTCACTCTGGTACCAAGCAAAGTGCCTGCTACATGGTAGTGTTGGAAATACATCTGTTAAATGGATGAATGAAGACACACCCAAATACTCTCTCTCTTATGAGTAAATTTGAAACTAAAAGTTACCTATTCTATAAAATCCTATGGCACATTGTGTCTACTTAATGTTTTTCATAGTCTATATACAATTAAACATCCCTTATTTTGACTGGAAATGTATGACTTTCTTTAGTGCAGGGACAATGTCTTCTTTACCTTTGAATTTTCCACCATGTTAATCAGTAGAAGTTTGGTGACTCAACGACTAAATGAATGAGCATAGCACATGTGGTAAAAATCACAATTAAATTATATTTCTGATTTTTAAATATCTAGTAGGCTTCTAACCAACAAATTAGTGCTGATAGCTCTGAAAAGACTATCTTCAGCAGCTGGTCAAAGAAAATTAAAATGTTCAGCACTTCATATTAGTGACAGGGGTGACCATGGAGCAGCGCTTTTGCAAAGCCAACGCACTGCTGGCCAAGGAGTAACACTGCTTTGCGATAGAGTCTTCAGAGAAAATAAAAAGAAAAGAAACAAAGCAGGAAAACGTCTCTGTCACTCCCAATTTCCAAGTTATACCAATGACCTCAAAATAATATTACTGTCACCCACTAAGAGGAAGGGTACCCTCTTGAACAGACATGATTTCTGTTCACGAATGGCCAATGAATACATGAAAAGATGTTCAATATTGTTAGTCATCAGAGTGATACAAATTACAACCACAACAAGACACCACTTCATATCCAATGAAATGGCAAAAGTTAGAAGAACTGTTAAGAACAAATGTTGGGGAGGACAAAGAGCAAATGGAGCTCTCCACCACCATTGATAGGAGTGTAAAATGGCGCAACCACTTGAGAAAACTGTTCTGCAGTACCTTATAAAGTTAAACATCCCCAAACTGAAAGAAGCCTGAATGTCCATCAATAGAATAGACAAACAAATAGTGGTATATTTATACAATAGAGTATTAACCAGCAATAAAAAGGAATGAATTACTGATACACTCACAACACCGATGAATCTCAAAAATAGTATGCTGATCAAAATAGTACGTACTGAGTGATTCCATTTACATGAATTCAAGAATAGACAAAGCTAATCTATGGTAATAGAAACCAGAACAATAGGTGCCTATAGGGGGCAGGAATTAACTGAAAGGTGGAATTAGGTGATGGGAATATTCTCTTTTTTCATTGAGGTGTTGGTTTTATGAGTAGGATCACTTGACAAACTTAAATAGAACACAATATCTCTGTGTTTCCCAGATGTCTAGGGACATCCTTCTATACTTCGTCTCATACTCGCTACAGTCATACACAGCAAGAAAGCATGGGAAACAAACTACATGGCAGAGTCTGAATGTTACACAAAATATCTTGACAGATGGAAATGATGAACTAAATTTAACAGATTCCAATTTTATATAAGAACAAACGACTCCTCTTTTCCCAAATAAATCTGTTTCATCTTATATAAATTTTACTTCAATTAAGAAATAAGAACTATATCACTTTCAAGTACTTATCTCTCTTCACTTAAAAATGACCTAAGCCATGTTAACAATAAAGATATCCAACAAATTTAAAATCTTTCTCTCCTACTTCACATAGTACATATAGATGTTTCTCATGCAAGAAAAGAACTAACTACGACAAGCTGATTGCCAAACCTCAGTCATTTGCTGACAGAATTTAAAAGGGTTCAGAAGACTAATCAGGTTATATGGAGACAGACTTAGTGAACCACCAGGGATATTATACTATTTACCTTTTTATCCCCATACACAATGATCGATTTGGACAATCTATAAGACAAATAAAGTGGCATCTGTCTTTCAGGAAAGTGTGTGTGTATGTGTAGTGTGTTTACTAGATTAAGAAGGGAAAAAATAGTGATCTCATGATCTTAAATTTTAGAAGAGAAAATAGCTCAAGAAGGTTGTAAGGCTTTCAAGAATAAGATTTTGACGATGTAATAGCAAATTATCCCAATGAGTATTTTTTTAAAGGGTGGTGTTGAACAAGATGCACGCCACTACACAGGGGATCCTCAAATGAGCTCAGATTCTAAAAGTGTACGAACATGGGATGAAATAAGGGACACGTAATCTAGGGCAAATATTAAAAAGAACAATATAGAACTGTATCAACAGTGAGGAAAAGCCGAGCTTGAAACCAATTGAGACTTGTGATAATGTTAAAAACAACATTCAGGCCCTTTTCACTTCCATTTAGAGAAAGAAGAACCAGAAAGACACAGGTTCACTGATTGGGGCAGAGTGGGGAAGGTTAGGAATAGAGATGACACAGAAAGCAGAACTGCTCGGCTCCTCTACTTGTCTGCTCTGTCAAGGAGAATGTTCATCAGACTGGAAAAGGCATAACCGTATAAGGGAAATGAAGCCCAAAATAGGTGAGGGAATTTTAAAAGAGCACCTTGCTGCTCTAAATGAGCTAAAATCTCTGGCCTCAGACCAATTATATTCCAGGGAAATGACAGAACTTGCGCAATACAGTCCTACTCTGCTGTCAGTGGTCTTTGAGGAACTTCGTTAACACTGGAGATGGGCAAATGTCATCCCAATTTTGAAGAATGGAAAAAAGTCACTGCAACTGGTTTCCATCTATTCCTGCTAAAGAGCATTTCTGGATGACTGAACAAGGAGCAAACAAATACCCGTTAACAAAGACAACGTAAGGGAGCTAATTTGGGTTTGTATGACAACTTGTTCTTATGGTGGACATGTGTGCCTGTGTTTGTGGTTTGTTTAATCTCTTTTGCAGTATGAAAATTGAATTTCACATTTCTAAGCAACTGAAAATAATTTTTTTCATTTAATAAAATTGTCCCCAGTTCCTAAAATGAAGAACTACGTAAGTACTTCAATGTGTTGTACAAGGACCAGCATAATGTCCAATTGTCTACCATCTGAACAAGTTCGAGGGCCTCTGGCTAATAACGAACAGACACAATGATCTGGTACATGAACCACTTTGTGTGTTCGACATGGCGAAAATACATTTCCTTTACACAAGAACAGAACAAGAGGAAGTAAGATGCAGGGGCATGGAAGAACCTACACAGGAGGGAGATTTCTGAAAAGAGAGGCAATTAGACTAGATGAATATCCTAAAAAATGTTAAGTGTGATCTCTGGGAAATGAGATTATTGGCGATTTTTATTCTTTTTCTTTTCTTTCATCATTTTGAATGTATTTTTACAATGAAAAAGTATATGTTTTAATCAGAAAAAAATGCTCTATTCATTTGGAAAATAAATTAATATAATCTTATCCAAACAAGATATTTTATCTGGGTGTTTTACTGTAGAGTGAGAGAATAGACAAAATAGCTTTTTCCAGTGCTGCATTTTAATTATTCAAGTGCAATATTTTTAAATAAGGTCATCTCATCTTATCTACTAAGATAGCAGCACCTGTAAATATAATTCACTATATTATTTGCTCAAGTAGATGCTATTAAAGTTACTTATGAATACAGCCGTGTATAGTGGACAAAATACATCCAAAATCATAAATAACAATTCATCACTTCTCAAGTAATGTTGTTAAGCTCTTCTAATCTCATCATTTCAGAGCTTTCTTTAATGGTATTTTTCTACATATTAGTGTTGAATAAATCAATGTCTACCATGAAAATATCAAGGGAGAAGGGTTGTTAAAAGTTCAGTAAGTCTAGTTTACTTGACGCCCTATGAACATGCTGCCTTTTATGAAAACTGAGATGAATACTCAAGTGAGGACAAGTTAGAATTATTACAGCAAACATATTTTAGGGAAATAGCTGGAAACAGCTCTAATTTTGTTTTGACATTCAAAATAAAAGGCTAATAAGAACTGTCGTGATTTGGAGGCGTTTCCTCAAAACACCCACTTTACACCATGCTTCTTCCATATTTATGTTCTTTTTTCTTATTCTTGGCTTTAATATATAACTGTAGTCTGTATCTCCCCTGCTTCCATTTTTTTCTATTAATATTTCATTTTATAGTTTGAAATTTTGTTATACACTGTCTCAAAGCCTTTGTGGATTGAAGAAGGGTATAAATCAATAAAACCTAAAACTCAATTTGCTGCTTTAAAGAAGTACTTTAGATGTTTTAATCAGTAAAGACAAACAAATAAGGTTAGCTTTGTATTCTCCATTTAAAGCAATATCATATTCTCAACGTGTAAAGAAAGTTGTGGGAAAAAAAAGGGGAGAGGATCAATCTGAGATATTTACAATACATTCCGGATTCAGCAACAACTTAAGTATCTACCTATTCACCTCTCCTGGTATGATCCTTTGTTCAAATCAGGAATAGCATTTATCACATAGGAAATTTGATGGTGTCAAACAGGCCAAGATACTATTACTATGCTAAGAGAATTATTACAATTATCTTATTGAGATAATATCTTACTCTTACATACTTTATAAAGTGCTGTCAGATTATTTGAGACCCACACAAAAGTTCGAGGTAAGCAAAAAAATGTGTTACTATCCCCATGTTAAAGATGAGGAATTGGAGGTGATGGATATGTTTATGACATAGGTTGTGGTGATGGTTTCATGGATGCATACTCCTCTCCAATATCATCAAGTGTATATATTAAATATGTATAGCTTTATATATGTCAATCATACCTCAATCAAGTGGTTAAAAAAAAAGGATGAGGAATTGGGAGCCTAAATGACTTGTGTAAGTCGACCTGCAGGTATCAGACCCAGGACCAGGCTCCAGATTATCACTACATTTCCGTGAGAGTCCCACTACTCAGTACTGCCTCTTTTGCGACTCAAGTACTTAGATATTACAGAGATATGCAGACACATGTAAAGTAGAATATACAAAATTGGGCAAATTGCATACACATTTAAATTATTGTGAAAATACTAAACCAAGTGTTTCATTATTATAGCTCTTTTCCATGGAAGAAAAAGCTTATTTGATACAGGTTTTCCTATTAAACAACTATTTTGTCTTTCTACTTTGATAGTGTTTGTATATTCAATTAAATGTAATCATTATGTAAAAAAAAGTGGACCAAAATAATGAGAAATATCAACCCAGAATATGTTTGAAGTTGATTTAGAGAGGACCACAGCTTTCCTAGATTAGATTACATGTTTTTGTAAAGCCACTATATTAGAAAGTCATGCTGACATGATTCTTGATAATGTATTTAATGGTTAAAATACGCATAGTGAACATTTGTGTAGAGTTCGTTGCATCTAATTTTCTATTTTCCTTTCAAACAAGAAGGTGAATGATGCAACTGGGGTATTTTTTTGCTGTTACACTTAATGAAAATTCTGTCCACTATCAATCAAATGGATCTTTTCTTTTTTGTTGTCCAAAAAAATATGCTCAAAAGTAATTTATTTTTATTGAAAAATGCTGTACTAACATGATGAAAAAACACAAACAAGGTTCTAATTTCTTTCAGATGCACTTGCTGGCAGGATATACACTGGAGGGTAGGGGAAGCTTTATTCTTAAATTTTCTTATTGAGGTTGGGAAGCTTTATTCTTAAATTTTCTTATTGAGGTTATGTGGACAGACCAGGTGTTGTACACATGGATAAGTTTTTAAACTAGCATCTTTCAGTAAAGAATATTGGCCAATCTTCAGAAATGAAAATAAGCACATTATCTTTTTCTCTATAAAAATACAAGGTTGAATGAGGCTCATCTGACATGTTGCTGCAACAGTGCGGTCTTTACCCAGGCCAACGGTAATGTGGAATGATTTGTTTCAATGTGTTCTCGTTGTAATGTCATAATGTGAGACCGAGAGGTCAACAAACCAAACGGCATGCCATAAAAACCAATGATGTTTTTCATTTTCCAAGTATTTAAAGATCATATTTTATTTTGAAGATCACCATAAGAGTTAGGAACAATGGGAAAGAATAGATGTGGTAATATTTTACTATTATTTCTTCTAAAAAGAGAAGAATTCACAAAAATAGAAGTAAAGAAACCCAGAAGAGACCAGAAACATTAACAAATTTATCTTCTACTATTATTAATTCAGCATATGAAGGTAATTTGGCTGAAGCTCTGCTATTCATAACTGAGCCAAAAACAAAACTTCTGCATGATGGTTTAAAAATCTTTCACATAGCGATACATTCTCTACTTGTCAATTTTAGCAATATTAAAAAATAAATACCTCACTCCCCAGCAGGGATGGTTATGTAAAAGAAATTGCTTTGAAAAGTCCATTGTATTTTTTTAAATATCAATATCAACATTTAGGAAAATATTTATGTTGCCCCTATGTAATAGCCTTTTGGGTAAGTGTGGATTAAGTTGACAGAGCTCTTACATGCTTAAACACTGACATTTAGATTTTAATTGACAACCAACATTATCTCTTTAGTTCTAGCTATTTAAATGCACAGAAATAAACAATAAGGTAATCATCCACCTACAAGACTAAGAAGATAATTAATTTGTTCAATAAGTATTCCTTGTGTGTACTGCATCTTACATCAGTTTCTGACCTCATAGCATTTGAATTTGGGCATAGACAAACAACAAAAAAACAAACATATACATACACACACACACACACACACACATATATATACACACAAATTGTAATAAGTGCTATGAAAGAAAAACACAGAATGCTGTTAGAGAGTGGAGAAAATGCCCAATAATTGTGGAATTGTTAGATAATATTATAACTTTTTATTAGGTGGCCTGGAAAGGCTTTTGGGATGAGGTTACTGAAATAGCTGTCCCAAGAATGGTAAAGTTAACTATCTATCCAGATGGAGGAAATAGGATGTGTGAAGTCCCCTAGTCAAGAAAGGGGTTGATATGTGTACGTAGAAAGAAGCTGAAAGAAGACAAGAATGGCTGCAGACCATTGGTTGCAAGAGAAGGTGACATGAAATGAATTTAAATACATAGATTCATGAATAAGGATGGTCATTGCAATGAACAAAATTTGGAAATAATTAAAATGCCCAATAATTAAGTTAATTATTTACAGTCATATTTGGTATCTTGCCTTTTATATAAATATTGACTTTTAAAATAAAAAATGTCTAATGAATGTATTAAATAAAATATAAGGGAAATAGTAAATAATAGAGGATAAAATAGAATATGCAATACTCTTCTACTTTTTTAATAGAAACAAAATCTGAAAAAGCACCAAAAGGTTGAAAGAAAAGTTAAACACTATTAACAGCAATACATGAGGAGAAAGGCTATGAGTGTTTTAATTTTTTAAATACTTTTATACATTTTCAAAAATTTTGACACTGAACTTTAGAAATTATAGGCAAAAAGAAAAAAGAAAAAGCAACCAATATATGGCCTTGCTCTAAATATTAAAAATAAGCTTAGACGGAGATGGAACTAAAACTGTAGTATTCTTGTGTGTATGTCACATGGAGAAATACTCAGTGAGACAAAATGTTTGAATCTTGTTAACTATGATAGAAGTAAAATGTCTATAGGTGTGTGAAGCAGAAGGTGTATGTGTGTGTGTCTGTGTGTCTGTGTGTGTATCTATCATGAGTAGAAGACATTTAAAATAATATTTGTTATTGAGCTATGATAAAAAAAAATCACCATTTAATTATTTATGAAGTTCAGCATGATTTGCCAAACAATTAAGATTTTTATTTGTATTCATGACTGTTGGAGGAAAAAATGCTTAAATACCCATTTGGTGAAAAGATTTAGATGACTTCTGCTCTGAAATCCATTTGCTTATCATCTTCTCTTGGCATAGGGAAAGAATGACAAGATCAAAAATCTCTATTATGTTTATTGTGCCTTATGTAAATACACAATTCTTCTTAATAGAGGTAGCAATAGTACTAATCAAACAACTCGTATTTGAAAAAATATATTTTCTCATCTCCTGCTTATTTTCTAGCACGCATTTAAATATCTAATTTCTAAAAATTGGATATATCCTGCCTTGTTTGAGAAAACAGTACACTATACAGAAGATCAGGCTAAAGAGCTTATTACATAGCTATCTAAATTGAAGAGAAATTTGTGCTTTATCACAGAATGGCAGGTAATTGATCTGATACAAAGTTCAGACGAGTAAGATTTTAAGAAAACGATTTGTCCATTTATCAGTTATGTGACTTGGAGCAAGTCACTTGATCTTCAGTTTATTTGTAAAATTTAATAAGTAATAATACTAGCACCTACCACTTAGTATTGTTGTGAGGATAAAATGCGATCTTATGAGTGAGCACCTGGTTCTTACATTTTCTTTTTTTCCAGCTGTTATGTATTGCTGATGAAAATTATTTCTAAAAATTGACTTATACATATGTTTTCAAGAGCAGTTTTTATTTTGTAATGTGAGATACTGGTAGAATTTGCTAGGAGTAGTAAATTGGCCTGAAATTACAAGGGATGATTACTTGTCCTTATTAGCTACTGGTTTGATCCAAAAGCACCGCAGTATTGCAAGTTACTCATTGCTTTTCAATCAACGTTTAAAGATTTTGGTTCCAACAAGGAGAATGGCAAATGTTGATGCAACCAGACTTGCAGAGCTCCCTTTGCAAATAAATAATGCTTGGTTTTGATTTTTCCAAGTAACACTTCAGACTGCATTTTCTCCCCTCCTATGTGTTTGCACTGGAATCAGAAATGTTTGTCCATGCCCCTAGTCTAAGTGAATGGGTTTTTGACAAGCATAAGGGATGTTTCTGGATCTGTTTCCTCCTCCTGTGAAATGGCAAAATATTTACTCTATTTATAAGAGGGAAACTCAGCCCCGCACCAAGGCGATCATTTTGTGTCCTTAATAAAGAAAAGTAATGGTAACAAGAACTAGGCCAAATGTCAGTCTGCTTGTATTGACCCAGCTTCTACTGTAGCAGGTTATATACATCTATTCTGGGTAACGTTCAACCTATTGAAAGTGGCTTCCTTGTCACGGTGAATTACTGTTATCATCAGGGTAAGTTTCTAATCATATGCTTTTGACTATGGAGAATCAATCAACCCAACAAACAACAGCTGCCAATGGAATATTTGGAGCTTATTTAATTACGTCTAGCTTTGAAAGAACTCTATTGTGACTGAACAGTGTTGGACCACTCAATTGATCTTTAATGCACTAAGCAAACGCATTTAATTTGAGGGCATCTTAGTGACTTTCATGTATAAAGGGCTCTAGTGTCCTGCTCATATTTTTCTACCCTTCTGTATTCACATAACAACATTTCCATATGCAGTATGACCAGGTGCTCTGAGGTATTTTTCCAGTACTAGGAACGGATAATAACTATGAAGAGTTCTATATATGCATTTCAGCCCATCATTAACTTTAGTTTAAAACATAAGATTTGAAAAGGATCCACATATTTGAGGTGGAAGAAAAAAGCGGGTATTATTTGTTCAGGTATCTAGTGGGCAGAGAAAGCAGTGCTTAATGTAACTTTTTTGGTAGTTAATTTCAAGGCACCCCAGGTATGCCTGAAGTTTTGGCTCACACAGTGTTATATCATTTTTGGCTCAGGCCATTAGCTAGAGTAAAATGGCAAGAAGGTCTGCACTAGTATCAAAAAAATGACTCACCAGAAAAAAATTGATTTAAAAATAATAACATTAAGAGCAAAACTATCAAATTCCTATGGCATTTCATAGCTTACAAAGCATATTAATTAATTTGAAAAACTTCCCCACATTAACCCTATGAAAGATGGGAGCCACCTTTTATATCTATTTTGAGACTCTGAAGAGTGACCAGTGATATTCAGAGAAATTGTATTAGTCAGGGTTCCCCGGAGACACAGAACTAACAAAGGTGTATACATGTCCATTAACACCCTCACTGACACATCCAGAATAACACTGGACCAAATGTCTGGGCGCCTCCTGGCCCAGTCAAATTGACACATAAAATCATCCATCACAGAAATTAAGTAATTTGTTGAAGTTAAATTGATGAAGTTGTTGAGATTGTTATTACCCAGGCATTTCGACTTCTAGCCCAATGTAGTTTTTCTTTATACTATATTATATTTCTTACACAAATGTTCTTAAAGCAAATTGGGAAGATTGTAAATTTCTTTAGGTCATAGATCCTTCAATATATGAAGAAAGCTTGAATGCATCTATTTGACAGACCTGGAGCAGTTACTATCTGCTACTAAGGTTTCCACTACAGATACAAGAAAAAAGTGTCCTCACAATTTCTAACTGATTGTGGCAGCCAAGACTGAATGGAGGAATACAGGAGAAAAACATGGTAATACAGGGGAAAACAGAGAGAAAATATTTGCAACTCAGAAATAATCTTGAAAAGAGTGAACAAGATAATTTACTCCAAAAAAAGAATCGAAAATTTGAGTTAAAAAAAAAAGAAAGCTTGAGAAGGATTTGGTAGATTGCATATTCATTTCTTGTTGGAAACTTGCTTTAATCTTAGGGACATATTCATAGGAAAAACTGTACAAAGAAGTTCTCTACAAGTTCTCAATGATGAAAATCATTTTGACATCATGCTTTCATTAGAAGACATATACAAAAATGGTTTTTGAATAAACATTTTCATGCTGAATGTCTTATAAGTGAAAGATATGAAAATACACTGCAAGAATCCACTTGTACAAAAAAATCTTTGCCATTTTTACTTTTTTCAGCTCAACACTTCACAGTCCTTTGCGGTGAGAATTTTACATTATTTAAAATGTTCTTTTACTAGGCAGTTCAGTCAAATAGTTTCTCCTGTAGTCAACTTTAAGGCATCATTTTGAAATAACATATTTTTCCCTGGAAGTGTGCCTGTTATTAACCACACACTATTATCCTAGAGCAGTAGGTAAGTGTTACAAAGAAAGTACATTTTTCTGCTTGTCATTGCACATTATCATAGTCACCATACTTGCTGAGGGACTCACTAGTGTTAAGGTTTCTCTTTTAAATATGATGACACCTGTTATTTTCCTTTCTTTAAGCTTTTTGGTGCTTCACAAGAAATAACGCACTACAAACACAAAATTAAGTTGTGATTATGAGAAAACAGTATAGTGAGTTAAGCAGTATATTTAAAAAACGAATGGCTCAATTACTCAAATCCTTGTGGTGCAGTTTTAATAGTACCAATATTTCCTCAGATTAAATAGACAAAGGCATTAATAACTCAGGTCACCAAGTGTTTACTGAATTCCTACCATGTACAAGGCAATCCACTAAATCTGAAGTAAAGTAAATATGAGACTAGTTTATTACTCTCTAGAAGCTTACCACTATGGTAGGAAACAAGATGTAATCATATAAAAAATTAAAGTTTTAAATAAAGGTTCAAGGCAATAGAAGACATGTCATTTGGCTGTACCTGATTAATTTCTAAATGGATTGTACAGGCAAAAGTGATTGCAGCTCAGAGGAGAGAGAGGGAGATCTTTTCAAGGATGGACGGCAAATAAAAGGCCTACAGAGGAGTAATTTGTGAGTTTTTCTGATAACTAAATATATTTTGAGAGTTGCTGAGACATGCTTGATGGCATATACAAAAATTAGGAAGTAGAAAAACACAGGTAGATTTATGAGAACATAATTTTGAGATCACATTAGAATGGGCCTTGAATACCAGAAACAGGGATTTTATACCCAGATCCTGTAAACATAGTGGACCTACTGAGGGTTTGAGCAGAAAAATGACATGATAAAAGTGATTTTTATGGCTGATACTATTATGAGTAGATTGGAAAGGAGAATGTGAAGGCAGAGAGAGTAGATTAGAGGCAGTCACAATGTAAGGTAGTATGACTTTTATCTAAGAAATAACTTGAAGAAAAACAAAAAAAAAAGGTATTGAAAAGTGAAAGCATGGCCTGCAGAGAAGGGAGAAAGGGAGGGGGGTTTGAACCTAGAGAGGTTGGAAAAAACAGGAAAGTCAATTGAGGGGTGACTTTGAAGGGAAGAGTAGGGGTAATTTTGCTGAAGGCATATGGAAATTGCAGTAACATAGGGATGATCCAAGTGTGATGCCCCATAGGAGTTGACCAATGCAGGAATGATAGTAGGACTGGAGATAAGGGTTGGAACAGAGACGAACAAATGGTATAGCTAAAGCCAAGAAATTGGAATAAAACCAAAGTTGACATTAGTGAGGGAAAAAGGAAACACCAAGCTTGAACCTGGTGGGGGCACATACTCAAGATGAGGGGGAAGAGAGTTGCTAGGAAAGGCTTTAGGGATATGTTAGGAATAAAAACTAATAACATGATAGCAGCTAAAGGGCTATTAAGTTAAAAAAAAAAGGGGGGGGGGAAAGTAGGGGTGTTACTGACAGGATCAAATGGCAGAGGAGCCAACAGATTTGGCAATTACATTAGCATTAATTTTGAGAGTTTCTTCGACAACTATTTAAGGAGTGCCCACTATATACCAGGTCCTATTCTAGGTGCTGAGGATATAGCAGGGAGCTCTCAAGGGGATTACATTAAACAAAGGAAATAGACAATAAACAAGTAAGAAAATAGATGTATAATATCCTAAGGTGATAAAGAATGTGAAGAAACCTAAAGAACATCATAAGGGGATGGAGAGTGAGAATTGGAGGGTGTGATGGTAGTCATGGTAACGGGAGCTAATAGGCACTCCGAAAGGAAATGAGGGAGTGAGATCTGTGGATATCTGAAGGAAGAAGGTTGAATTTCAATAGGAGGAATCAAAACCAAATTCACAGACAGAAGATGAAGAATTTATGTTGGAATAAATTAAGGTTTTGTGTATCTAGTTTTTTAAAGAATAAACTGGTAAATCCTCTTGATAAGGAGCCAGTGGTGAAAGAAGTTTTGAAGACATTTAATAGGAACCAAAAAATTAAAGTTGTGGAGAAACATGCTAAAATTAGGGTATCTCCTCCATGGTCAGGTCATTAAAACCATCTGTAAATGTCAAAACGACTATGAAAATTCTTAGACGATAGTGCTACCTTTCTGAATTTATCCTCCATCATTGCCTCTAAATATGCATTTTATTTTACAAGATTTTTAAATACATATAATTTAAAATAGCTGCAAAAATATGATCATATACATTCTCTCTTTTATCTTTTACTTAACTCACCCTTGTCTTATTCCATCTACAAACTTTCCCTATTCAAATAGGGAAATTAGGATATTCAAATAACCTAATTATATATTTCCAGGTTGTGCACTCAATATTTTCCTCCAATTAATATAATCATATAAAGCATACTCATATAAATAAGACACATATCTATATAGGATTGTATTTTAAAATATAGTTGATAATTTATTGTATATACTTTATGCATGTGATTTTTGTGACCAATGTTATGTTCTATTAATACTTCTTAGCCAACAGGTGTATCTCAAATTCATACATTTTAATAGCTGCATCAGAGTCTATGCTTAGATGTTCTAAAATTTACTTAACAATTTTCTTATTGTAAGTTATTCTTTGTTTCCTTTTTTTTTCTTTCTTTTTTTTCCATTATGAACAATGCTGCAACAAATATCCTTGCACATGTATCCCTTATGTACTGGTATTTTTATTTTACAGGTAAAGTTACAGGGAGTAGATTATACACTGTAGTTTTCCATCTCTATGCTTGATTTTCACCCTTAACCTGTATGAAAGCCCTTTTTTTCCTACGCCTAAACTCCAAGGCCTATTTAAATATCACATAATATGTTTAATAAAAAAAAAAATCTTCCTAGCCTCAGAATTGCCAACATACTTTGTATAATGACTCTTTGTACCCAATATTCCATATCCCTTTTTTACATAGCATTTTCTTGAAAGCGGGAAACGTCTAATCTTCATACAGGCTTCTTCATACAGGCTTAGCAGAGAGCTTTTCTCATAGAAGACAAAAAATACAAATTGACTTCTTGATATCTAAATTTTAAAATACTACTTGCGATCAATTTTTAGGAAATAAACACAAGGAATATATTCCTGCCTTTAGAAAACTGTCTTGTTATATGCATAATAGGTTTTTTTTTTTTTTACAATTCCTTTCATATTTAAGATTCTGATAGCTTTTAATCAGATATTGGTGACTGCCAAAAGTAATCTAGTAAGAGAGGTGGAAAAAGATTCACATTCAAGTACCTAGCCTTTTTCGTATAGCTATAAAATAAACTTATAACATTAAAATATATATCATTAGAACAATTATAGGATATCATTATGCTTTTTCCCCACCTTTCCTTAGATCTTATACTTCTGTTAGGCAGAGGGTGAGAGGAGATGGGTACGAATGGAAATGATACTAGAAACAAATTAAAATTCTTCACCATGTAAAAAGAAATCTTACTGGTCTGTAGGATAGGGCATTGTCCTTCATGTTCACCAAAAGTCTACAATACAAAACCAGCCAGTCTCTTGGGAGAACGTGGAAAGTTTGGGCGAAATCTAATTATATTTTATTTGCAGAAGGAATCAATATGGTAGTACATCTCAAGTTCAATTCAATCACAAATGTGAAGAACAGATTTGCATTTACATCTAAGCAGAAGCACGGAGGATTAAAAAGATTTCAATATAATTTAGCAATCCCTTTGTCAAAATAGGGCATTCATTGAACATAATGACACTCAAGGCCATCCTTCCAATAACTTACCCTATAAAAGTTCCATAAAAAATATAATATGGTACAGGTTGGGGAATATAGGTAATTAAATGTGTTGCAGAGGTAGAAAGAAGACCTTGGGAAAAGTAAAAGATTGTAATTAAGAGTTGAAAGAATAATTCTGAAATAAATGGATTATTTTAAGAAAATCTTATCAGTATGTTAATCACTTTAGTTCCCTTATCATGGGAGAGAATCTTAAATAGCTGCTTGGGTCACTGGTACCAACCCCTTGGCGTCTACAAATGTTAGGAGTTTCATAACAGACAGGCTCTAAACCTTGATTACTTTTGTAATAAGAACATTGTTGCTTGTCAATCTCCAATCTTTTTAATACCCTAATGTCAGATGGAAACAAAATCAACTCCTGGATGGCAGGCAAGCTGCACTGGGATTGGGTAAGACTCGAAACCGTTGTCTGCAACAGAGATAAGCCAGGCTGAATTCTCTGTGGTCTGTTGAAACTATATTATGTGAAATGAAGAATTTACAAGCAGAAACAGTAGCTAAAAGTCTCATTACTAATGACTTTTGAGTAGCCATGGTTTCTGGTTTTTCATGCAAGTCTGTAAGAGACTTAACAAAGATGGGAATGTGGGCACAAAAAAGGCATAGCAAGTAAACAGAATCTGGGACTAAAATAGAAAACTGTAACTGTGTCTTGAAAGTGTTTGTGATATTGGCTGAAGAGTGAACTGTACAGGGTTTGTTTAAACAAAAGCTATGTAAATCTTTGCTCAGCTGGTTGCTCGAGAAAATAAATGGAAGCAAACAGAGGAAAACAGACCACAGGCTAGAAGAGTTTGTCAAGAATGATAACGGGCATTGAAGCAACAGGATTTAAAAATGATAGCCCGGCCTCTGTAAATAACGCAAGCTCTTCAGGATGCACTAGAGACCCAACTCGACAGCATAATAATTTTAGCTAAACACCTGCTATTCCCACCATGAGACTCCATAAACTAAAGAAGAAAGCTGAGGAATTTTATACACCCAAAGCGACAACTGTTAGAAGAGTGGGAAACCCGGCACCTTTAAATCTCAGATTTTATCCTTTAGTTGCCCATGACTTACTTTACTTGCCCAGGAGATTTTACAGCACTTAAACTAGATAAGGAAGACAATTAAAGCATCTCAGTTTTTGTCTAACCACGCTAAAAATAGGAGCGACAGGTCTGAAGCAGAAATTTTGCGCCGTTGTACGCAAACAAAATTCAGCTGACAACATAAGGAGTAAAATGACTACAAATGAGCTAAAGATACAAAAGTAAGTTAGGTAAAATTCCCACGAATGCTATTCCTTTCCCCCTAAATATTTTACTTTCCCATTAAAATCCTCTGACATCGATAAAACACATTTAAGTTGGTAGGACAGGTTGAGAAAAAAATCTTCTTAAGGAGCCAAAACTAATAACAGCATGTATCATCTGGAGGACAGTCAGGCAAGAGGCCTTCTTTTCTCATTAAGCTTCTGAGTGAGGGCTCAGCACCTGATAAGGTGTGGGGCTGCTCCCCCAGAGATAGGATTCCCACCGACACAGAATAACTCGAGAAAAACTGACCTGAAGTTGTAAATCAGTCATTTATACAACATTGGAATGCCATTAGCCCTCAGAAACTGTTTTACTTCAAGATACCCAGAAGTAGGCCCTTGCTTTCTATCCCACCTCAGCACTCTAGATTAACTAGACATGTACAAGGAAATGAATTTCTCCCTGTTGATTTCTTCATTGCAATCTTGTGCCCACAAAATTTCAATGGATCTGCTTTAACAGGTTTAAAAGGCCAAGTTAGGAAATTTACTTGTACCTGGTTCTCAAAGTGAACTTCTTTATCTCAAGAGAAGTTAAAGAATTCAAAGGGGTCACAGATATTTCTTTGAAGCTCCAAAGAGTTCTTTGGTAATGATGGTGAATTGTGAACAGCGTGGGCAATACCACTGGTATCTTTCCTTACAGTGCTTCTCAACTCATTTGTGACTCGGGGGAGAGGACAGCATTCCTGAAGTCCCAAGTTACATGTGTAAGTTATGAAATTTGTATTTATTTACTGAACTATTTATTTATTCATCTATGGCAGAGGGACAAGAGGTAGTAAAGTAAGTCCACAGGGTGAAAAATAAGTACAAAGATTTTAAAATCACCAGTGAATACTCTAACGGTTGAAAAGATACCTTAGCATAATGAATGCATTAGAAACATGAAAGAAAATACACAAAAATGTCAGTGAGTTTGTAGGATTATACCTGATTTGTCTTCAGTGCGCTTTCCCACTTTTTCAAATTCTATAATAAGAAAAAAACGAATTTTCTAATAAGAAAAATAAAATGCAAACAAAAATTGAAAAGTTATGCATTTTGTGGATAATTTCTAGCACATCTTTGGAGATTTTACAGGAGAGTCCAGCACTGGCTAACCAGAAGTTGCTGTAGATATTTTTCTTCGTTGAACAGAAGGCAAGAAAGGGAGGCCGAAAAGGAGGAGCAAGGAGGAATGAGAGTGCAAATAACTAGCTCTGTTAAAGAGCAAATGAAATTTCTCTCATGGGTAGTCACTCAGTAAATGTTAATTGATGATAATTAAGAAAAATGAGTTTTCTTTTTTGCGCACTCCACCACACAGTTACATATTTTCACATTCGCTAAAGGTTAAAGCCAAATGTGATTCAGCACAACTTTGCACTTACGTGTTAAATACCTTTCATAGAACCGGCAGCATCCATGGTGAATCTAAAGACCTCATTTACTTGTTAAATGCATCTTTGCCACTATTCTCTATTTCTCTCTGTACCACTAATGACACCCACAGTAGTACACATGGCATTTGATTATCATTTCTTCTTTTGCCTAAATTTTCCTTGCTGAGAAACAGAAAAACATATGAAGGACAAAAAAGAACTTCAAATCACATTAAAAAATTTACAAACATTGCTGCTGAGATCCTTAACAAAAGTGAATTGACGATGGTTTTATTACTGCTAAAGAACACGATGGCATAAAAAGAATTGGAAAAAGGAAAATAATGTGCATTAGAATTTTGTCAAGAGTGCTAGTGCTAACGTAATCAACATAGAGTAAGTACGAATCTTATATCAACACTTTGAGGAGGTAAAGCGAGGCTCATCAACATCTTTCTACTCAGGATAACTAAAATCACTATCAGGAAACATCCACAGGGAAAACAACTGTAGAAAATTTGAGAGAATCTTCTAGAAACAATTTAGTCTTTGAACATTGTTTATTTAGTGGTCATCACTCTGAACTCGAAGAGACCATAATGAACTCCAAACACCATTCAAAAGGCAAACTACAGAGAACATCGCACTATTTCTAAACCCTAAATTTTGTAGATTTATATATTGGGAATTAGGAATGAAAATAGCAAGGTCAATGGAAACATAGTTGCAGAACTTTCTCTAGTTGAATCAAAATCCATACTTTAAGCCCTTAATTTTGAGCAATTGCTAACTAAGAAAATATATGGGCCTTCGATTTTATATCAGCTGTAATAAAAGATAGTAAGTGGAAGGCTTGATTCCTTCAACTTCAGGACTATTTCTCGGTCACTACAGTATCCTTAGCATCAAATAGAGTTCTCTGCACCCAGCAGACCCCAAACAATAACAATATGTTGAATAAATTAGTGAATGAGTGAATAAATGAATGCATAAGTAGATAATAAGCCAGGATAATAAATGATGAACTGTCTCAAAACCAGAATTAACACTGAGAAACAACTCTAACTACATCCATACCATGACATCATCCGTACCAAGGGGAAAGGGAAGGGTAGTACACTTCCATGGATATTCATCATTTACAACTTGTAAACTTTTTATCTTCCATTCCACAGTGTGGGTTCAATTCTTTTCATTTAATCTTTTTTTTTTTTTTGCCCTCATAATGATTCAATTAGAAGAATCTCGGGCAAGTACTTCTGCGAAGAGGTGCCGGAACTGGGTGAACCCTAATTCCGAGGCCTACATTGGCTAGAATCAACAAGCCACCCTTTATACTGGATCTTGCATCATTTGTGTATGCAATCCTGGAGTGGTCAGCTTGCCCTCTTGGGTCTTACGGTCTTCATCTACAAAATGCGGGTATTGGATCAACTGATTATTACGTCCTTCACGCTCTTAGGTTTAGCTCAGGTCAACCTAGGTTGCACACTGGACTCACTATAGGAAGCTTTAAAAAATTCCCATTCCCAAGCCTCATGCCAACAAATTAAATCAGAATTTCTACAAGTGGGTCCTAGGCATACCTATTATTTAGAGCTTCCTAGGTGATTCCCAACATGTAGCTAAGATTGAGAACTACCTCTTTAAAGACTCATTGTTGTCAATTGAGTGAATTAAGCATACTTTAATTTCAGAGCCATAAAATAATTCTATTTGTACTTTTTTAAGCCTAAAGTTATATATCTCTAGAATAAAGATAAGTGCACCTATTTAAAGGGCACATGGCTTTTTTATCACAACCTAATGCAATAATTAATATTCTATATTTTCCACCAATATTCAGTATTGCTTAGTATTTTCAGGCATGGATGGCTCCATAGTTCAAGATTTCTGCATATTTAAAAGCAGTTGCCTAAAGCATATTTTAGTCTGTCAGTGGATGTATATTCTTCCTGCTTTTAATAACGAAAATTTCATTTTAAGCGATAATCCCTAAAAAGGATTTCCTGGCAGAATAGTTTATATCATAAGAGCATATGGGAGTTAAGAATAATTATTCAGAGAGTATCTTTCTCCAAAGATCTTAAAGCACTTTATGGAATTCATCTATTCATTCACACTACATCCATGAGAAGGTGGTGGACAGCGAAGCATGGATGGTTCTGAAGTGAACTCCTATTCCATTCAGCGAGAGGATGAGAAAAAACCCAGCACCACAATGCACGAGTGCAGGGTTTAGATAATCTACTACTATTCATCAGTTTGACAACAATTACATTTTAATATAACAAAATGAAGAGAAAGAAATTTTCTATATTAGCCAAGTTATTTTTTCCCATGATTTTAAGTACTCAAATACTTAAAAACACAAAAATATCTGTTACTTTAAAAATTTCAGAAGCTCTAGCATTATACAAATACAGACAAAATCTGATTGAAATGTGGGACTTCCTTAATAGAACAAAGGATATTTACATTGCTTTTCATTCACACGATAAATGGTAAACATTGTCAATATGTGTGGGCATATTTGCTTAGACAGTTAATATGACTGTGTACTTTATCCCAGACAGCCTGACAGATGAATATAATTTTAATATCATCACAAAAAAGCATTAATTAAATGCATACCTGTAAACACATTTTGATGGAATGGAGGGGATATGAAGATGGTATTGCATAGTAGTTAAAAAACAGAAAGGCTGATTAAAAAAAAAAAAACTCAGTATCTTTTTCCTATTTTAAATCACAGTGTGTAGCTGAGCCTTCCCGCTGGCATCACGTCTTAACCTGACCTGATTTCCTTAACCTGGTCAGATTTCCTCCAGAATAAAATTAATGAAAGAATTCACAGGAGGCTTATAATTTCATTAAAACAGATAAAAAGTTCTGCCTTCATAAAAATTTCACTGGCAAACTCAAAGGCACAAAAGAGTACTTACAAATTCTGCAATACATAAACTGTGAAATCTCCTTATATTTTAAAAACAAAGTATTTAGTCAATAGCATTATTTGTCTCTCCACATAGTTATACCATGCTGACAGAAGATGAGTATAAGGACATTAGTTCTCCCTCAAAGACATTTTTTGTACATTTTGACATTATGTATACATTTGAGACATGCTCAATTTATCTCCTCACTTTGCTCACAGGGGAATTACTGGTAAATATTTCCTGCCTGAAAGCAGAGAGCTGACTCTGATAATTATTAATATAAATAAAAAATATCAAGTCTATTCAGAGAAGTGCAAGCAAAGGCATCAACAAACCAATGGTAAAATGCTTTAATGTTTAGCTTTTTAGGCAATCCATAGTACTAATTGCTGACTCTACACTATTCCATTTAAAGTAGTTATTCATTAATTTTAGTGTTGAATTGCCTGGAATTTACAATGTCATCAAATAAATAGACAACCTCTTAAAGGTATTTCTTTACCTACATCCAACATACGGATAAAAAGTATAGATGTTTCCACGAGAAATTTATCCTGACTAGAAGTAATAGCAATACCATCTTATGTATTCATGTAATATAAATATAAAGCATTGCATAAAAATAAAGCAAAATGATACCATTTGAGTGTGGATTTACCCTTTTGAGTATGGCTAACCTTAATAACTGAATGGCCATTAGCTTCAAAATAGAAAAAATATAAAAGGAAAAGCGTCTAAATTATTCTAATTTAAATGATTGGTCATTTCTAACACAGAAAAACTATTACAATACTGTTAGCTCTACTTTTCTAGACTAAGTCTAGGGACTCATGGGACAATTTTAAAACAATCCCTTTTGCTGTGTCCAGGAAAAGAAGGAATTTGCAAAGGCAAAGATCTAGAGTCAATCGGTTAAGAAGTTACTTCTTGAACACCAGAGAGTGTTCTATATTATACTGTGATAATGAATGGCCAGTGGGTGGAACGAGTTCCTAATGGATGAAAATTGGCTCTGAAATAGCTTAGGGATCATATGGGATAAAATTATCATGACGGTTTCAATAGCAACACTGCCTGAAGTAGAATTTCACTCAGAACCATGTTCCTTTTCAATTTGTTCCTCCATAGAATGTGTTTCTATTAGTTGCAAATTCTCACCACAATTATATGGATAATGGGTATTCAAAATCCAGAATTAGAGACTTTTTTTCCTCAGAAGAAAGTTACAATTTTGAATAAATACTTTTTGGGTTGGAGATCTCTCCACATTATGTGACCCCATAATGACCAGATGGTTAAAACCTCTTCAAACAGATAACCAGAATGCAATTTCCAATTGTGTATCTTGAAAAATCTGTGTACAGTTAGAAACAGATATAAAAATGGCTTTCGGATACATGATTGGCAGACTACGAGAGCCAGAGTTGTGTAGTACTGGGGACCTTTTATAAAGTGAACATTTAAAACACTGTAAATGCCTTCTATACTATGAAGATAAAATTTATTCTGATAACTTAGATGAATTCTACTTAATCTGTGTTTTTATCAGAACAAATAATAGGTTGAACTACATGAAATGCTGAACCACATAAAAACAGCCATCTATACGGTTCCACCTAAAATTAGACATTTACGTCTAAAATAGGCATGAGAAACCCAAAGGAAGTTCTCATGAATTACCCTTAAAGGCCAGTTCTTACATATTTTGAATGTAAGAGTCAATGCGTGTTCCCTTGAGAAGAAAACTTTCTCAGGTCTTTGGCTAT
The DNA here is from genome assembly GCF_057802395.1 of Ceratotherium simum simum. Classification (NCBI taxonomy): domain Eukaryota; kingdom Metazoa; phylum Chordata; class Mammalia; order Perissodactyla; family Rhinocerotidae; genus Ceratotherium; species Ceratotherium simum. The sequence goes on along the minus strand of NC_141940.1, from coordinate 102,591,223 downwards.
TCAAAGGAATTTCTTTTTTTCTATTATATAAGGTTACTCTGTATGAGGTAACACCAATAACCCTGATGATGTTCAAATTTTAGCCCTTGGTTAAATTCTTGCTTTATAACATATCAAATTATCACATTGTATAGAATCTGTGCTTTCCAATAGATTACTAGCCTCTAGCTACATGTGGCTATATAAATTTAAATTAATTAAAATTAAATGAAGTTAAAAATTCAGTCCCTCCTTCCCACTAGGCACATTTCAAGTGCTCAATAGCCACATTATAGAGCATTTCTAACATTGCAGAATGTTCTATTAGACAGGGCTGCCCATTTATCTGTCTCTTCCACTAGTTCATCCCTTCAGGGGAGTGGCTATAGCATAATGCATTACATACAGACTGGTACATATAGATGCTCAAAAAAGAGAGAGATCCAGTGAAGAGTTATTATTATCACTGACACCACAATACATATACATGACACCACCATATATGTACATATAATGCTTTTCAGATTAAAAGTAACTTTACATATCAGTGTTTGCCAGCGTCTGGGTAGGGAGGAGTCTGACTGCAATGGAGGTAGGAGGCAACTTTTTGAGGTGATGAAAATCTTCTCTATCTTGATTGTGGTAGTGGTTACATGACTACGTAACATTTGTCAAAACTCATCAAACTGTATACCTTTAAAAGGGGTGAATTTTATTGCATGTAAATTATACCTCAATAGAACAAAAAAGAATTAGAAAGGGGGAAAAAAGGATGCTTTCATTTGCATTTTAAAATTTGATCCTTGAGTTTTGGAATGAACAGACCACAGAATACTGCTGAAAAAACAAGAGTCAGATATATTTGAAAATCAGAGCAGGAAGCATCAGGTGTGTCTTGGGAAGTCAAGCAACTTAGGGGTTCAGGTTTCTAAAATTGTCATGGGTTAACATACTGCTCAGGGAAGATGCTAGCAGGTCACACTGGGCAGGCCCCTCATTCTCACCCCCACCCCACTGATTCTCTAATCATTTTTGATTTTGCCATCTGTTCCTCCTGGCACAACAAAGGTTCAGAAAGAACAGTGACAACTTCAATAAGCTTGTCTTAGATGATATTTTTGAAATCAGAGGAAAAATCAATTCTGTTGATTTAATCCACTATTTATTGAGTACTTATCTGTGAAGTATAAATACATGACTATGCTAGTCTGACATGGTTTCATTTATATTATATGAATCTAAAACAGTGGCTTGAAAAATACTTTGTGTGATCAATTCCCATTTCCAAACTACACAAAAGTGAAGACTGTCATGCACTTACCATTCTGAGAGATTCTGAGGGTTAATTAGGAATTGAGATCACGATTTCTTGGTCTCGTTCCCTGAAAACTAAACCCTGTGATAGAATATGGCAAGCAGTTTGGCATGTACAAGGAAAGAGGAGATTTCCGCAAGCTGTTCGTTTCTGGGTACAGCAGCACCATGACTGGGGATTTCCATTTGAAGAACCTTCTGCCCACCATGATGGGCGAAGCCTGACCCTGCCTGTTCATCTTCAGAGCGGATACAAGGCACATCTGTTTACATTGTCCTCTTTAATAAATGCCGGTCACTGTTGCCTCTCTGGTGTCTTTTAATTCAATGTCATTACTTCGTGTTTGTTCTCTATGGTGATGTTTATCACAAAGGGCACAAAGGGAACAATTTATGCACTAAAAGTTATGTTTCTGCTCATCAGAATAAATTATCCTTAGAAGGGTCTGCAAAAACAATCTCATCTACTTTTCTTGGTGAATATTGAGTAAACTACTAAAAGGGCATTGAGAGGCTTGAATCTCTTCACAAAAGAACAGAGCCCTTCATGGTCATCCACCTTCTAGGGCTGGGAGAAACACTGATTTTTTCCCTCATCAAGGTTATAGAAGGTAACATATCATCTTTATATCCAGCAGGGAAAACTCTCAAGTTAGTTAGTTAAACTTCTCAATCTCAAAATTAAAAAATTGTTGCAGTTTGTTAAATCCATGATGAAACCTTGTGTCCCTTTATCTCACATTCTAGTCTATAAGCAGCACAGGTATGTCCAGGGCCTTAGTTTTTTTCAAGAATAGAGATGATAGGGCCTGCCCAGTGGCGCAGCGGTTAAGTGCCCTCGCTCCGCTTTGGCAGCCCGGGGTTCGCCGGTTCGGATCCCGGGCGCGCACCGTCACACTGCTTGTCAAGCCATGCTGTGGCGGCATCCCACATAAAGTAGAGGAAGATGAGCAGGGATGTTAGCCCAGGGCCAGTCTTCCTCACACACACACAAAAAAGAATAGAGATGATAGTTCTGTTTGTCTTCCATGAAGGTCTGAGCCCTAGTCCTATAGATAGCAACAGTCCACATGGTGAACATAATATACCTAAATTTAGTTTGCCCACGTGTTTCCTTTCCATTCATTGACCTTTCATTGAAGAGGTAATCTGTCCTATATGTGATTTAAAGTGAGGATGGAATGAGAAAGCAGATATAAAGTATCTAGTCACTATGCCCATAATAGGCAATTAATAAGTGAGAGCTTTACTACTTACAATATTATTGTTCTTACTATTAAAATTTGCTTTCTTGGAACTGGTTTATTTACTTAGCTTTCTCCATATGTATGGTAAGCCCTTAAGACATTTTTGTATCCTCCTCTTTACCAAGCCTTTCTGGCTCTACAGAAAGTGTTACACTTTATTTTTACAGAAATTATTTCTTTAGTTTGTTGTGACCTGTAGTTTGGAAGTTGTCTATTTTTGTAGTTGTTTTTCCCCCCAGAGCAAAGCAAATTTTCAATTTAATTTAGCAAACAGGCACTGTTTTTAATTCCCAAACAAAGTCATGCATAAACAAAAACTCTAACCCCAAGAGGTTCTTGATTTAGCTCTGCTATTATGTATCATCAACCAGATAACTGAATTCGAGAAATGGAGCTCAATGTCTTTGTCAATTAGGTGAAGTGGTTGAACTACATGACACCTAATGTCTCCGCCAACTCTAAAGCTACTGTTTGTTACATGACTAAGTAAAATCGCTGAATCATAAAGTTTTTAAACAATTTTAGCACCCCAGGCAGATACACCCACAGAGTAAGGATTTCAGCAAAAGATCTTAATGTTATGATGGACAGTACTGGAAAATATGAGCTCTTCAAAGCAAAACTTGACCTTGCCTATTCCAGATAGCTTTTAAAGGGTCTTAATTTCTTCTCAAGCACATCCCAGTGCTTTTTGTGTAATAAGTGGGTGACCAATAATTGCTGAATGAATAATGGTGAATCTTAGATTTGAAGAAACATAGAATTTAGGTTTATCTATTTTGTTCACCTAAACAATTTTTAAAATATAAACCATTTTGTGAGACAAAAATATGCCATCAGTTGACTTCACATTTGCTTATATTTTGAAGTTTTATATTCCTGTTCTTAAATCAACCCAGTTCTTTCTCATGATCTTCATTTCCACAGACTTTTTTCCCTTTAACATAGCCGATAAAATTCCTCCTGCCCATACTAAATCTTTAAAAACATATAGAGTATTTGAAAAAACTTATGTTTTGGTATATATGTATAACAAAGTATTTTGTATAAAGATATGAGCATACTTCTCTTAAAGCCGAATGCTGCTTGGGGGTCAAATTTTCTACATTCAGCCATTCTCTAAGAAAAGTTAGGTAAAAATTCTAGAGAGAGAAAATAATACAATGCTTTAAACTCATATAGCACTTTTCAGTTTCTAAATTTCTTATTAATTTTTATTTAATTTTGGCAATAACCCTGAGACATAAGTGGGCACTCCATTTTATAGAGAAAGCTAAACAAACTAAGCTTCAGGAAGTTAAGTAATTTATTTAAGGTCACACACCTAATTGTGGAAAAGACATATCTTCTGTCTTCAAGTTCAAAATCTTTTGTGCTATACCACAGTTACCCCTCCTTAAATCCAGAAACACTACCTAGAAATACATATGCTTAAAGTACTGTTGTTTTTATTCCTAAAGTATATTAACTATATATATCTGAGATATTACATGTCGAGAATCGGTGGCATGAAACTGACAAAACCAACAAGATGCAAACTACAATAGTTTTATAATATCTGTATCTCTCTCAATACATTTAAGGACGAACAGTTTACCAGATGATGTTGGTTAAAACAAACTTCCAGCCAGAAGAGGGACTCTACTGTTCAATCCATGGATATGTGATTCTCAATTGACCTCATTCATGCATTTTTAAAAAAGAGATAGATATGTTACAATCCTGGGATCAAACTAACTTTAAGGAATAGGACCTTAGGAAAATAAATCCCTCTGTCAGGTTAGGGATGAATGTGTCCGTAAGAATTATTTTTCTTTCTTTTCATTTTAAACCTGTGTTGGACAGTCGATAGAACATGTTCCTGTTATTTTCTAATCCCAGTTTTATTCCTTGTCGTTTTCCTTTTCTGCCAAACAAATGCAGTAGGGTTCAACAGAAAGTGTGTTCCAAATCTTTAATCATCATGAAAAACACAGTACCTTGACCTTGTATTTTAAAGTTAAATGGAGTGGCATTAGAAAAATTAAATTGGTTCTTGCTTATTTCCATAATATCCGCTAAAAAGCCTTGCCTAGCCTAGAGTGGATGTCCTATTTCTTTATCTTTCTTGATGACCTCTCATGCCTGCAAGTCAGCTCGTTTTTCTTTGCTGAAGACTGCACCCCACTGCTGCATGTACTCTAAAGTTCCATTAAAATCTGGGGCATCATCACTCATTCTTATCTGCAGCAGGCTGCTGAACAGTGCCATACCAGCGACCGCATGCAGACTGGTCTCCAAGGACTATATTAGTTATACACATCGTCATCCCGTAAGGAGAAGAATTCCACCTGGAACCTACCTTCATCTCACAAAGCACATCTAGCCTTTCCAACATGGCTCCTAGAGTCAGTGCTATGAAAGAGTCTCCTGCAATAGCAAGCATTACTTAGAAAGCAATTTAGCAGCAAGAAATTAGCTTTTTATAGGACACCCTTTATTAAACTCGCCGTGAGATGAGTTAGCATCCTGAATTTCGCCTCGCACCCACTGAGACCACACAGGCCAAAAGCAGTTTCATTTTAAATACTGTACTATACAAAGATTATACGTATTCCCCTCTGGTCTTGATGAATGCTTTCTTGGGATGGATGTGTTACTGGGAGAAGGAGGACTGAGAGTTGAACAACAGGCTGGGATTTAGCACCGCTCTTGCCCTGCAATGTGAAGAAACATCAATACTGCTTACTCCATGAGACATTCCCTTACCACCGGGGATTTGCTCATCGCGACATCAGAGAACTATGGAGATGGGGAGGATTGATGAAAGAGCTGGGGGAAGATCAGAAATAAGGAACGGTAGCACTTCTCACTTTTTATAATATCAAGCATCATTGTTCTAAACCAATAACAGGGCATTCTTGTGGGAATGATATTTGATGGTGTGAAATATCAGTATTGTCAAACTTTGTGACTAATTTCTCCATTTTACTGAAAATATGTAATATCATTGTTAAATGGTATTAAATAAAATACCCCTATACATGGTACAAAATTCTGAAGATTTTGATTACTTAAATCTTCCAATAAACTTTGGCTTTGAGGGACAGGGTGGAGGTGGTTAGATTTTCAATGAAAGCATATGAGACCTGGATAAACTTTCCGGAGATAATCAGCCCAGTTCTGAAAGATCTTAGTTTAAAGGTTACTCCACCATATCTATAAAATAGTATCTGCTCCGCCCTGCCATCTCCTAACAAATATATATCTGCAATCAACTCTGCAATATTTTGTGTGAGGGGCACTTTTTCTGAGAGGAATTTGTTTTCAAGGTTATTTCCTGAAGTTGTCAGGACCAAGATGAATTTTGGTCTAAATGATTTCCTCTCAAATATTTATTAAGTAGTGTGGAGACGAAAAATAATAAAATAAATGTTGGGAAATTAAGAGCTATGTTGCTTCAGTTATAGAATCTATTTTACATAAAATAGTCCTTCTAAGTCTAAAAATAATCATGAACACAAAAACAAATGTCAGAATTGTAGTTTTAATCAAGCAAATAAATGTTTTATCGAGCCTTCTGTTTAAGAGCTTGTGGTGAAACTTTTTAGTAATCTATAAATGTGACTTCTCCATACACTAATTATTACTACATTCTCCAGAATTGTTAAAGGGAGTATAGTGGGTTAAATAGTTTTCCCCCCAAATTTACATCTACCTGGAAACTCAGAATGTGACCTTATTTGGAAAAAGAATCTTTGTAGATATAATTATTTAAGCATTTAGAGATAAAATTATCCTGGATTTAGGGTGAGCCCTAAATCTAATGACTGGTGTCCTTATATGAAAAGGGGACACGGGGAGACACACAAAGAAGATGGCCATGAGAGGAGGGAGGCAGATATTGGAAGGAATGCCTAGGGCCACGAGAAGCTGGAAGAGGCAAGGGAGGATTCTTCCCTAGAGACTTCAGACAGCCTGTTGACCTTGATCTTGAACTCCTGGCCTCCAAAATTGTGAGAGAATAAATTTCTGTTAAGCTACCTGGTTTGTGGTAATTCGTTAAAGCAGCCCTAGGAAACTAACACAGAGTATAGCTGTTACTATCCTCAATTGCCAAGTATTTTAAAAGTTTGTTTTCAGCATCCATTCATCGCCCAAGTCTATGTGAATTTTAGCAAAGGATGCCAAAAGCTGGTGGACTTGAAGTCCAAAGTTTCACTAATGGTGAATATTTCAGGCAGAAGACATTGTAGTACTGGGTGAGGGGAGAAATAGCTTTTTAAGCCAATGATCCAATTTCCAGTGACTGTCTAGTCATCCATTATGGAGGACAAAAACAGTTCACTCTTGAAGTTTTAACATTGTGAACCTCATAAATGTTTGAAATAAGAACAAAGTCCCCCAATATTTGGCTAATGGTAAAGTCCTTAATCTGTTCGCATGATAAAAATGGAGAGAGTTTATAATAGCTAAAATATTAAGACTATTGAAGAATTCTTCTTTTACTTGTTGCCTAATATAATGGTGGTATTTTGACATAAATGTAAGATAGCAGTCACCAAGAACAAATGAAAAATTATCTCGTGCATGTAAAAATTTGGAGATAGGCTGTTGCTACTGCTCAGGACCATTTGCTCCTGCCCCTTCGAGAGCATAAGGGCATGATGGACTTGGACGTGACTATGAACAAAGATATGCCTTGAATAAGCAGGGCAGCTGCCACCTCTGAGAAGTAAATGAGCGCAGATGCTCTCTCCTCAAAGGTTCCCCTTCCTACCAGGGGTTATTATAAATGAGACTAGGTTGCAGCAGTGGAAATAGGATGCATTTTTACCAAACATATAAAGAGAGTAATATGAATAGAGAATTGTGGAGCTTCGAAGAGAAAGAATAATGACTAGCACTTCCTGAGTATCTGTTATGTGCCAAACACTGTTACACATTTTTCATACACATCTTTATTTAACTCCAACAACAATTCTGTAAGGTAAGTAGTCGTATCCTATTTTACAGATGAGGCACTTGAGGCTCAAAGGGGTTAAATAACTTGCTTGAACTTACACAGTATGTGTGGATTTAAACTGTGCTCTTCCCCTCTCTTGTCCTCTCTGACCTGAAGGACCTTACAATCTGGTTGTACAACAAGATGAACAGACTTGAAAGTTTTGGTATAAGCAGGAAACAAAAGTATAACATTAAAAAAAAAATCTGTAGATTTAATTAAGTCCCAAAAGTGATGTATGAAAAGTGAGTACTACAGGAGGTCAGAAGTGGGAGAAATCAGAGAAGCTTTTGAATAGGAGTGATGCTTTGAGCTGACTTTGGAGGATTAACAGAAAGGCAAGGTATCATAGTCCATGTTGGGGAAGAGGAAGGAGGACTTCCAGCATGAAACGCGAGGATGATGGAGCCTAAGGTTTATCCTAAGGAGCTAGAAGGGGGAAAGTTGGAAAGTTTGCTTGAACTCAGAATGTGAAAATTGGAATATGTGGGTGAACTTGAGTCTGTGAAGACTGGAAAGCCACTGATAGTTTTGGGGCTAGTAACTTATATAATGAACTTAATATGTTTCTTAGGAAGGTTAATAAAATAGTGGTGTAATGAGAGATCGGAAATGGGGAGATATAAGGCTAAAATCCAATAATCAAGCATGAGATGATAACTTCCTAGATGCAGATAGAAACAGTGGAAGTGAAAAATAATGAGTGGAAGAAAGAGATATCAAGATTGCACATGGCTGGAAAGGCTTACGAAGGTGTCAAACGTATCTGAAGGATAACAAGATAAAGGGAGTTAGTCAAAGTTTTGGCTACTATTGTTAGGGGGTTCTGGCAAACAAGCAGTTCTTCAAATGTATGGCTTTTTAAGTACCCTTCATTACGGTCAGTGACTTTCTTTGTATCACACATTATAATTTCCTTTTCTTTTTTGAGACATAGTGCAAAGAATCAATGTACATTTTTAAATCACTGGAATCAACGCATATGTTTAAATTTATAGATTATAAATGTTTTTAAAAGTTCCTTCATGAATGAATTAATTATCTTGACTGTATATTCAATGAAATGACTTTACTATTCTCTAGATAAATTGAAAGAAATTAATATTTTTCTTTGGGAGAAAGAAAAACACAAGTCTATGGACCTGAAATGGTCAACGCAATTAATACAATTTTAAAAGGCTATCTTACTCTCAGATAACTAATTCACTTGAACTTAGTTTAATACATTTAGAGGCTCCTAGGAGTTCTTCGAAAGAAGTTGCTACAGAGTTCTAGGGTATTATTATCATTATTAATTGCAGTATTTTAAAGTTCACACCAGATAAGCTTCCAAGAAAAATGATCCAAATTTATTTGAAAGGTCACAGAAATTTATTTTACTCATCCAACCACATGGCAATAAAAATAGAGAAGCTCTGATGAAATCCAGTTCAACTGTGTAGGTAGTGTGATATAGTAGAAATGATCCACTGGATTTAGAATTACAGGGGTCACTTCCTCTTTTGGTTCCTCCACACACTAACGGTGTGATCTTAAGCATGTTACTTAATATTCCTATGCCACAATTTCTCAGCTGTAAACTGCGCACAATAATAATGTTGGCTTTAGCTCAGTGAGGACAGAGATGTTCTATTTTTTTCCCCAGGCTGTACTCCCAGCAACTAGAACCACACCTGACACATAGTAGGGGCTCAAAAGGATTTTTTAAATTAACGAATGAATGAATAAGTGAATGAATATTGCAAGTATTTGATAAAATGAAGCACATATATTTCAATATTGTATCTATGATGGAAATAATTATGTAATGCTGTGCTACTGCCCATCTCCTCCCAACCCTACAGTCAATGACACCACACTGGTAGCTTAAAATTGGCCATGCTGGAGTATTTGCGCCACAAAACTTGGCAAATGCTACAAATCGGACCCTCTCTCCCCTGAGAGCCAATTGTTAAACATTTACCAACATACCACTGTCTCAGATCTTTGTTATCTGCCCTATGCTTACTTTGGTTTCTGCTGTCTCCTCTACTCCTGAAATACTTATGCTGAAATACTTGCGGTGACCCGAACAATTCAGGCTCTCTAGGTCACTGCACAACCACCATCTTGGCTTGAAATACTTCCCTCCCAGCAATATGCATCATCCTGTAGCTAACTCTAACTCAGATGCTATATCCTTGAAAACAGTCTCTGATTCCCCCAAGTTAGACTAGGGTGCCCCTTCCATATGTTTAGTTATCACTCAGTGGTTACCACCATGATAATATTATCCCAAAGTATTATAATTGCTTGCTTATTTGTATACCTCCCCTAAGAGCTCTTTGGAGTACAAGGACTGTTTTGTTCATAGTTATAGTCTCCATATCTTGCTCCTACAGGAGGTACTCAAGGAATGATAGTTTTATGAACGACTAAATAAATCCAATCTGGTTTTGTACATGCTGATAATACAGGAAAGTTACACTGGATTATTAGTACAAGGTATGTAGTGAATAGAGCACAACCACTCATAGACAGGCACTCTTCACTTGACATCAATTTCTGAATGCCAGTGGGGGAATCCATCACACTAATCTACACAATTAGTCCTAATGCTGCCGGCAGGTTTATAGACATTTACATGGAAGATCATCAGTCTAAAACATATACAGTAGTTGATGACTGTGACAGATCAAGTCAATAATAATTCTTGTCTGGTATTTTTGTTGTGACTACATGATAGTGACATTCGAAGTCATCTCTGTTTGGTCTAAAAATCTTATTCATAGGACAGCTGCTTACAGGGCCAGTCAGAATGGCTCATTGAGCAAACACATTTCCCTTTTTTTTCTTTTGCATCTTTGTGGGTGAAGCATTTCAGGCAAAAACTATATTGTTCCTAATTTTCACTCTTGCCTCATTCAGCTCAGGTGTTGTACCAGTCATTACCCATGTCCCTTAGGATCCATTTCATGTCCTTCTACAAACTATTTCCCAGACTCATTTGCCAATTAACTTCTGGATGGATTTGGCAAATGTGAGGCACTAGTGGAAGAATTAAATCGTGGGAAAAAGGGAGAATTCAGGGTATTCCTCCCTCTCTCTGCTCTGGAGGGTATTTTCTGGCAGTAGCTGAATCTGCTCTGGTGTTCCAGCTTCCTAGCTTCCTGCTGGACACACCCTCCTTTTGCTTTTGCAGCTCCTGCCAGACAGTCCCCACCCGATTCTACCTCCTTCCAGATGACCTTGACTCGTGAAATCTCCTAACATCTGGTGCTTAAACCCTTGGCCATGGAAGAGGGAGCAGCTTCCTGCTATTGCTAATCTCTAACTTGTTTTACAATTTCTTGTTTGGCTTCTCAGCCTTTCCAACACCTATGGAACAAATTGCCTCTGTTAAACTCCCTCTCTTGGAACTATTTAGGGAAGTTTCCATTATTATTATTATTATTATTATTATTATTATTATTCCTTTGGAACCATTTTTTCTTCATGGCATTACTGTTTTATTAGGTGATGAAACTCAAAATATTCTGAATCATCTTTGGCTTCCTATTTCGTCTTACTCCTCAAATCTAATCAGTTGCCAAATTCATGCATTCCACTTTTATTATCTTCTCTTCTTTCCATTTCCATTTCCATTCCTCAGATAGCAGTTTGAAACACAGTTGCCTCTTCCCTGAAATAATACAATATTTTGCTAATTGGACGCTCTGCCTTCACCTTTGTCCTTTCTCTGTCACCAGGAACAAGGACCCCCGAGCTTACGTGAGCTAGCTTGGATGGATAGAAAGAAAGAAAGGATTATTGTGAAATTTCAGGTGAAACAATAGGGAAATCTCAGAGAATTCAATAACAGCAGCTGTCATAAGGCTGGGCATCACAGAGACTGGGATGGAGGTGGTCCTGGATTCAAGGCATCAGAAGGAATCTTACCAGGAGTCCAGGCAATTTCACTGCAGTTCTCTTCCATCTGTGTGCCTCAGCTACCCTCCAGGTGTGTGTCTCATTTGGTTCTGCAACTATCTGGCTGCTACAGCATATTCAGTTTATGCTCCCTCATAATTTTGACTTGTACATAGCTTTCATGGCTATAGTCTGTCATGTAATTGAAGCTATATAGCTTCTGTACTGTTGTGAGATTCTTGGGTTTTCCATCTTTACAAAAAGATAGAAATATGATTGGGCAACTTATCTTTTGATGCCAAGCCCTGGGTCTCATCAGCCAAAGAGCGGACAGAGTTATGTGGGACCTGAACCCATCCTTTACAGGGACTGGACACAGGGCAGTTCCCTTAGAAATAGAGTGATCATTACATTTATCATCCAAACCAGGGCACTTTTAAGAGTGAAAGAGGGCGCAATAAATAACTGCACAGGGAAAATAAGCATAAACTGGTATTGTTCTGAGCCAACTGCAACGTATGGTCAACATATTTATATGCAAATATACACAGGCAGGCAAGTATTATAAATTGGGTCTTATTTTCACTGGTTGGTTTTTCTACAGCTCTTCATATTTACTCTGAGTATCTCTTTTTCAATGTGGAATGCCATTCATGCTTCCCAAACACTGGCCTGATCCTATTGGTACTTCAAGTGTATGCTCAAATGTCTATTTCTCCATGAAGCCTTCCCTGATTTATCTAGCAAAAAATGATTCTCTTTTTATAAACTTAAATTACACTTAAATTGTACATTCTAGGGCCTTTGTTTTCTATCCTACATTATATTTATGCATGTGCCTTACCTTGTCTGATAGGTGTACGCTCTTAGAAGGCATGAGCTATATTAATACATTTTTGTATACCCCGCATTGCCTGGCTAGTATTTTGCTCATAGTTGGTGGCCAATGAATATTCATTAAATAAATGGTTGTTGAGTTCTGAAAACATCACTCTTGCTATTGTTGTCTCAAACTCACCCAATTATTCTGGATCCTGATGCCTACGAAATGCAGAAAAGATAAGAGATTGATCATGTCTAGATTAGAATAGTGGTGAGATAAACAGAAATAAGAGGACTGGAAGTTATCATATTTACATGCTCTTAAGAACGAACGTTTAACTGGAAACAAATCAGACTGAGGACATTTTGTTTCTGAAGAGAGAGACAAGAATTCACAGATAATTGAAAGAAAAAGAATAAATTTATTTCTCAATAGGTATTTGAACATACACAATTTATTCTTATAGATATCTAATTTGAATATCTCTTGGTTTCTATATTTTATAAAATCATTTACAAGTTCAATTTAATCTATATAGAAATTATAGTGCATATTAGTCTATTTTTTAAAGTACTTCCTAATGACAATTTCTGATATTTTAGGGAACATTTTAATTGTTATTAAAAAAGCAGTTAAATAGTCATCTTATTTTCAATTATACTCTACATAGTACTCTTTTCCCTTAAAAATACAGATTGATTTATCTAATGCTTTAGGTGTAGGATACATAATAGACTTTAATTTTGTTTAGTATTTTCAAGATAACTAAACACATCCAGGAATCCAAGCATTAGAAATCGACCCATTTGGCCTCCTCCAAATCAGGGATATAAGGCAAATATGTACCTTTCAGTACAACTACAGTAGATTCCTTTTAGTCCCAGAACTATGCCCCATTTAGGTGCCACATACTACGACCTTAGACAAGTTGCTTAACTTCTATACAGCACAATTTTCTCATCTGCTAAGCAAGGAAGAGCCTCACTTTCTACCTCCCAGGACTGACGTGATTATTAAAGCCAGTCAGAATCTGATACATAGTTAGCATTCAATAAACAATAGTCATTATTATAATATATGTAGAATCCTGAGTGATCTCATAGACTTCTTCTACTTCTATGGTATTATGATCCCAGGCATCAACTCATATTTAATAGTCAAGCCATGAGCAATCCCTATTAGTAAACAACTATGTCAGTTACTATCTAGGATAGAAAAGGGTGACAAGACCTCAGCTCTTAAGGAACCTAGATTGTGATTACAAATGAATACGCTGAAACAATTAGCAAACTAAAAAAAAAGTATATATTGGTTGCTAAATTGAATATTGCCGACTATTTATTACAGGGATTCACAGATGGAGCAATTTATGAACGCTGAAAGGAATTAACACATTTTTTTCTCTTTTTTTGTGAGGAAGATCAGCCCTGTGCTAACGTCTGCCAATCCTCCTCTTTTTTTTGCTGAGGAAGACTGGCCCTGGGCTAACATCCGTGCCTCATCTTCCTCCACTTGACATGGGACGCCACCACAGCATGGCTTGCCAAGCCGTGCATAGGTGCGCGCCTGGGATCCGAACCAGCGAACCCCGGGCCGCTGCAGCGGAATGCACGCACTTAACCACTTGCGCCACAGGGCCAGCCCCTGACACATTTTTTTGAAGGAGGTAGAGTTTGTGCTTGCTCTTAAAGCAGTGGTTCTCCTACTCACTGCCCATTAAAATCACCCTGGAGGACTTTTTAAAAATCCTCATGCCCTGGCTTCATCACAGAATACCAGAACTTCTGGAAATGGGATTCAGGCATCAGTATTTTTCCAAGCTCCCTGGATAAGCCATTGTGTAATCAAGGTTGAGAACCACTGTCTTAAGGAAAGAGTAGGCTCTCTCTAAATGAAGAGGGGGCCATGGATATCATTTCCGGGGAAGGAACCCCCTGAAGGAAAGGCTCATGGAGTGACTATGTGCACTTCTAGTGTGCTGGAATTCAGCAGCACAGCTGGGGGTCTGGAGGCAAGGTGGGGAGTATTAACAAAATGTTTGGAATGATTCTAGTCGGGCCAGATACTAAAGAGCTCTGGACACCGGTGAGAGAAGTTCAGATCCATTTAATTGAAAGGCAAATTTTAACATGATAAATTAGTAATAAGACTCATTACTAATACTACTATGCATACGCAAAACAACTAAAATAAGAATATTGAAGGTGAAATCAAAGCACAGGGGCCAGAATATCTGACTTACATTTTCCTTTTGTGGAGGTGGTGATTCTTTATGCTCTTGTGGTTCGGCTAAGGTCTTTACATGCTCTCAAACACCTTAATCCTTTAATTCTAGATCAGTGTGTCTCAACCTTAGCCACTTTTAAAACACCGATACCTAGGTCTCACCTCCAAGGATTCTGATTTAATTGGTCTGGTGTGTGACCTGGGCCTGGAATAAAAGGTCTCCCCAGGTGATTCAAATATGCAATCAAGGCTGAGAACCAATGGGTTGAGCAGAGCTTCCCAGTTTGAAATGAAAAAGAATCACTTGGCGATCTTGTTAAAGCAATTTCCTTGGCCTCACTCCCAAAGATTCTGATTTAGTAGGCTTAGGGTGGGGGCCAAGAATTTGCATTTCGAAGGAGCTCTCAGGTGATGATGCTGATGATCACGCTGGCCCTTGAGTAGCAGTGCTCTGGTTCAGTGGTTCTCAAACTTGAGTGTACATCAGAAACCCCTGGAGGGCTGGTCAAACACGGACTGCTGGGCCTCACCACCAGAGTTTCCAATTCAGTAGATCTGGGGAGAGTCCCATGCAGGTCTATCAAGTTCCCAGGTGATGCTAATGCTGATGATTTGGGGACCTTACTTTGAGAACCACTACTCTTGATACAAAGTAATCACTCTATATTTATTTACATTTTTAAATACTTCCCTTTAATTCACTATTGGATTTCAAGACATTTTCACCTCTAAACACTTTATTATTGCAGCTTACTATAGCACCCTTGGATTACAGAAACAAGTACATAAGGCACAGGACATAAATATTCTGTGCAGGATGCACAGCTGCCCTGCACCCAGAAACCATCTGACAACATTCACCAAATTGATGGATTGCGTGTTGTCTGTTCTGCCCTTACCTAATGGTTCTTTTATTTAACTAATGACTGTAATTCTCATTAGATGCTGATGAAACATTAAGATTTTGTTTGTGGAAGCTGGCAAAACCTACTTGTGGCTGGACATCAGCTGGTGAGCATCACCTAGGCAGCAATGCCCAACCCTCCAGCTGGCCCGAGCAGCAGGCGCTGGTCTTGTTAGCAATGATGGCACAAGGAGGCAGTGGTTCTTCTGGCCATTGCAGGTATTTTGTGATTTAACTCCTGAATGCCTTAAGTTTAGAGATCCATTAAATGACCTTCTGTTAAGCAATCTGCAGCAGTGAAATTTTAGACAAAGTAAAGCACCTTTGTTTTAGCTTAATGGGTAGCAATAACTCAAGGATCTGGGGATTCTACTATGTTCTGTCTCATCTAAATGTCCTTGCACCTGTTCTGAAAGCCTCTCCATTTTCCTCCTGCTTCTGGTTCACCCTTACTCATCTATTTTAAGATCCAGATTAAGATGTCACCACCTGAGAGAGTGCTTATTACACTGTATGAAAACTGGATATCATCCAGCTCTCCTCCCCAAATGGCATGAACACTGAGAATGGAGGCAGTATCTAGCTCATCTTCCTCTCTCCAGCACCTCGAGCATGCCAGGCAGAGAGGAGGTACTTAGTTAACATCTTCCATGAGAAGTTCTTTGAAGCACGGCTCCTCACCATCTGCTGTATTGGGAGTCTTTCCTAGATTCTTCCTGATCCTTCTGCACTTCTCCCAAATGTAGAGCTTATGCCTCTGATTTTCAGTAATCTTTCACGTGTCTGTGTGCTAGCCCCGACCATGAGCACTCTGAGGATCTGTTTTGTTCACAGTTCTATCATCAGCACTTTTTACAGCGTATGGCACACGCAGGTGCTCAGTAAATATCTGCCAGATGAAACAAATAAGTATCCATAAAATGGGTTGTTAAATGGGGTTATTAAAAATATTATGCTACTTTTCTGAAGTTCAAATGGCATCTGTGTGGCTGAACAATCTTGTTTGTTCTTAAATAGAAAAAAAATGAACACTTGAATTGGTGATATTTAATAATATGGTCTGGCGATATTTTGGACTGTTTACCTTCTTAATGCCCCTCTTAGAGTCACTGTGTCATTTTCAAGTATACTAAAACGCACCTGGGACTTACACATAAATGACGCAGGTATGATAGAGATAGTATGGGAAAGGGCTTGAAATCATATTCAGGTGATCTGGATTAAAATTCTAGATCTCACTTCATCTTGCTAGGTGGCTTTAGGCAAGTAGATTTGACTTTCTGGGCCTTTGTTTCTTTTCCTCTGAAATGAGAGGCTGGATTATACGATTTTACACGTTTTTCTCAAGTTACTTAAATTTTCTGTTTCTCAGTATCCTAACTTGTAGCATGAAAATAATAATAGTAACTATCATTTATGGTTGATTTGGACCAGTGCCTGACACACAATAAACACTCAATAAAGCCTCTGTGCTACTACTGTTATTGCTGCTGCTATTGTTAATATTGTTATTCATGTTCTTATTTCCATTTCTGACTTTCTATAATTTTAAAATAGTCAAGTTACAATTATTGACTTATGTGGTAAAACACCAAACTAACAAAACTACAATGGAAGATGCAAAAGAGCATTTTACTTTGTATCCATTTATTCAGCAAATATTTATTGAGCTCCTAGAAGTGTTTTGGGGGCTGGGAGTATAGCAGTGAGTGAGTCCTGGTCCCTGCTCTATTCCATTCACAATAAAAAATACAATACAGCATACAGTCTTAGGTGGTGATAAATGCAGAGATGAAAATAATGCAGGTTAAGATCAAGGATAGAAAGTTAAGGGTAGGAGGGAAGGAAGGAAAGGGGAGCTACAGTAACCCAAAAATGACATCCGGGAAATATCCTTTGAATCCTGAGATCTCATATATTTTTGCATTTGAACAAGAGGAAGTGTAAAACCTTTCAGGAAAATCATTTCTAAAAAGCTATACTGAAAATGTACACAAATCAAAGTGCCCTACTAGGTGCTCAGACACAACGAGGATTAAAGCAATGAAGATACAATCAGGAAGATCATAATATATTTAGTGATGAAAAAAGCTGCTGGTGACCAGTGACCTTTAATATACAGCCAACAGTGAGATGCTTTTGATCCTTTCTAGAATAAGGAGTAGGAAAAGTAGATGAGTAAGACTGAGATGAGAGGACAATTGAATAAACAGCTGAGACATCTTCCACTCCAGATCCTCAAGGTTGATGGGGATGGACATGTGTCCCTTCACTTATTCCAGGAAAGAGAATGCTACTTGCAGTAGGAGTGACTGTGATGTACTAGCCACTGTATGAGGCACTATAAAGTGTATATTATTTAATTTTCATAACAACCCTAAGAGATGAGCGGTATTGTTTTCCTCATGATACAGATGAGAATTTCAGAGATACAGATTGGTTAGGAAACTTGACCTAGATTACTCAGCTAGGAAGTGGCAGAGCCAAAGTTTGGATCTAATATTATGTGACTTTGAAACATGTATCTAGCTCAGTCAAGGAGCTCGCAGATTTGTTGTATAATAACACCTGTCCCAGCAAAGAGCTGGCTGGGGGAAGCACGCCGAAGCTATAGATCCACTCCTTCCTGTCACCTGCACCAGGTGGTGACCTAGTGGCTAGAGTCTCAGCCCTGGACTTGGAAGAAAATCAATGCATTTTAGAGTTTTTCTTTAAATGTGGATGCGAAAAAAAAAAAAATAAAAGATTTAAGGCTTCAGTAAAGTAAATAATCGGGATAAATCATTGTAAATATTAACTTAGAGCCTGTCAAATATGTCAACAGAATAATTTATTGTTATAAAAAGTTTGGTGAGCAATGAGAATATTTTTGCATTTAGAGACTATTTAGTATTTCCTTTGGAATCTCCTTGGTTTGAATTCCCATGCCATTCACCTGCTTTCTCCAAAGAGTTTCTCCTCAGATATGTCTGGACTCTTCTTCATATCTTTTGATTGGTTATTGTTTGGGCAAACACTCATTGTCAGTTAGTAACTGATAAGCAAAAGGGAAGATAAATGACTTATTTTTAAAGAATGTGGAAGCATAATAAAATGGACTAAAAATATTGCATTGTCCTCAAAAAGGGATACAGGTAAGGGACCTGTAAGATGTAAATAAGACAGCTTGGAAGTCCTGCTCAAAATATTATTAATGTTTTATGACATATTTCAGGTTAACAAACACCATCACCGTTATTGCATTTTACAGGAAAGAATGTAAACTGAGAGAAAAGCTTAGAGGCAAATCAAGATTTTAGAGACATCTTGGGGGGAGACCAGGGGAAGGGGTCAAAAAATGCTTTATCAAAACATCATTTACTTCCTTCTCATCCTTAAAACCTACACTGTGCAGCAAAATGATTAACTCGATGAGGCTAGCATCCCTAATTCTGTGCCTTTCACCTCTTTAACGAAGCATACCCACAAGTGGTGCCAAAAAAAGGTAGAGGGGACATCCTCAGGCATTTAAAACACTATAAAATTAAAAAGGATCTCGCAATTCAACATTAATTGCCTACCACAGCACAATCGGCATCTCTCAGATACTCCAGTTTTCCAGCTAGGTGAGGCCCACACTGAGTGTGTCAGCTTTTTAATTTTAACTCTTTTGTTTAACATGAGAGGTTCTAATAAATGCATTATACATGAATCTAATTTCTTAAACAGAATATTCGAGTCAGTACCAAAATATTCCTTCATGATTTTGGACTAGCATTATGAAGAGTCCAAACAATAATAAACAATGATGAAGGCACAAACATGAGAAGTGAATGGGATATTGGATTAAGTAGGAACTGGCCCAGAAGTGGTGCCAGAACCCTATTTCAAAAGGATGGTCTGAGACAAGGATAGATTAACTTCCTGGAATAGTGTCTTTCAGAAAAACCTTCCTCTGTTTTGTTGCAGGCGACTTCCTGGTCTTACTCAGCCCATTGTGTTGATACGGTAGAAGAAAACGCCCCTCAACATTATTGGAAAGTAGTTGAACGTTTCCTTGGGTGGGTGGCTTTGCAAAATCTTGAAAATTTTTTCATCTTCAGTATCAAATGACATTTCTGATAACATAATACCAAGCTTTTTACCCCCTTCTAATATTACACGATATTTGATTTTATATGGAAATCTATCCATCCATTCAACAAATATTTATTTAGTACCTGTTTTGTGTGCTAAGTCCTGAGAATAAACCCATAAATATGACAGATCGTCTATCCTCACAGAATTTACAGTCTAGTAAGAATTACAGCTTAGCTTCTTCCTAGCTTGCCCCAGATAGAGATCGTTTCCCCTCATTCGTCACTCTCAGGGTGCATAAATAATAAATTGGCATGCTTACTACCATAGATCTAATCTTCCTAAGAGCATCGCTTTCTTCAGATCACAACCTTTTCAAAAGCATTCAATGGCTCCTCTTTGCCATTGATTCACATCCAAGCTCCTCAGACTAATGATTTGTCCTGTAGTAAATTTGTCCTAATCCCATCCTAACTGTCCTCTTTTATTCCTTCACATGGACCTGCCACTCTAGTCACTGCTTGACCACTAAATATACCTTCCCTAGTCTTTGCATGGAAGCTCGTTATTTTGTTTCCTTTTAGCTAAAGGTACATTTGGGCAGGACCTTAGAATTTGTATTTTTAAGGCCCTACAGTGATTCTGATATAACGCTACTCTCTCTATCTATAAACTCTGCTCACAGCCCAAGGCCAAATCAGATCCTACTCCTTCTAGAAAGCATTCCTCAACTGTCGCTTCTCATCACGATCTCTTCATTCTTTACACCATGATAACACTATAACACTTTCTGTTCCATTTATTTTCATATGTTTAGCCCCAAAACTTTGTAATGATACCTATTTCATGGATGTAAATCCTATCTCTCCAATGAGAAGACAATCTCTATAGAAAAATCTATTATCATAGACCTGTTTGAACCTCTCAATCACACCTAACACTGCTCTAAGTATACTTCCAGAACTCATTGCATATTTATTTTATTTTAATGTCATGGCTCTTCTAGGGACTTTGTGAGTTATATTTAACTTTTTCAGTCTCTCTAGCAATAATTTTGCAATAGTTGCTTCAGGTCTGAATGAATGAATGAACCCTCAGAATGACTCTTTATTCTCAAGGAGGCTTGCCCATTCTTGTAAGATTCAGCTTCTAAAGCACCACCTTGAAAAATATTAACCTAACTGTAGGTAAAATAATTGTGAAACTGTATTAACATTGTTTGTGAAGATATAACAATTGATTTCTTGTTTGTGGCATATATAAAGGACATTTTTTCTTTTATGGAGTAAAATAATTACAAAAATTATTATACAGATTCTCTTTTGATGAAAAAAATATGTTCAGAATTTTATTTAAGCAACTTGAACAGACACCACATCACTCCCTTTGACAAAAAGAAACACTAACTACTTTTTCTGGACTCACTAGATTACTGTGCACTGTATCACAATGCATGTATTTCCAAAACTCAACATCTGAAAATTTGAGTCTCTTGAGCTATATAATTTATTTTCTTTTATTTGGCTTCTTGCACAACTTTACACTTTTTCAATAGATCTATGTGACATTTGTCAGGATTTACAAGCTGATGTTTTGTTTTCAAACAAAAGATATTATTTTTTTTAAAAGACAATATGCTAAAATTCCAATTCCAAAATGCTAAAATGCCCTCCTAAAGCATTTTGGTCTAAAATATTCAAAATTATATAATAATCTCAGTGCTTTCCAATTGTTAAAGTATTTATATTTTGGTCAATTATGATTATAATTTTATTCATATTTTTCTTACATGTTTTAGAGCTTATAAAATAATTGTTTTATCTGTTCTAAAACTTCTTTATGTAACATGCAGCAATTTGCCTCACCTCAGTGAAATTCTGTGCAGCAGAGTTTTCCTAAGTCATAATTTCAGCACTAATTTCTGAGATTGTAATTCTACTTTTAAAAAATTGGACAAATAGAATATCTCAACTCTTTCTATTTGTTTGTCTTCAGATAATTTGTTTTAGTTTTTTGAGTCTCAGAATTCTCATCTGATACATGAGGCTAATTTGACTTACATCTTAAGCTGTGAGGGTTTTGGGAAATTATAGATATTAAGTACCTGGCACAAATTCTGAAAAATAATGCCTTTTTTGCAAATGTTGGTTTCCCCTATTGACCCACCTCAAAGGTAGGCAAAGAAACGGTTTGTGGTTTTAATGGACAAGCTATTGATATTTTCTAGTAGGTCATGATAATAGTGGATTGAGTCTGTTTGCTTATTACCTATTAAAGCCAGTTATTTGTCTTGTTGGCATGTCTAGTTTTCTTTTAATTAAGAGTTGCAGTTATAACTTCTTTTCTTCTTTTTTTTTTTTTGTGAGGAAGATTAGCCCTGAGCTAACGTCTGTTGCCAATCCTCCTCTTTTGGCTGAGGAAGACTGGCCCTGGGCTAACATCTGTGCCCATCTTCCTCTGCTTTATATGTGGGACGCCTGCCACAGCATGGCTTGATAAGCAGTGCGTGGATCCATGCCCAGGATCCGAACCTGTGAACCCCAGGCCATTGCAGCAGAGCATGTGAACTTAACCACTATGCCACGGGCTGGCCCCACAACTTGTTTTCTTTTAAACCTTCTCTCATAGTGATTCAACCTACTTGTCCCCAAAGAGCATTTGATTAAAAATCGTGCTGGGCCAGACCAACGTCACACTTGAGAGAAAATCACACACCCCTCTCATATCATTGGTTCATTCTCCCAAACAAAAGACATTCTTGGTAAATTGGAATTAATTAATTAATTAACTAATTAAAGACTATTTTCAGGATACAGACACTGTTATGGACTGAATTGCATACCCCCTCTAAATTCATATGCTGAAGCCCTATCCCCCAATATGATTGTATTTGGAGATAGGGCCTTTAAAGAGGTAATTAGGTTAAATGAGGTCATAAAGGTAGGGCCTTAATATCATATGACTGGCGTCCTTATAAGAGGAGGAAGAGATACTGGGGATGTGCATGCACAGAAGAAAGACCATGTGAAGACAGAACAAGAAGATGGTCATCTGCAAGCCAAGGAGAGAGGCCTCGGGAGAAACCAAATCTGCCAACACCTTGATCTTGGACTTCTAGCCTCCAGAACTGTGAGGAATAAATTTCTGCTGTTTAAGCCACTCAGTCTGTGTGATTTTGTTATGGCAGTCCTAGCAGACTAATACAGACACTCTTTCCTGTTCTGAGGAAGTTTACAATGTAACTGGGGAAGTGCACCTTCCAAACAAATATATAAGCAACAGAGATAAATATAAGGTTGAAGAAAATGTAATCAAAACCTATGTAAAAGATGGGTTACATAAGGAGTTGTTAAAAGGAGAACACGTCTTTGAGGGGATGAGCATTGATAGATTTCAACAAGTAAACAGGAGCTTCTTTTAAAACAAGGTTGGAAGAGACCTAGAGCTACACGCTTATCTCATTTTCTCATGACATTTCAGAGCCTACTCCAAAGGTCACCTTCTTTTCCAAACCAGGATTTGGCACACATGGCCTGACACATGAATGAACAATGGAACAAAATATGTGGTATTGGCATTGGCCTAGAAATTCCAGAACATATGATCAACTTCACTATTCTATTTCTCTTCCCTTTATTTCAAAGCCCCTACGTGATAACTTGCCTATCTACCTCTCAAGAGAAATGTGACTTGCTGAGCAAAATTTATAAAGTAATTAAGGAACAGCCTTTACTCCATATAAAATATATTTTATAATAACAATACTGAATCAATAATAATTGCAGCTAATGTTTAGTAATCAACCATTGAATAAGGCACTTGATTTAGAGCTTTCACGTGAATTATCTAATTTAATACTCACAACAACCCTATCAGGCTGGCACTATGCTCATCCCACTTCACAGGTGAGGAAATTGAGCTTTCCACTAGGTAAAGCAACTTGCTCAAAGTAACACACAGCTGGTATTTGATGTAGTTGTGATTTCAAATGATCCAGACTAATCGCAGAAATCAAAATCAAACTCTTTACCACCACTTACAGAATACGTGTTTATGTGTAATACATACACACACACAATACATATTGCATATATATTCTATATATACCAATGTACTGTATGAATGCATATACTGTAAAAACATATATGAAGTACTGGCATAAGGATGAACAGAGATCAATGGAATAGAATTGAGAGTCTAGAGAGAAATGAGATGAAAGAGATGGTCAATTGATCTTTGACAAGAGTCCCAAGATAATTCAATGGAGTAAGAATAATATTTTGAAAAAATGGTGCTGGGACAACTGGATATTCACATGTAAGAGATTAAAGTTGGGCCCCTTCCTCACACCATACACAAAAACTAATTCAAAATGGATAACAAAACTAAATAAAAGAACTAAAACAATAAAACTCTTAAAATATAGGAGTAAATCTTTGTAACCTTTGGTCAGGTTAAGCCTTCTTAGATATGACAGCAAAAGCACAAAAGACAAAAGAACAAATAGAGAAATTGAACTTCCTCAAAATTAAAAACTTTTGTTTTTCCTAAGACTCTATTAAGAAAGTAAAAAGACAAGCCACACAACGGGAGAAAATACTTGCAAATCATATCCTGATAAGGGAGTTTTATCTAGAATATACAAAAAACTCTTACAACTCAATAACAGAAACAGAATAACTCAATTAAAAATGGGCAAAGGATCTGAATAGACTTTTCTCCAAAGAAGATACATAAATATCCAATAAGAACATGAAAAGATGCCCAATATCATTAATCATCAGGGAAATGAAAATTAAAACTACAATAAGGTACTACTTCGCACTCACTAGCATGACTATAATGATTTTTCAAAAAAAATAAAATAAGTTTTAGTGAGGATATGGAGAAATTAGAACTCCCATACACTGCTGGTGGGATTACAAAATGGTGCACTGTCTTTGAAAACAATTTGGTAGGTAGTTCCTCAAAAGGTCAAACATAGAGTTACTATATGACTCAGCAATTCCATTCCTAGTAAATAAAAACATATATCCACACAAAATCTTGTACATGAATGTTCATAGCAGCATTATGCACAATAGACAAAAAGTAGCCAAATGTCCATCAATGATGAATGGATAAACAAAATGTGGCATGTCCACATAATGGAATATTATTTGGCCATAAAAAGGAATGAAGTATCAATATATGCCACAATATAGATGAACTTTGAAAACATCAGGCTAAGTGAAAGAAGCCAATCACAAATATTATATGATTTTATCTACATGAAATGTCCAGAATAGGCAAATCTATAGAGACAGAAAGTAGATGCATATTTGCCTAAAGATGATGAGAGGAGAGGAGCTGGGTGTAAATTAGGAGTAACTATTAATGGGTATAAAGTTTCTTTTGGGGGAGATAAAAATATTCTAAAATTGTTGGTGATGGTTGCACAATTCTGAATATACTAAAAACCATTGAGTTGTACACTTTAAATGGGTGAATTGTATAGTATGTGAAATATATCTCAATAAAGCTGTTAAAAATATATGAAGTTAATTCCAACATGTGTCAGTTGCTTTGACTCTTAATTTCTCTAGTCTTTATAAACTGAAGCCAATATTAGAGAAGGGGTATTGGAACAGTAAGAGGGTTGGAGACAAAATTCTATTTCATTTTTCAACCTAGAAAGTGCTCACGCCAGAGTCTATCGAGTTAAAATTGATTTAATTCTCCTGAATGATTAATAACATTCCTTTTTGTTGCGATTGAGTTGAAAAATAAAAATCAATGTTCTGAATATTAATACTCGCTTTCCTTCACTCCTGTCTTATAAATAACCAACCAGCTAACAAACAACTCAATTACCTTTTTTCTTGCCTCTCCTGCAGCTAGATATAGCCGTGATATAGTGCCAAGATATTCATAAATTCAATTGTGTTTCAAAAAAAAAAGTACATGATATGATGATTAACATCACAAGTTAAGCCAAAAAGATGTAAGTAGAAGTGTCACATAGTATGTGCAGACCTACTTGCAAGTACATGCAGAACTACTCTTTGATTCAGCTAGTATATGTGTCGTTTTGTCTTCCCTTGTAAATTTTTAGGTCTACAATGGAATATAGACCCGATGACTGGAACTCTGGCGGCCAACTTGGAACATGAGGTAAACTTCAGGAGGGAAGTAATGGGCTAAGATGGTAGAGTAGAAAGATAATCTCTTTCCCTTGGCTGCCCACCTCTAACCTCCTTTACTTGAGTAATACAAACTTCTATCTTGTGTAAGCCATGGATATTTTGAATTTTCTATATATAGACAAAACTAATCCTAATCAATAACCATACCTATTTAATAACTAGGTATAGATACATTTTTATACAACACTAAAAGCTTGCTCTAAAGTTAATCAACTGAATTGACCCAGTAAATATAAAGAGTAATCTAGTTTGTGCTGTATTTAAAAAATACAAACTCTCAGCTCACTTTAATTGGCTCCAATAAAATATTTTTTAATTCAAAGTCTTAAATGTGATTTACTTAAAATAGCAAATTTGCATGCACTTCCAATTGCAGTAAATCAATTATTTCTATTTCTGTGAGCATACCCTATGACCTGGCAATTCCACTAGCAAATATATACCCTTGAGAAATTGTTACAAATGTACCCGAAAACATGTACAAGAATGCACATGTAATGTGGCTTGTGATTAAAAAAAAACTAAAAACAACCCAAATGTCTATCAACATGTGAAATACATAAATTGTGTTATATTCATACAATGGGATACATATTGATCAACATAAATATATAAAACATAATGTTGAGAGAAAAACGTCACAGGGAAGACTACAGAGTGATTCTATTAATATAAAGTTTAAATCCAGGCAAAACAAAACTATCTATTGTTTAAGGATACAAATGTAGATGGTAAAAATATATAAAAAAACAAACATGAGAATAACTTACTCGAAATTCAACATAGTAGTTACTTTTGGCTGAAGAGGAAAAGGAGGGGATTAGGGAGGAGGGAAATGGGTATTCCAAGATGCTAATGGTGTTCTATTTTTTGAACCCAAGAGATTGGAACTTAGACGTTTATATTATTCTTTAAAGCTGCATTGTCCAATATGGAAGCCACTGGCCACTTGTGGATATTGAGCACTTGAAAGGTGCTCTAAGTGTAAAATGCACACCAGATTTCAGTGACTTAGTTCAGAAAAATGTTAAATATATAACTAATAATTTTTCATATTAATTACACGTTTAAATGATCATATTTTGGATATACTTGGTTAAAATATATTAAATTATTTTCTCTGTTTCTTTTTACTTTTTCTAATACAGCTAGGAGAAAATTTAATATTACATATATGACTCACATTATGTTTCTATAGGACAACACTGCTTTAAACCTTACCTATAAATTTTTACATTCTTTTTATATATATAATATACTTCACAGTAAACATTTTAATTATATATGTGTTAGTTATATACTAAAATCCAGTTTTTTACCATTAAGGACACAAGAAGAAGCAGTTTTACTTTCTAAACATAATATAAACTAGGTCAATGTAACATATTCAATTATGGACACCTTCTAACTAAATCTTTCTTTGGAAGTGGTAGCTATATATTACCTCAAAGATCCAAAAACACTGGCATGCAATTATATCGAACACATACATACATAATTTTTGGTAATATGCTTTAAAAACCCAGGAAAAAGGCCTAGATGTTCAAAAAAGTAAATCTGTGTGATTAGTTGATATATTGAATTATCAAGAAGTTACTGAGAAAGGAAATAAAATTCAATAAAATCCTAATTCAGACTACAAGGACAAGTATTAAAAAATTGAATGTAGCAACCATAAAACTTAAAGATTTTGTTCTAAACTAATTCAATTATTTGGGAAGCTACAGAATGCCAATATTAAGAAGTAGCTCTCCTCTGTGGAACTTGGTCGGACCATACAATTTGTAAAGCAGAAAGATGATCTAATTTAGTATTTAATACAAATACTAGATCCGAATAAATGAGGTGTGAATATCTAACAGCCTCTCTGTTTTCTAAATTCTGTTAGAAACAGAACTTCATGTACAAGCCATATAGAATTTTTAAGAGGGAAAGGGAATTAAAAGGTTATTGGTACACTGAATTCACAATTTATTTTAATTAGTTGACACTAGGATAGAAACGCGCACACACACACTTGCACGTGCACATACATACACACGCGCGCACGCACACACACACACACATATATATATATCCTCTGTATTTATAGATTATATAGATTCAATGGAAAAGAAGTTCAGAACCTGATAAAGAATTTTGATCAGTTCATAGAATAGAGGATACACAGAATGGATGATACGAACAGGGAAACAATGTGATATATTGCAAAAAAGAATTGTGCTTGAAGTCAAAGTGACCGTGGTTTGCACCCCTCCATTCACTTTCTTTGCAATATTGAGGAAATTCCTAACCTATGATCTTCAGTTTTTTTCAGCTACTATATAGTAAGAATCCTACTAGTATTTTGAAAGATTCCCAGGAAGACTAAATGCAGGGTGCCTGGAATACTGCAAGTTTCCAAGACCTCAGAGGTATTGTCATCTTAGCCCATCCTTGAAGAATGCCCAAGAGGGAGACCAGCATTAGTTCTGCTGTTCTACCCTCCTCACAGTGTTTATTAATCTACATTTGAGTGAGACCTCATTAATAGAAGACTTTCATCCCGTAGTAATATCAACATGTACATATCCCTCTCAGTTAATAAAACTGCACTGATTAAAACTGAGAAAGAAAAAACATTTTATTCACAATATTAAAGGAAGAGAATGGTGCACCTAAAAAGAAAAGGAAGCTAAATTAGAGTAAATCTGACATGAATATCTTCTCAAACAGGGCAAGGGGAACATATTATTCCTCTTTGAATATACCAAAAAGAATATATAGTTTTACTGTTTTAGAAAAGGAAGGCAGTTAAACTCTGGGTTAAGTTCTAGGATAGGCAGTATAGTGTATGGTTAGGAGCAGAGACACTGAAACCTCTGTCCTGGCTGTATAACCTTGGGCAAGTAATTTAACTTAGTTGCCTCATTTGCTAAATAAGAATATTAATAGAACCTACCTTATCAGATTATTGTGATTACTTCAATTAATGTATAGAAAGTGTTTAGATTAGTGACTGGCACAGGAATAGCATTACTATAACTCCTAGGTATCAATATTGTTATCATTATCACCATCATCATCATCATTAGTATTCCTGAAGCGAATATGAACAGAAATTAGGGTTCTGAAATGCAGCAAGTTCCCACTTAATTAGTGATCAAATGTCCAACAAATGCAGATGCTTTCAATCATCTTTTTAGTTGCAAAATTTCTTTTTTCTCTAATAAATGTAATAGGGGACCCCAATACTAAAATTAAATCAGAATTGATTCGATTGAACCAGGTTGAGAGCCTCAAGTCCCCATTTGTGTGTGTTTGTCTTCACCATACTTTGCAGTCTCTGCAGTAAGTCAAAGCCAAGTAGAATTGAGTCATTTAAAGTGGTCAAAAAAAACTATAATAATGCAACAAAGAACATGTGTAGGGATGCTTGAAGACTATCTTCAGGTTGAAAGTACTATTAATAACAGAAGTCTTGCATTTGGCTTAAATAATATCAAATAAAAGCACTTTGAAAATGTATTTTAATAAAAAATTCTAACATTTAAAAAATAAATATAACATTTAAATAGATAAATTTCAATTTTCTATAACTATACTGTCCAATACAGTAACTACTAGCCACATGTGGCTCTTGAAATTTAAATGTTAATTAATTAATATTGACTAAAATAAAAATTGAATTCCTTAGTCTCCTTGGCCATATTAGCATTGCTCAATAGGCATGTAGAGCTAGTGGCTATTGTATTGGACAGCACAGAGATAGAACATTTCCACCATCATACAAAGGTCTATGGGATGGCACTGTTTTTGAATATTTCACTATATGGAAAATTATACCTCCAATATTAGATGTGTAGAACATTACTATAAGCAATAGTACAATACTACACAAGTTGGGGACCACTTTTCCTTTCATTAAATGCGCTGCAGTTAATGAAACAATTTAAATTCAATTCTATGGAGGAATTTATTTTAAGTCCTTCTCTTACATTGTCCACAATATGATTTTTACATGAGAAGTGTAGCAGAGTAGGAAAAACCACTGTCTGAGTTAGCACCGGCATGACCCTGAGGAGGTGAGGCAATCTCCCTACGCCCCAGGGCCTCCAGGTAACACAAGGGTAATGACAGTTGTCTACCTAACCCGTTTATGTGAGGAACAAGTGAGAAAGTGAATATAAAAGCCCCTTGTGAATTCTGAAACCCAAAACAAATGCTGGTTATCATTATAATCATTTCTACATTTTCACCTGGCTGAATGTGAATGAAGTATATAATTTCTGTAGAAATAGTTGAGCTAGTCTGAAGGAAAATGTCACAGTTAAAGCATCTGAGATAAAACATATTTATGGTCCAAAGACTGCAGAGCTACTGATTAGAGAAAAGTGCATTCCTGGATAAATACAGGGGGAGTTATTAGACAATCTGTATTTTATAATTCAGAAACAGAATATTTTGCTAAACTTGATAAAATGATGCCTCATCTCCATTTTATCAACTCAAAGACATTGATTTTGACTTTGGCTTTAGAGATACTAAGCTCAGAGCTGCCACTTAAAAGCATATTAAATGCAAAGTGAAATAAGTCAGAGGGAGAAGGTCAAATACCGTATGATTTCCTTCATTAAGTAGTAGATAATAACAACAATAAACAAACACATAGGGACAGAGATTGGATTGGTGGTTACCAGAGGGGAAGGGGGGAGGGAGGAGGGTGAAGGGGATGATTCGGTACATGTGTGTGGTGATGGGTTGTAATTGGTATTTTGGTGGTGAACATGATGTGGTCCATGCAGAAATAGAAGTACAATGATGTACACCTGAAATTTTTACAATGTTAGAAACCAATGTTACTGCAATAAACAAAAAATTAAAAAATAAATAAATAAATAAATAAAAATTAAAAAAAAAAGCATATTAAAACTTCAGGAAGTTTTACAACATGCTAATTTAATGCTTTATTAGCTTACTTCATTTAAGGTTACAAAGAACTGAAACGATCTTTGTAAAGTGTTGATCCAATCTCATTCCACAATGGGACTTAATTTCTACCTAGAAGGCAAACTTACACATTTAAATTTGGAAATTAAAAGAAACAAATAAACTAGTATATATCAGTGGTATTAAACTTTGAAGACAAAAAAACATATATATAGAATTGAAAATTAATGTAATTCAGCTGCCCAAGATTTTAACATTCTTCCAAAACATACAATATTATTCATTACACGCTGTTTTAAAATTGAATCTTCCTCCTGAATATGCTTTTTTCCCTTCTCTTTCCACTATTAAAAAATGTATATATTTCTCTTTGGAGCACGTAGAGGTATGTATATGTGTTAGTGAGGTTAATGCTAGCTGCCACAACAAATGGATCCCACAATGTTAGTGGCTTAAAAAAAGAAAAGAAGGAAGCATGCTCCAAAGTGGGCATTCCTGCCTGCACACAGCTTTCCTCTACATAGTGCTTCAGTGTCTCTGGGTCCTTCCACCTTGGGTTTCTTCAACTCCTAGGGCTTCCGAATCCTTTCCATAGGTCAATAGATGGGGAAAAAAAGAGGGTGGAAAAGACATGCCTCCAGTGTAACTCCCACTCAAATTCCACTGGTAAGAACTTGTCACATGGCTCTAACTAGAAGCAAGGGCGACCGGGAAATGTAGTTGCTGCCTTGGCAGCTGCTTCCTAGCAACAACTCTGTACTATGTAAGGGGGAGCACAAATTTTGATGGCCAGTTAGTTGCCTCTGCCACAGTGTAAGTTTGAGAGAAAAGAAATGCAAAGAGTGGAATATTATTGAAAAAAAGAAAAAAAAATTTATATTTTTCATATCTTTAATTCTGTTCTCTGGTTTCTAAGTGAAAATAGAAATGCTGTACCTCCATTCCCCTTAATTCCTCCTCTTTTAAACAACTAGAAAATTGAATGAATTCTGGTAGAAAAAGAAGGCTTGTTGTAAAGAAGGAAGGAAGTCCTTAAGGAGGGGAACTAGAGATCTTTATCTCTCTTTCTATTTCTCTCCATGTCAATCTTGGATTCTTTCTTAACACCCCTGGCTTGCACTCCTCATTCTCAGCATGAAATGAAGAAAGATGTCACTTAGGGTTACAGCCCTACTATAGGAACCCTGAACTACAATCTGAGAAATGCCTGTTAGCTTAGAAAAAACACTGTGGAGTCCTTTGGCCTTGGGAGATCCCTTGGATGACTGTGACAGCCCCTTATCTCACAAAAACTGAATCACTTCAAGTAGAGGATAGATACAACCAGCATCTCTTGAGGGACGACACAAAGGCTACCGAATACCTAACTAAAGGACCAAAGTAGCTTTCTCTGACCGCAAAGCATCCTGCTTGACCCAAGAAGGAATATGGCAGACCCTCCAATATTTATACAACTTATCCGTTCATTCAACATGGATTTACTGAGCACCTGCTGTGTGAAAGCCCTGGGTTTGAAGTCAGGGATAGAAAGGCAAACATGAATGAGTCTTGAAGGAAGAGAGTGGCAAGGTCATATTTGCATTCGTAAAAATCACTCTGCAGAGTAGAAAATAGACTGGAGACGCAAGAGTGGAGGCAGGGGGAACAGATAGTGAAGAGGCTGCTGCATCAGTGTGGGTAGGATGTGCATGCTACCCAGGTAAAGGAGTGAATGCAAATGAAAAAAAGTGGAAGAATTCAAGAGATAGTTGATTGTAGATTTGGCAGGACCTGATAAATGAATGTGCCTAGCTGGGGGATGGTGGTGCCATCGCCTGAAATCAGAAAGCAAAAGGAGAAACATACTTGATGGTAGAGGGGAAATTTTGAACTCAGTTTTTGAATATGTACAATTCAAAAGGTATGTGAAATGTCTGAATGGAAGCAGCTAGATACAGGGGTCTGGAAAGAAGAGGATTCCAGGCCGGACTGAAAAATGGTAGTTGAAACTATGGAATGGATGAGAATAACCAATGAAGGGTTTGTAGTATGAAGAGTCTGGGACAAACCCCGAGGAACACCAACATATGAGGGAGATCCACAGGGAGAGATTCCAGCAAATGGGATTAAGAAGGAGGGATTTCTAAGGCCAAGACAGTACAATGACAAGGAGAATGTGGTGTCACAAGCTAAATTTCCTCAAGAAGGAGGGCATTTTCATCCACAGAGCCTGCTACAGAATGCTCAAGTTTAATGAGGACTTAAAAAATGTTTTTCAGGTTTGGCAACAAGGAAGCTGCTACGACCTCCTTGAACTGAACTGAAGGAAACAAGGAAACTAAAATTTATCGAACACAGGAAGTGTCTGAGGAAGTATCTTATTAATGAGATCTCAAAGTTGCATTATAAGCAAGCAATGGTAGTCACTATGCATACTAATTTCCTTGTTGTGCAGTGCTGTAATGCTATATTATGAGACAAGACACTGTAGGTTTTCTTTTCCCCATACTCATGTATGCATTTTACTTTCAGAAAGTCAACATGGTTTTTAGTTAGTACTCATAAATGTGTCTTGCCAAAAAGCTAAGAAGGTATAAATAATCTAAAGAATATAATGATGTTAATAATTAATGCTCTTTATTGAACACATTAAGGTCCAGGAATTGCCTTATTTCTTCCAACAACCCTGCCTTTTTTCATAAGAGAAACCTGAGGTTCAAGGATCATAAGTCATATGCCAGAGATCAAGCAGGTGGGAAAGTGATAGGGGTGGATTTTATCCAGTTCTGCTGGCTCTTTTCTTTTTATTTAACATTCCACTTCCCTTCTTCCTCCAAGCTCAAAAAATACCAATCTACAGATTTTTATAATTATTTCCTAATGTCTGATTAAACCTGGCCTGTATCATACAAAGTTCTCAGAGACTATTTAGTGCATAAATCAATTCAAGAAACAGTTTAAAATGTAATTTACTTAGGTAAAGGTCAAACAAAAAATCTAAGACAAATAATAAACACCATAGACATGAACACAGACATCTTCTTGCCTCCATTCCTGCCAGGGGGAAACCTTGGAAATATGGAAGATGTCAGAATCAGAAATGAGGTAGAGATAGAATTAAATAATTAATCTAGAAGATACCAGTAAGTTCCTAGAAGGAAGCCCTCACAGGACCCAAAACAACATATAGTAGTCATGCAATAAATGTTGCATGGTTTGAATTGAACTCAGGGTAGCATAACAAGAATTTGGGCAGTAGTGACACAAAAAATGGATTCTCTTATTCTAGAAAATTCTTATACTGAATGAATTTAATTTCTTTCATTTCTGGCATAGCTTGGATAAATGTTCCTTATAACCATCTGCTTGGCTTCCGTTGATTCTGTGCTGCCAAACAAACTTCTGTTCTTTAATTTGTTTTGCTAAGTGAACTTAGTCATGGGGAAAAGGTTAGTCCATGTGGATGGCAATGTAATATTCTCAGGTCACCTTTCTCTCATTATAAATAACTCCATTGACATTCTTGTCATTGTCCACCAGTTTGGTGGTCGTGGATTAGGTTCATTTGATGAAATTAATTTCTATGTCTACATGGTTAACAACCCGATCCTGGTCCCAGTGATGTAAATGCCAGGAAGGAACTACTTGACCAAAAATTCAAGTCTCAGAATTTGCTCTAATGCCTAAGAGGAGATGATGGAATGCTCAAGTGCTAGGTGTCGAAATACACGCTTACAGACTCTTAGCACTGGGGGATAAAATGTAAAAACACAGAGAAAGTAAAAGTCAAAGACATAGGATATTGGAAAATCAAAAACCTGACATTGGTCTTTGAGAAATGTTTATGGAAAACACCAACCCTCCCCTTCTCCCAACAAGCTGTTAGCTAATTGCTATTTGTTATGTGATCTGTACCTACCATTCTAATCAAAGCATATGGAGGACTTACTACAGTAGCCATAGCATTGCGCTCAGACAGACTTACTCATTCCTCCCCTACCACCTATACATAACTCTGTTAGAACATAATCTGCAGAATTTTGAAATAATTTTCTTATGTATCTGTCTCCTTTACCAGATTGTGGCATCTATGAGGGAAATTATTGACTCTCAAAATATTCATTCAAGATCTACTATGGAGCAGAGACTGTTCTATGTGATGGGGAGTCAGCAGTGTTCAGTCAAATACTCCTGCCCCTGTGAATATCACATTTCAAGTGAGGGAGGATGAAGGGAATTTGGAATTGAAGAGGTTTGGCTTGAAACCTGGCACCATGATTTCCTAGCTATAGACCTTTGGAAAGTCACTCAACTAAAACTTTAGCTGTCTCATCCATAAACTGAGGATGATAATGCCTTACAGCACAGTTACGTGATTTGAATGAAATGACACAGTGCAACCTAATAAAAATAGTAGCTGGGTTTTATCATGTACTTGTTTTATGGCAGCATTGTTGTGCTTTAATTGTCATGACAAACTCGCAAGGTAGGTATCTTTATAGAGCGGTTAAATGACTTAAATAGTTACAAAGCTCGTAAGTGGTAGAGCTAGAATTCAAACCCAGGTAGTCTAATTGCAGAGCCTGCACTCTTATTTACACTGCTCTCCCATATGTGTTGCTTTATTCTGCATCACACATTGCCTGCCATAAAGAGGGCAGTTGTGAAAATGAGGATGCAATCAATTGCCCATTACAGAAAACTTGACTCAAAATAACAAAAAACAAAGGGGATGTACTAGTTCATTTCATTGAAACATGCAGAGGTGGGCTGCAAGTGAAGTTCGATCAAGCATCCTGCTCCATATTTCTCAGTTCTCTTAGATCTCCCTCTTGTGTGTTAACTTTATTTCAGGTTACCTTCTCTCATGGTATTGGAATGGCTACAGAAGCTCTAAGTAATACATCTGTATATTACTTAGTCCAAAGCAAGAAAGAATTTCCCAGAAGCCTTCACGGTAGGTCTCCTTGCATCTCATTCACTCCTAATAGGTCATGTACTCATTCTTGAGCCTATTACTTTGGATATCATCAGCTTGTCTGGGCCTGAGCTATATGCTTTATTGTTAGAGCAATACAATTTGGACTCCATAGGAGAATTCCTACCAAAACAATGATCAGCATATTCATCAAAAGAATGTCTCCCACACAGTCAATATATTTTTGTTAAATTAGTTAATTAATGTCTCAAAAGCAAATTAAGCAGTTCTCACATATCCGTCTGTAATCTTTCCTGACTCTGAAGTGAAATAACAAAAGAACAAACACACAGTAAAAGAAGAAACGCTTTCTAAACAATCCCAAGTAGTAACACTCACTCATATAATTGTTCCCGGCATATTTCTCTTTGAAATTCAGTCATCTACATGGAAACAGCAGAAGGGGAGCTCAGGACCATTAATATTTCATACACAATCTGCTTAAAACTGTACAACTCATTTTTATGAGTCTTATTAATCTCCCCAAAATCAAATATTGTTTCTGACTTCTTCGTTGTTTTGTGCTTTAAAATTTATTTTTCAGCTAGCCTTCATTCACCAAAAATCTTTATACATCCAATACTTCAAGTATAAGTTAGTATAGAATTATTTTATTATTTTCTAGCAGAAAGAACTGATATATTTGAACATTTTGTTGTCAGTTTGGCAGAGTTCTATTTTTAAACTCTCTGTTATCTATGTTTAATGCATTATCTCTTATGAGCCACATTCCCTTTAGGGGAATTATATATTTTTAAAATCTCTCTATCCAGAGTTCCAATAAGATTAAGTTAGACTGAGAGATTTTATACAACTGAAATGAAAATAAATTGACTTAGGATGTATTTTACTCTTATTTTAAACAATACTTCCCAAGTGCTATAGTTTTAGATCTACATTGCCTCCATTTACACACATGTTGGCTTAGAATAGACACTCTCATTTTTAGAGTGTTTTATTGTTATTTGGTCATTGAATAATTTGGTGTCCTTCATAGGTTGTACATGCTATTTATTAAACATGCAAAATTAAAGTACTTATTTTTTTTGTAATAAGTAACAGAAATGGAAAAAGAAGTTACCTGGAAAATGCTTAAATAAAAACTACTCCAGTGCTACTGCCTCTGGATTAGCCCAAGTTAGGCCACCAGCACACAAAAGTTCAATGCTATTATTCTGGGAAAAGTTTAGACCCTGAGAAGAGGGGCCCCTGGCCTTAGACTCCATGTTTTAAAGAACTCAGTTCTGACCTTTCTCTAGATATGAAGAGTTTGTAGGGCTAGGCCAACATGCCCATCAAGAGCCCACATTCCCGTGTTCTAGTATCCAGGATCCCTGAATTCCCTCTCCAAATGGCTCCAAGTCAGCTTCCAGGTACGGCCAAGGGGCAAGTCTTTGCCTGGGGTTAGTGAGCAGAACTTGAACATATGGGTGTGGAATGGGGTGGCCACATCTGTGGGCACAAAGTTCCTCACGGTGCAGGATGGAGTGAAGGTGGTGGGGGAAAAAGGCAGTGGGTCCCTGGCAAAGGGCTTAGGGTAAGTTCTTCTCAAGCTGTCTCATTCCAGTACAGAACTCCAAGGAATTTGAGAATTCAAAATCGAATCTAGACTTCCATGTCATCGTGATGGTATATTTGTCAAGAAAGAGAGATATAATGTACTTTATTTAACA
Organism: Ceratotherium simum simum; assembly: GCF_057802395.1. Lineage (NCBI taxonomy): Eukaryota > Metazoa > Chordata > Mammalia > Perissodactyla > Rhinocerotidae > Ceratotherium > Ceratotherium simum. The sequence continues at coordinate 102,554,058 of NC_141940.1, read as the reverse complement.
GTCTTGATTTGACTTATACCTTATAACTACTAAACAGACGGTACACAGGCCACCATATTTGTACTCTTACTCCAGGCACCACAAACGTTATAGGGCAATTCTGATCTCATATGACTACTTAGAGGACTAAGTGATATAGAATATCAAAAGATGTCAGTTCCTGGACTAAGTTGGCGTGGGAGGTGAGGAGGCCCTTTAAACAATAGGCCATAGCTTTTACAGTTGGGAGACTCTCAGAAGTATTACATTTTTTTTAGGGAGAAGGAAGTCAGACACAACACAAACCATAAGCAAAGCGATGAACACATTCAAAAGCATTTCCCTGGTATATATTCCTATTGTGTGAATCTTTTGGGATCCATTTGTTTCTTTACCTGTGGTTCTAGAACTAAGATTCTAACTCTGAGCTCAATAATTAAATTGATAGTTCATTAGCATTTTAGGAAAAAAAAAGCTCGAAACAACAAATATAGCTTTTGAAAAGGAAAGGTAGGATTTTTTAACTTGGCCACATTTTCTAAATGAATTATTTTAAATGTAATTAAATAACTCTAAGCCCTGTACATATAATATAAATTTGAACACAGGATTATAAATCTTTAAACATTGAGTCTCATAAAAAATTATCTACTAGGTTATATTTTCTACTGACAAATTAAAAATATGTTATTTTATCTAAAATTTATAATTTTGAAACCAAAAACATAGACTGTACTTTTTATGTTCCTGAGAATGTTTGTCCTATGGAAAATGTATATGCTGAAAGTAGCCATTAAAATAATTATGGCTCTAAAACTGCTAAACATCTTTAACATGCTAAGATCTAATACAGTTTCATGGTATCAAAAATAGAACATTTCAAAGAAGACTTAAAATGGAAATTTAATACATTGAAATGAACATTGAAACAAACTAAACCATGAATTTCACACTTATTTTGCTTTTTTAACACAAATCCAGCGTCGGTTCTCAAAATATAAATGTTTTAGTAAGGGAAGATAGGATTAATTTTCATGAAAAGAAGCCACGAAAACAGGACATAAAAATAAACATGTAACATTTTGAAGACTAAAAATTAATTTTCTTCTTAAGGAACTGTAACAGAAAGAAAATGTGATATCTTGTTTTGTAGGTAAAAATATTTTATTTTCTACTTGCCTTTCAACTCAGTAAATCAACAAATATTTACTGACTTGTTCCTATATGCTACACCCTGTGTTAGAATTGGGTACACAAATGAATGAGATATCATCCCTATCCATAAGCTACTCAATCTTAGAAAAGTTAACAAGTACTTCATCTGAAAACTAAAGCTACCATTTTAAGCCTGTTTATATCTTAATCAAGAATCCAAGATACAGTTGTTTTTCCAAAAGATGAAAAAAGTATCTTTTTTATTTAACTGATCTTGAGTTCTAAGAAAGATTTGATTTAAATTTTCTTTTAAAAATTAAGGTAGGGAAAAGGAAAGTATAAAGTAGTATAAAAATTACTCAATTCAGACTCTAAAGATACACAAATTACCAAAAGACACTTACTTCTTCTTAATTAACTTTTTTAGTTTGTTAAAACTCTTTATTTGAAAAAAATATTTAGTGAGCATCTGCTATGTGTCAGATTTGTTGCTAGGTCCTGAACATAAATGTGTGATTTTACTGACACAGTTCTCATCCTACATGACTTACATTCTAGTAGGCTATTGAATGACAGTGAGGTAAGTAAGATCTGTGATCGCGGAAACACAGGCTTCTAAAGAATACAACGAAGGAGAAGTCAAGATGGCGGACTCCGAACTCACCTCCTCCCACGGACACAGCAATTTACAACTACTCGTGGAAAAATTACCCCTGAGACAGAACTGAAACCTGGATAAGAGGACCTCCTGCAACAAATGACCATCCTAATTGAGGTGGAAGAGGCAGAAACTCCCTTCAGGAGAGAAAAAACGCTGCCTTCACAAGCCACCAGCTTCACGGCTGCCCGGGAGCAGCCCCAAAGGTACGCAGCCCTCCATGGAGGAGTGGGGCCCTGAGCCGGGAGCGCTCCTGCTGTGGGCATTTTTTGGACCCAGCACAACTGAGACGAGTGGCAAAATATCTGACTTTGCCTGCTACTAAAACATTGGGGAGTACCCCCAGAAAAGCTGCTGCACAAAGAAATGAAAACCAGCTCTAAAAGGGCCCATGCACAAATTCACCTGTTTCAGAAAGCAACCTAAAAACACTGAAAGAAAGGTGCACAGTGCTTTGTTGAAAAGAGACTCATCTGATAGGCTCTGGGTGCATCTTGGTGAGAGGTGAGACCTCTTGAGGGACTGGGATATTGAGGCGGCCATTGTTGTGGCCTGGTATGGGCGTGCTGACACAGACACTGACAGACACCATTGGAGTTCTGCCTGGGGCCTGCTAGCCCAGGGTCTGCCCCACGAATAGAGCACCGATTTAATCCAGCTCAGCCAGGGCGGGCAGCCCACCCTAGGGACTGGCTCCACCCAACAACAAGCCCTCGGGCAACCTGTGGGCCTGCTAAGTGAGCTGCCTGGATTCTCCACAGACTGGCGAGTGGGTCCAAGGAGCGGGTGGAGAGTGTGGGGTGGTGGTGGAGTGTGTGGGGCTCCCGCCTTGGAGAGACTGGGTCCACTTCAGGAGGTTGGGGCGCGCACATAGGGCAGGACTGCGTTGACTGTGTGTGTGGACCTGTGGGCGGCGGGGCTTGTCAGCTGCAGAAGACTTGTGTTTCTCAAGACCCATATAGGGGGTTTGCCCCACCTTCCAAAGCCTGAAACAATTGGGTGCTCCTGTGCCTGAGGCCAGCCCCACCCAGCTGCAATCCTCAGAGAGCTGACAAGAGACCTAAAGGCTGGGGGCTTATAGCAATTGTAAGCCCCTGAGCCTAACAACCTGCCACGCTGGGGGCCTAATCACTTAAAAGAAATATTGCAACACAAATGTGCTATTAGAACTCGCAGCCAACTGTGCTGGGGCTCCCCACAGCTGATAAAGAGACTGAAGGGCCCACAACAACTACAAGCAGCTGAGCATTACAACAGCTGGCCAGGGGGATAGCTCAGCCTTCCTGGACACCTACAGGGAGAGCAACCACACCACAACAGAAGGACACACGTAGCCCACATAGGGGTCACCCCGGAACATTCAGAACTGAGGGAAACATACTGCCTGGCCTCATAAGGCATCACTTATATAAGGGGTTACCTCTCCAAGAGCAGGAGACATAGCTGACCTACCTAATACATAGACACAAGCACAGGGAAAGAGGCAAAATGAGGAGGCAAAGGAATACGTTCCAAGTAAGGGAACAGGACAAAACCCCAGAAAAGGAATTAAGTGAAACATAAATGAGCAACCTACCTGACAGAGAGTTCAAACAAAGAGTGTTAAGGATGCTCACTGATCTTGGGACAAGAATGGCTGATCTCAGTGAGACTGTCAACAAAGAAATGGAAGATATAAAAAAGAACCACTCAGAAATGAAGAATACAATACTGGAAATGAAAAATTCACTAGAGGGACTCAAAAGCAGAGTAGAGGATACAGAAGAAGAGATCTGTGAGCTGGACGAAAGACTAGAAGAAATCATCCAAGATGAACAGGTAAAAGAAAAAAGAATTAAAAAGAGTGAGGACAGTCTAAGGGACCTGTGGGACAACATCAAGCGCACTAACATCCATGTTATAGGTGTCCCAGAAGGAGAAGAGCGAGACAAAGGGGCAGAGAATCTATTTGAAGAAATAATAGCTGAAAACTTCCCTAACCTAAGGAAGGAAACTGACATCCAGGTACAGGAAGCACAGAGAGCACTAAACAAGATAAACCCAAAGAGGCCCACACCAAGACACATCATAATTAAAATGTCCAGAATTAAAGATAAAGAGAGAATCCTAAAAGCCACAAGAGAAAGGCAAGTTACACACAAAGGAAACCCCATTAGGCTATCAGCTGACTTCTCAGCAGAAACCTTACAGGCTAGAAGAGAGTGGCATGATATATTTAAAGTGCTAAAAGGAAAAAACTTACAGCCAAGAATACTCTACCCTGCAAGGTTATCATTCAAAATGGAAGGAGAGATAAAAAGTTTTCCAGACAAGCAAAAATTAAAGGAGTTTGTCACCAAGAAACCAGCGCTACAAGAAATGTTAAAGGGACTGATTTAAGGGGAAAAGAGAAGACCACAAATAGGAAAAATTATCTATTTCCATGATAAGAGGGTAATGGATACGAATGCATGAAAAAGAGCTTAGATATGATATCAAAAACATAAAATGTGGGAGGAGGGGAGTTAATGAGTAGAGCTTTCAGACAGAGGTCAAACTAAAGAGACCATCAACTTAATATAGATTCCTATATACGTAGGTTACTGTATATGGACCCCATGGTAATCACAAACCAGAAACCTATAATAAATACACAAAAAACTAAGAGAAAGGAACCCAAACATAATACTAAAGAAAGGCATCAAACCACAAGGGAAGAGAGCAAGAGAAGAAGAAAGGAACAGAGAAGGACTACTAAAACACTGAGAAAAAAAAGTTAAAAAATGGCAGTAAGTACATGCTTATCAATAGCTACTTTAAATGTCAATTGACCAAATGCTCCAATTAAAAGGCATAGGGTGGCTGATTGGATAAAAAAACAAGACCCATATATATGCTGCATACAAGAGACACACTTCAGACCTAAAGACACTCACACACTGAAAGTGAAGGGATGGAAAAAGATACTCCACACAAATGGCAATGAAAAGAAAGCTGGCGTAGGAATACTCATATCAGACAAAATAGACTTTAAAACAAAAACTGTAAAAAGAGACAAAGAAGGGCACTATGTAATGATCAAGGGAACAATCCAACAAGAGGATGTAACACCTGTAAACATCTATGCACCCAACGTAGGAGCACCTAAATATACAAAGCAATTATTAACAGACACAAAAAGAGAAATAGACAGTAACACAATAATAGTAGGGGACTTTAACACTCCACTTACACCAACGGATAGATCATCCAAACAGAAGATCAATAAGGAAGCACTGGCCTTAAATGACACATGAGAACAGATGGACCCAGTAGATATATACAGAACAATCTGTCCAAAAACCGAAGAATACACATTCTTTTAAAATGTACATGGAACATTCTCCAGGACTGATCCCATATTAGGCCAGCAAACAAGTCTCCATAAATTTAAGAAGATTAAAATAATACCAAGCATCTTTTCTGACCACAACAGTGTGAAACTAGAAATCAACTATAGGAAGAAAATCAGAAAAGCCACAAATATGTGGAGATTGAACAAAATGCTACTGAACAACGATTGGGTCAACAAAGAAATCAAAGGAGAAATAAAAAAATACCTGGAGACAAATGAAAATGAAAATACGACATGCCAGAACTTACAGGATACTGCAAAAGCGGTTCTAAGAGGGAAGCGTATAGCAACACAGGCCTATCTCAACAAACAAGAAAAATCTCAAATAAACAATTTAACAATGCACCTGAAGGAACTGGAAAAAGAAGAACAAACAAAGCCCCAAATCAGTAGAAGAAGGGATAATAAAAATCAGAGCAGAAATAAATGAAATAGAGACTAAAAAAAAATAGAAAAAATAATAAAACCAAGAGCTGGTTCTTTGAAAAGATCAACAAAATTGACAAATCTTTAGCTAGACTCACGAAGAAAAAAAGAGAGAAGGCTCAAATAAGTAAAATCAGAAATGAAAGAGGAGAAATTACAACGGACACCTCAGAAATAAAAAAGATTATAAGAGAATACTATGAAAAGCTATATGCCAACCAATTCGACAATCTGGAAGAAATGGATAAATTCTTAGATTCATACAACCTTCCAAAACTGGATCAAGAAGAAATAGAGAATTTGAATTGACCAATCACCAGTAAGGAGATCGAAACAGGAATCAAAAACCTCCCCCAAAATAAAAGTCCAGGACCAGACGGCTTCCCTGGTGAATTCTACCAAACATTCAAAGAAGACTTAATACCTATCCTTCTCAAACTCTTCCAAAAAATTCAGGAGGGGGGAAGCTCCCTAACTCATTCTACGAAGCCGACATTACCCTGATACCAAAACCAAACAAGGGCAACGCAGAAAGAGAAAATTACAGGCCAATATTACTGATGAACATCAATGCAAAAATCCTCAACAAAATACTAGCAAATCGCATACAACAATACATTAAAAAGATTATACACCATGATCAGGTGGGATTTATTCCAGGGATGCAGGGATGGTTCAACATTCGCAAATCACTCAACATGATATACCACATTAATAAAATGAAGAATAAAAATCACATGATCATCTCAATAGATGCAGAGAAAGCATTTGACAAGATACAGCATCCATTCATGATAAAAACTCTGAATAAAATGGGTATAGAAGGAAAGTACCTCAACATAATAAAGGTCATATATGACAAACCCATAGCTAATACCATCCTCAATGGTGAAAAACTGAAAGCTATCCCTCTAAGAACAGGAACCAGACAAGGATGCCCACTGTCACCACTCCTATTTAACATAGTATTGGAAGTCCTAGCCAGAGCAATCAGGCAAGAAAAAGAAATAAAAGGGACCCAAATTGGGAAGGAAGAAGTGAAACTGTCACTATTTGCAGATGACATGATTTTATATATAGAAAACCCTAAAGAATCCACCAAAAAACTTTTAGAAGTAATAAACGAAGATGATAAAGTTGCAGGATACAAAATCAACATACAAAAATCAGTTGCATTTCCATACACTAAAAACAAAGCAGCAGAAAGAGAAATTAAGAATACCATCCCATTTACAATTGCAACAAAAAGAATAAAATACCTAGGAATAAACTGAACCAAAGAGGTGAAAGATCTGTACACGGAAAACTGTAAAACATTGCTGAAAGAAATTGAAGAAGACACAAAGAGATGGAAAGATATTCCGTGCTCTTCGATTGGAAGAATTAACATAGTTAAGATGTCCATGCTTCCTAAAGCAATCTATAGATTCAATGCAATCCCTATCAAAGTTCCAACAACATTTTTCATAAAAATAGAACAAAGAATCCGAAAATTTATATGGAACAACAAATGACCCCGAATAGCTTAAGGAATCCTGAGAAAAAAAGAACAAAGCTGGAGATATCACATTCCCTGATTTCAAAATATACTACAAAGCTATAGTAACCAAAACAGCATGGTACTGGCACAAAAACAGACACACAGATCAATGGAATAGAATCGAAAGCCCAGAAATAAACCCACACATCTATGGGCAGCTAATCTTTGACAAAGGAGCCAAAAGCATACAACAGAGAAAGGAAAGTCTGTTCAACAAATGGTGTTGGGAAAACTGGATAGCCACATGCAAAACAATGAAAGTAGACCATTACCTTACACCATACACAAAAATCAACTCAAAATGGATTAAAGACTTGAATGTAAGACCTGAAACTATGAAACTTCTAGAAGATAACATAGGCAGTACGCTCTTCAACATCAGTCTTAGCAACATATTTTCAAGCACCATGTCTGACAGGGCAAGAGAAACAATAGAAAAAATAAACAAATGGGACTATGTCAAACTAAAAGGCTTCTGCACAGCAAAGGAAACGATCAACAAAAGGAAAAGACAACCTAACAAGTGGGAGAAGATATTTGCAAACCATACATCTGATAAGGAGTTAATCTCCAAAATATATAAAGAACTCATGCATCTCAACAACAAAACAACTAACAACCCAATTAAAAAATGCGCTAAAGACCTGAACAGACATTTCTCCAAAGAAGATATACAGATGGCCAACAGGCACATGAAAAGATGTTCAACATCATTAACTATCAGGGAAATGTAAATCAAAACTACAATGAGATATCACCTCATGCCTGTCAGAATGGCTATAATTAATAAGACAGGAAACCAGTGTTGGAGAGGATGTGGAGAGAAGGGAACTCTCATACACTGCTGGTGGGAGTGCAAACTGGTGCAGCCACTATGGAAAACAGTATGGAGATTCCTCAAAAATTAAGGATAGAACTACCATATGATCCAGCTATTCCACTGCTGGGTATCTCTCCAAAGAACTTGAAAACACCAATGCGTAAAGATACATGCACCCCTGTGTTCATTGCAGCCTTATTCACAATAGCCAAGACTTGGAAGCAACCTAAGTGCCCATCAAGGGACGAATGGATAAAGAAGCTGTGGTATATATACACAACGGAATACTACTCGGCCATAAGAAACGATGAAATCCAGCCATTTGTGACAACATGGATGGACACTGAGGGTATTATGCAAAGTGAAATAAGTCAGAGGGAGAAGGTCAAATACCATATGATCTCCCTCATTAAGTAGTAGATAATAACAACAACAAATAAACACATAGAGACAGAGATTGGATTGGTGGTTATCAGAGGGGAAGGGGAAAGGGGAGAGGGAGGAGGGCGAAGGGGATAATTAGGCACATGTGTGTGGTGATGGATTGTAATTAGTATTTGGGTGGTGAACATGAGAACATGATATCATCCATGCAGAAATAGAAGTATAATGATGTACACCTGAAATTTATACAATGTTAGAAACCAATGTTACCACAATAAACAAACAAACAAACAAAAGAATACAAGGAAATATACCTAATGAGATGTAGGGGTCAGGTAGTGGAATGGTAAGGCCAGTAAAGATTTCTTGGCAGAAAGAATATTTAATTAAGCCTTGATCAAGATGTACAAGCTAATCAGGTGTAGCAGGAATGGGAGAGGTTGGCAGTGGTGATGGCTAGGGCCACTGTGAATAAGTTGAGGTCTTCAGGAAAAAATTGTGAAACATCCAGATCACTGGCTCTGGCAATTTGTACAGATATTCTTCCTTTTGTAAGCCTGAGTAGTTTTCTGGTCGCCAGGAAAAGAGACTTAAGAGACTAGAAGAGGAATCATTTAGGAAGCTGAAAGGACTTGAGTCTATGCGGGAGGGAAAGGGGAAAGGGAGGAATGGCAGAGGTTCTGGTGGAGTGTAGTGAGGGAGAGGACAAGTGAGGAAGTAATCCGTGGTTACATAAAGAAAGGGCTAATAAACCACATCTCAAAGTTGTTACTTTATCCATGGAAGAGCAAAGAAGGATCACTAAAGGCTTTTACGCAGAAAATGGGCATATTCAGATTTTTGTTTTAGAAAAATTACTCTAGCTTTTGTGTAGAAATAGATTGGAGAGAAGCAAGAGTGGAATTCCAGCATCTAGGCAAGAGATAATGTTTTAAAATCTAAGCAAGAGATCAGGGTCATCTGACTTGTGTTATTGAGTTTAGGGTTGGCGAAAATAAGACATTCTAGAGAGAATATAAAAAAATGTAATCAATACAACTTAGTGATTAATTGGATGCATAGATGGTATCTAGGCTTCTGCTTTGCTCAACTAAGTAGATGGTGGTCATATTAAATAAATCAGGGAACCATCAGGAAAAAGCAAGATTTACACGGGAGGTGATGAGCTGAGGTTTGAATATTTTAAGCTGAAGTATCTGTGGGAAATCCAAATAGAGAGAACCAGTAGACATTTGTTTATTCTTGTAAAGTATTCTGGAAAGTTATCCAGGCTGGAATTACAATTGAAGGGTCATCCACATAAGAATGGTAATTGCATTCACAGATGAGATTACCTAGAGAAAGAATGTCAAGTAAGAGGAAAAGAGGTCCTAGAACAAAACGTTGAAGAACACTACTACTTAAAGAAAGGGCAGATGAGGGACTCACAAAGGAGATGAGAGTGTAGTCTTATAAGTTAGAGTGTTTTAAGCCTGACAGAGTTGGCAACGGTCCCTAACAAAGCGAAGTAAGATAAAGACTGCAAAGGACCCACCAAATTTAGCAACAGAAGGACCATGAGTGTCCTTGGTGAGAGCACCTCCCATGAAGCTTCACTGGTAGAAGTCAACATACGGTGTGTTAAAGCAAGGCTAGGAGCATGAAGTGGAGACAGCAAATATAGATAAGTTTTTCAAGAGGTTTACCTGTAACGGAGAGTCAAGAGGGAAATAACTGGTGGAGGACATAGAATTGAAGAATTGTTTTGATAATGGAAAATACTAGAGAATGTTTAAATGTTCATAGAATATGGGATCTCTTTTTGAAAATGCTGATGGAATGTTGTTACATAGAGGAAATGTATATATCATATGTCTTCTTGAGTCAGCAATGTGGTGACAGTATATTCCCACAGAACATCGTCACTAAAGTGTTAACATAAAATATTTTACAAATTAATTACCATCTTTAAAATTACATTTGTAAAACTTCTGTGCTTTACTAAATCTCCATGGGCAAGATAGGCTGATAGAGATAGAGCATTTATTTGTATAAATGTTGAGAGTTATGGATCAAGGAACAATTATATCTAATGATAGATTCCCAAAGCTCTTATTATTAAAGATATAATGCACTAACAAAAATAATTTTCAGTTAGTGCCTCCTTCCATTAATTCAAACAAATGACACAAAAAGTATAACAGTACATAAATAGCACCAAGCTTTGGGGAATATTGATCTCTGGAAAGGCTCTGTTTTATTGGTACTCTTAGATTTTCCATAGAAAATCTCATTAGACACCTCTCTTTGTAACTATCCACAATACTCTTAATAGTGCCATGCACAGTCAATATCTAGTAAATTATCGAGTACCTATAATAGACCCTGTTTTTTTACTCATTTTGCTTCAGTGATGGTTTTCTTGAATCTTTGGATTTCTAGAAATTCTTTGTTTCTGGCTTACGTTCATACATGAAAGAAACTACTCACCATTTATTTTAAATTACAACAATTTCATAAAGAACCTAATTATTCCAATTTTCCTTGTTTTGTAGGCATTTCACAACTGAGTTTCTTAGGCTACAGCTTAGTTTGGAAAGCACATGCCCAAATCAAAGTAGAACTGAGAGTATTATGGTGGAGCACATGGTCATTTGTTCAATTACTTGCTCATTCAACAAATATCTTATAATCAACTAGAATATGTGCCAGAGTCTGGACTAGACATGAAAGATCAAAGAGAAATAGGCCATAAATAATCATTGCCCTTTAGGGAAAGTCTAGGGAGGAATTCAGACAGAAATAAAGCATCGTATAGTAATGTTATAAAACTCAACAGGTGCATGAGGGTAGATCTACTAACTGCCTGGGCTGGCCAGCACAGAATTCCTAAGGCCATTATGTTGGACTAGGAAGATCATATGTCTGGGTTTTTCTGGGACAGTTCTAGTTTACACCTGTTGTTGCAGTATCCTTCCACCTCTTTAACTCTCTAAGTAAATATATTAATAAAGATATTGCAATATGGAGCAAAAGTCTACTAGGAAAATCTAGCTGTTTGGGTGTGGGAAATGGTATCTTATGCAGAGAATAAAGGAAACATGAGCGTGGGGTGTTAGAGAAACTCTAGCAGCTCAGCATGGCTAGGATGAAGAACACCTCTGAGTAGGGTGGTCATCAGGACAAAACCAATTAGAGGGGTAGACAGGGCTCCAAGTGTCAGGGCCCTTGTTGGTCAGGCTAAGGAGTCTAAACCATGTGGAAAGCAAAGAGGTGCCCTTGGAGGATTCCTGAATTTCAATCTAGAATCACACACTACACATTTTCTTCAATTTTGTATGATGCCTACAGAAAAAAATGCCAAGGGAAAAATCAAATGAAATAATTAAATATCTACTTTGTCCAGTATTTGGAATATTTACTCCAAGTCAAACTAACTTGTAGTCATTGCATAGTCATAGGATGACTAGAATTAAACCAAAAATTTAGACATTGATAGAGAGCCTCTGCCCCCAGAGTGTTTGCAATCTCCCTGTAATGGTGTCACTTGGATTGGTTTACAGAGAAAACTGTGATCAGAAGAGGAGTCAGTACAGAGAACTCCTGACTAGAGTAAATAAGTTAAGAATGATAGGCATAGGTGTGTGTATATGTGTGTGTTTTACCTAAGTTACTGATCCTCTCTGAGTCTCATATTTCTCAACTGAAAATGAGAACATAGAGCCTTTTTAGCAGGGTGAATAACAGTAACGCAGGGGAAAGGAGAGAGGGATATTCATTCCAGGTAAAACAAACAAGGGAAGCAGAAACAGCATATACAGTGCCAGTGAAGTATATAATATACCTTCAAGAGCTGGGAGTTACTATTGCTGTTGTTGCTATTATAATGCGTGTTAAATCTACCCTCTGCCCTTCTATTGCTCTCTTGGGAGGAAGGCTCCTTTGCTTTAGTGTAGGAGGTTTTGGAATGGAAAACCAGAAACAAGTGGCATGTGCAAATTTGGTATGTGCAAACTGACAAGATACTTCCAAATCCATATCAATAGTGTGTATTACAGTTTTCAAAGCTGTGTCACAGTCTTATCTCATTAGATTCTCACAATGGCCTTATGAGAAGGATGAGAAGGTAGACACTTACCCATTTTGTAGGCGAGGACACAGAGACACAGAAAAGTCAATTTCTTGCTTCAAATCACACAGATAGTAATTAGCAAAGCTTGGGCTCAAAAATATCCCCTGATTCCAAGTCTTCCCAGTTTCTAAAATGCACACTGAGTCCATAAAACATGTCAAACCCATTACACCGTCATTAAGATAAACTCAATAAGAGATGTCTGTATCCCAAGATCTCCCTCTCTCAACTCTTGGGTATCCCAAGTCCAAGATCCCAGGGGATCTGTCTATGAGCAGGATATTTATAATAAGTAGAAAAGTAATACTATAAATCTAGATATGAGTTGGCAGGATCCAAATAAAGGATTTAGCAGAACTCATACTCAAATATGTAAGAGAAAGAAATGACTACATTTTCCCTAGAGTGAAGGTCTCAAAATGTTCATGTACCTCATCAGTAAAAATATTTTAGGCATGTGCCCTATATAAATATGTATACACAAACATATGTAATTTTAAATTACATTGACATAATTCAGTTACATAGATAAAACTAATGCAGTATGTATATAAAATACACACTCAAAATAGTAATTTTTAAAGAATAAGATAAATAAATATAAATTAAAATACTATGATTTTTTTCTCACACTCTAGTTTTTGAGCATGCATCCTCCTGGGGCATATATACCCCATTTTGATGACAATTGACCTAGAGAATCAAACCTAAGGTCATTGGAATGGCAAGGTCCTCCATAACCTGGCCTGCGTGTGTGTGTGTGGGGGAGTATCCTCTCCACTAGATTGTAATCTCATGGAGGAACCAACAACCCCTTATTTCTCTTTTCTATCTCTCTCCACTCCTTGTTCCCTGAGACACTTCTCTAGTGGGGTCATTAGACCTTTTGCTCCAAAGGGGTATTGACTCTGTGAAAGAAGAAATTCATTTCACCATGTTTTTAGCTTTTGGATGTTTTTTTTTTAAATGCCTCAGTTTAAGTACAAGCCAGGGAGAGATTTGAAAAGTACCTGAAGAATAAGGTTCCCCCATCAGAGTAGAGATAAGAACTCTGTGGGCAAGGGAGAAAAAAGAGTGTTGGAGAGGAAACAAGAAAATGAGATGCTAGTGGGTTTATGAGGAGAGGACCTGACATGGCAGTATTTCACGGGCAGAAATAGCCAAAGCAGCGTCACCAAATCTCTTAAGGACTTGGAATGCAGCAAGACAGTGGCCAAAATATTTCCTTTGAGAGAGAGCCGAGAAAGCCAGTCACGGCAGGGGGATACCTCAGTGAAAAGGAGCATGGGCCATGCGGCCTTAAACTAGACTGGGAAGTGGACACATCAGCAGATGCCCAAGAATAAAGACATTCAGACCTAAGGTGCAGACAAGGTTGTACATCCAGTAGATAACAATGTATACAGACATATCCCCTGGAAGCCATCCATGCTTCATGAACACTCGGGAACATGGATGCCTGCACTGGAAGAGGAAGGGGAGGAACAATCCCAAACTGAAATTGATGGAGAAAACCTGGGATTGACATGGTTAAGTTTTCTACCCTCAAGTGGAAAGGGGTAAAATCCATCTGTTCAAAAGAACGACTAAGAGGAGATTAAGCTTGTATTCTGTGGCTGCATTTCCCCCAAATTAGAGTGTAAGCCAGTCCTTTTGAGCTTTAAAACTGGCATAATCTTCTCTTCCTTGCTGACATATTGAACATCATTTCTCAAAATAAACCAGTTTCGCCCACGGTGAAAATCTGTCAAGGCAGGTCTCTCCCTCTTTCCTAGTGATCTTCACAAGTATTGGAAGGGACGCCCTGGCAGTCATGGACCTCCCCACTTACTGCCAGGTGGTGCCGATTCAAATGGGCCCAGAGCCCATGAGGCATCTGCGGATTAGGACCTAAGTGACATCAGCCACACCATTCTCTAAATTCTTGAAGAACAACTCCCTGCTGTCCCCTGAGTTAGTGTCAAATTAATTGACATCTAGTACTGTTGCTTTTCTCTAGCTATATATTCAAATTTCTGAGTTTTTGATTTTTGATATTTTGGCGTTTTCTCAGTTTTCCTCCTTCCTGTGCATCATTGTAAGTGCAGCATATTCTCCACACATTGATGTATCTTGTCTGTCTTTGAGCATCATCTCTACTGTCAAACGATGGACCTCATATGCATCTACTACATTCATCATTGTCTCACCATTTACATGTTTTATATCTCTCTTTCATTATTATGATAGGTCTCTAGTTTCCAACACTTTCAAATTTGCACTGTCTTTGCATTAGGCATAACTAGGTTAATAATCTTGATAAAAGACTTTATAACTAAGGAAGAACACATCAGTCCATATAACAATGCAGTGCCCAAATGCTCACTTCATCCATGAGCGGGGTGTGACAGGAGAGTGTTGAAGAGCCTATGCTTGTGGCCAGCCTTATTTCTATCTAGAAAAAAGAAACACACTAACAAAAAGTCAATAATAATAATATAGGGCCGCTATTTATTGGTTATTTGCTATATGTCAAGCAATGTGCTAAGTTCTTACCTCCAGTATCTTCATTGATCTTTGTAATAATTTTGTGGCATAGGTATTAACACTCCCTTTTTGAAAATTTGGAAATGGGGTCATAGAGAAATAAAGTAATTGGCAAAATGTCACAATGATAGAAGGTATTAGAGCCAGGGATTAGAAACTCAAGTCTGTTTTCCTCAACATCCATGCTCTTAATTGCTGTACACTACTTGTTCTGAAAAGTTGTCATTAAAGATTTAATTATTTTATAACATAAAAATGTTTCCACTAGTGGTTTATTGGTGTAGAACACATTCTTTAATTCATCAGAATACAATTATTTACAAATATTTTTATATATCCATAATATCTAATATCTAAATAGGTCAATGCTTATAAGATGAATAATACATGCTAATTATATATAATTATAAAATTAAATATAAATCATAATTATATATAAAATTATGAACTTATATATATAATTATCATGTATTATATATTATAAGCATTATATATATTATTATTTTTATATATAAAAAGAGAGAAAGAGAATATGTGTGTGTTTCTTTCTGATAGCTTATCATATTCACCAAAACCAACTATATAGTCTCAATATTAACTGATATATGTGACATTTAAGAAGTTTAAATATTTCAGAGGTTGCCTATGGCTACACAAGTAAATAAATTGATACAGCACAATCTTTTAAATATAAAATAAGAAGAAATCGTCTCAATTAGATTATTACATTTTCCCCATAGATGTGTCAGAGTACATTCTAGAGGAAAAAAGTAATTTCTCATATGAAGACTACGTATTTTTAACATGCAGATATTGTTTGTTGAAATGCCCTTAGAGATGAAAATGACAGGCAATATATTTCTTAGTGCATTTATTCATGTGTTTATTTTTGCAAGAGATAGACATAACTGTCAGCCTCTGGATACAGCTCAGTGGATGGTGACTTTTGCTAATGCTTAATGGTTTCCATACGTTCAATAAAAAATCGTTAGGAGCAAGTTCACTGAACCTTTACACAAACTAACCATGCAGTGCCCCACTCTCAAAGGCACCTCGGAGGTGAATGAAATACCCGCATATTTCCTTTAGAAAGGAACAAATACAAAAGCATTTTATTTTGGTTGATTTAACACATGATAGTTTCTCCTCCATAAATTATTACAATGGAAAGAAAAATAGTATATAAAGAGATTTACTAGATGTCAGGCACTGTGCTAAGTGTGTTACATACATTGAATTATCTAATCATCAAAACAAACCTATGAGGGATTATTCGTAGACCCATTTTAGAGAAAAGGAAACTGAGGCTTAGAGAGATTAACTTCTCCTAGGTCATACTAATAGTGATGTAATAATCCAGGACTTGCACCTACGCAGTGTGCCCAAAGCCCCGGTATTTTAATCAGTATATCAGACTTCTACATCAAGCTACTACTAATATGAATTTGGAAAGAGATTAATTTTTTTTCTAGAAAATGTTGCTCTATATTCTTGTTGTTCTAATACAAATGTTAAGACCTTATAATAAAAGTGTTAAAAAAGTTGTTGGGTAATAATATGACATTTTCACAGGTAGAGAATTTTAGTAGACTGGATGAGTAGGCTTCCTATGGCATGCCTACATTTAAGTAAGTCCTCACTAAGCGACATATTATTTAACTTTTTGGCATTTGGAAGAGAATATTTGCTAGCTTCGGGAAACAAATATTAAGAATCTAAAAATTATCAAGGGGGCTATTTTGCTTAATATTGAGTTTTCAAAACCAAAGAGGTACATAAAGGAACAAGGGTATAGTTCCAATGTTAGGTAAGGATTCAGGTCAACACTCAGGTGGCTATTATACACTGTACATACAATCGGAAAATTTTGGTCCTGAGAAGTTTAATTTAAGCCTTTCTTTTTCAATAGGTGATGGCTGAGGACAAGGATGTTTACTAATTTGCCTGAGGTCACACAGCAAGTTGGCAGCCTATTCAAAAAGAAAAACCTAGACCTCTTTTATTATTATTATTTCAATGCTAATACGCCATCCACTGGTTTTAAAGTAGAAATGGTATTCTTTAATCTTCTTGTGTTCATATTTAATAAAGAAAGGTATGAATGATATGAAAAGGCAGTGATTTGGACAGGATGTTTTGAACGTAGGCATGTTGATATGTAATTGGAAAACGGGCCTACTCTCATTTATCTTTGATATTCTTGTTTCTCCAATTGTTTTATTCCTACTGCGTCTACTCTCTGTTTTACTTTGATGTTAAGAAAGAGAAATGATCTTTGCTTCAAAAATTCAAATTACAGTCCTGTAAGCTCTTTGATATAAGTGTTCAATATAAATTTAAAAGGGAAAAAACAAAATAAGACTTGACATAAGAAAATAATGATTTTTTGTCCTTAGTTACCAGAGTGATATAGGTGAAGATTTCTAAATATATTCTAAAAAATAATTTCTAAACTATATCCTCCGCTTAATCCTACAGGAGCGATACAGTTATTGGCAACTGACTAAACACTTGGATGAATTCACTGACAATTGATTCCTATCATTCATTCATAGTTCCTCACAAATCTATATATCTCAACTAGTCTGTTTGCACTGCAAAAGAGGCAAGCAAAATAAATGGAAGCTATCCACAAACAGTGAAAGCTGTCTACTCTAGGGTGGATAATGGAAGACTGTTGGCCTGTGGGTCATTTTTTTCCCCTAATGACAGAATAATTTACCTAAATGGAAATTAAATGAATAGAATCATTTCCTGATAAATGGTAGCATACCGGGGAGAATGTTTACCTACATTTATGCCTTGGAAACTAGCATCAGATATGATGTTAGATGGCCACTTAGGACTAATATAATGGAACGGGTAGAAAGTGATCATTTTCCTCTCACTTTAACCCTTGACATCACTAGAGGAGCATGGATTCTGTTAACGTTCTCACGTTTATCACCCTTCTCCTCATACAGAAAGACAAACATTGAAAAGTCTCTCTGTGGAGGATTTTGTTTTGCTCTTTTTTGCATTAAACTTCAATAATATTTTATCAGATTTATCAATCTGAATAAAGAAATGGCTGAATATAACTGCATTCTGTATTTTTGGCCTTTAAGTTTTAAATCTACATTTCCAAAAAGCAAATAAAGGAAAACAATAGAGAAAAAAAGCTGCTAAACTCTTTGAAGAGTTTCATATTTATGATATTCCCATTTTAGTTATATTAGTGCAAGAAGCCAAAAGAAAATCCCAATGCTTGGGTTCGGTACAAGGGGTAAAAGGGAAGGAAGTGTTGATAAGAGAGGCAAGGAAGGTGGATTTAATGGCAGAAGCTTTCCTTTTAAACAATGTTTAGATGAGGAAGAAAAATTATGTTTACCACGTTCAGTATCTTTCCCTGTGGAAGAAGAACCTTTTCCTTTCCTCAGTCTGTAACTTGTACTCCCTGCCACATTACCTGTGGGAAATTGACTTGAACAGATGTTTTGGTTTCATATTAAATTTACAAATGATTTTGCATAATTCCCTAGTGCCCATCCACTACAATTTTCATTATGACTCCAATCTTTGCTTTTTACATACTAAGAAAAATGAGCCACAAGATATTGTGGATAGTGCTTGCTTAGTCAATAGTTGGCGCATTGAAATGCTTAAAATAGAGTTCATATATTTGAAAGACCACAAAAATATCAAATATGAACCTTTTAGTAATAACAATCTTCATTATCACTTTATTGGAACTGAGACATTTTAGGCTTCAAATGCTAAAAAGTGAGAGAAACAATTGACCTTATGCTTCAGGATGTTTTTCTTCCTAAATATTCTTTGCTTTTAATATTGTTAATTCTTCTACTACTAATATCTACTATGATTTGTTGAATGCTAATCTACATAGATGGATGGGTTGGTGCATAGATGCGCAGATAGATGGATGATAGATAGATTAGCTAGATAGGCAGATAGATGATAGATAGATGATAGATTTTTACCTTGAGTGAAATAAATTCTCTCTCTCATCCTAACAAACACATTGTAAGATAAATTTATATATTATAATTAGAGATGAGAAGATTTAGGCTTAAAAATGGTGTGTGATTAAATTTAAAATATACAGTGGTGTAAGTATTAAGGCATTCCTAAAATCTTTACAGATATTTGGAAATAGTCTAGCAAACATTATCTGTAATAAAAAATAAATATATTTAATTTAGAATATGCTTTTTTTGTGGTATTTTGTGGGCCATCCTATTCCTTGTCCCTTGTGTGTGGTTAGTGAATATAGCTTGTTCATCTATTGACACTTTTATCCACTCTCTCTGGAGGACACATCTGAGGTAGTTAACAAGACCCTACAGTAGTCAGTTCTGCAGACCTTTAAAACAGAAGTTTATAGATGATAGACTTCCATGGAATATCACAATAACAGATTGGAAGGCTGAGGGCTAATTTTACATATAATTTTACATATCTGTGGTTAAGACTGAGTACGCAATTTACTCATTTACATTCTGGTAGTTCATCAGTTTATAAAAACTAGTGAAATGGAAGAATGTATTGACATTTAATTACTGGTATTCTCACACATTTACTGATTGTATCAAAACAAACATATTAAACTGAGTGGTCCCAACTCCTGATGATTCATAACATCTTCAGTTGCTGCTACTAATATTTATTCTTTATCTTATGAACGCGTCTATGCACGTAAATAATAATAAAAACAGGAATAAGTCAACATAACTATCGTTTATTAAGTGTATGCTATAATGTCAGATATCTTACATATATTAGCTTATTTATTCCTCACAACAAATCTGTGAGGTAGGTATCATTATGCTCATTTTCCAAATGAGGAAGATGAGGTTGGAAAATTTAACATGGTGCCCAAGACCACACAGCAAACTAAACATAGGAGCAAGGATTTGAACCATTTCTTTTCACACTGAGGCCTCTGTTCTCCCGTATGCACTTTTTTTCCATGACAGATACTATTTATTATCATAAGGTTCCTACTCATCTATCATATCATACCAATCAGTCTCCTTGCTATTCCTGGAACAGCATAGTCCCATCTCAGGGCCTTGGCACTTACTGGGCCCTCATACTGGCTTGCTCTCTCCAGATAGTGACATGTTTCCTTCCTTTACTTCATTCTATCTCTGCTCAGATGTCACACTCTCAGTCTCCTTTCCTAACCACTCTGTCTAAAACACCACTTCCTTTCCTCTTTTACTCTGTTTTTTTTCACAGCACTTTTTATCTTATATTTTATCATGTATTTATTTGGTTATTGTTTGCCTCCCCTGCTAAAATGTAAATTCCACAAGAAAGGGACATTGTTTTGTTCAGGGCTGTATACCCGGTACCTACAACAAAACCTGGCACAGAGCTGGTAAACAAGTATTGGTTGAATGAGAGCAAAAATGAATGACCTCTGAGATTTACCCTAAAGATATAAATCTTTAGATATATAAAAGTAGTCTATGAATGTAGCAAAACCACATAGACAAAGGCTGATGGGGTCTCAAGTAGTGTTGTAAAAACAGTTTTTTTTTCTGGTGAAGAGTAGACCTTTTAGAAAAAGTACCTGAGCTGGATTTTGCAGGTGTGAAAAGACACACTGATGGAGGAAAGAAAGAATAATCTATGGGATACTTGGGGACAAGTATAACAAGGAAGGGAATGAAAGGCACTGACATTGCTCAGACTGCAGAGTTGGGAAAATGTGTTCGCTGTACAAGGAGGATGCTTAAGTTAGGGTGAGGAGAGCAGATGACTGGCAATGAAGGGATCTCAAAGCCATGTCTAATTAGGATCTGAGACAAACAGCAGGCATCCACTTCAAGTTCTCACAAAGGAATACTATGTTCAACTGACTCCTGCATTTGCCACACATATTTTTAAAATTCTTATTGCTACTGGAAATAAGTATAGAACGCTTTCAGAACTGAAGTTTTCTTTCTACTGTAGGCAAAGGGTGAGATAAATTGGTGTTCATGCACAACCATAACTTCAAGACAATGGGCATAAAGAGATGAGATAAGTAGGGATAAATGCCAGTACACATAAAATTACCAAATGGAAATGATTTGACAAGCTTGGCAGGAAAAGTCTTTCTGAATCCCAAGTTTAAATAAAAGACCTCAAGTGATACATTAATTCCTATTCCTTCAGATTCTCCATTTCCTATAAGTGATCCACCTCCACAAACACACACTTTAAACATACACACTCCACCAGAGCAGTGGGACTATATACAAGATCTAGAAGTAGAAATGATGGGTCAAAATGATTCACACTTCACATCAGATACCAGTAAGAGTTTTCACAGTTCTTTACATCGTTCGGCCCAAGGACTCAACAATGTTGCTTGAGTGAACTGGAAAATGGAAGGTGTTGGGCTTTAGTGACCACTGAGAATTAATCTCATGAGGTTCTGCACTTGAGCAGCACTCGGGTTATTTGGAAGAAAAAATTTTTCAGTAATGTTTGTATTCTTACTGAGGAATTCTTTACAATACATCCCATCACTAACAAAATGCCATTCACTCACTTTCATCAGTACCCTGATGAAAATTGGCAATATACCAAATTTCTCCATAAATTATCTCCTTTAAATAGTTAATTACTTTCCCTGTTAAGTGTATTTATCCAAACCAGATTCTGCTAGTTCCTTAATAAAAGAAAAGCATTTCTACTCTTAATTAAAATCATTACAGTATGAACCAAAAGAAACACATTACAGAAAATTATACATTTTAATAAAACAAATGTGCAGGTCCAGAAATGTCTTTAGAATCTTGATTATATTTACCTTTATTATAATACTAAATTTGATTAGTCATTTTCAACCTTGAACATTACATGCATATTTTTTTCTGCCCAAATCAAATATTCTATGAGTCTAAAACAGGCTTCTAGGGAGTTACTTCAGTCTATAGAAAATTCTATTTTCTCCTTCTGCCAAGTGGGAGGAAGTCTATTACAATAAGAAAATACGAATTTTACAAACTATAGTGCCTAACTTCCAGAATTATTACATAATTGAAAATAAAATCTAATCACCATGTATGCCATTTATCTAAATCAGAGTCACCTATGCTTAATTTAAAATCATTTTAATAATGTTAATAAATGAGAGCTTTGAATTGGCTGCTATATTAAAACGTACAACTAAACCTACTAAGTATGCGGCTGTGCTACTCATATGTGAATGTGTTACAGTAAGAGTAGAAATTACTGACTGTAAGTGCAAATCATATTCTATGAGGAATGATTTCTTAAAGAAAGAATCTGTCAGAATCAATAATATCACAAAAAATTTAAAGATAAATTAGATGTTTTCAAGCCCGTTAAAAATGCTTCACCATCTGGGCTTTGTCAACCAATTTTTAAAACCTTTGTGTCTGTTAGGAGAAGTATAAATTAGATAAGTTCTCTGAATTAGCTTAAATAAAAAACACTCTGAATTTCTTGGTGTCCCGGTAAAATAGCATAATAGAACATGTTCATAGTGTTCTCTGACACACCTTCATGTGAGTAATATGAATCATGTGTAGGGCTTTTGTCTACATTGCCTTGGGCTGCCTTCTTGATCACACAATGATTGCTACTTCTTTTCCAATGGATAAATACATATTTTTAAAAGTAAAGTGTAGGTTAGCCACATGCACATATAATAAAATATCTTAAAGTGGTAGTTTAAATTTCCTTCTATGTTTATTATCTATCTCTATCTTCATGAAGAGACACAAACCTGATAATATGAAAGCTGATGAAGAAACAAATAATCCTATAATTTATGGATGCACATTCCTATAGCAAAAATGCTTCCTGGGAACTTAGGTATAATTTTTATTTCAATTACATATTTTACATAAGGAAGAAAATCACAAAAAAAGACTGCTTGCTGTGGGATTGAAATATAGGCATAATGATATAATTTTATTTTATTTTAGAGGAATTTTTATATAAATAATTTAGGAAACCAAAAGAAATGGCTTATTTTTTATGATGTCAAGTACATGGAGTGCTGAATTAGAGAATAATTAATTTTTTCTTGGCACATAGTAGACACACAAGAATGATTGGAATGAATGAACATATAGAAGATCAGTTTCTTCCAAACTGTTCAATACAGATATTTAGAATCTAGCAGTATTTAAATCCTAGTTTTCACGTGAACTAGGATAATTAGAATCTGTCTAAAATATTTTCACATGCTTATTTACGTGATAAAGTCTGAGGAACTAGGGGTTTCGTGTCTTGTGCAGCCACGGAGAAGTTAACAAAGGCAAGTATAAGAATTTTATTGATATCTGACATTGGGGGCACCAGACTGTGACCTTCTTCCCAAGCAAACCAGATCTCCCTCTGTCACAAGGGAACCCTAGGTGGAAGATGCCCCTTGCTCTTTAAACTCTGGGTCTTTGTATTCACAGGACAAAATCTAATGTGGCTATCTGCCCATTGCAATGGTAGTCATGAAATAACCTAAGTATATTTTTTGAAATGGTTTGGAAAAAGTAGAAAAAAATGTTCCTGGGACTTTTAGTCTCAGGCAGCAATATTTTCTTTTCTGCAAGGGTAGCATAAAAATATGAAACACAGGATGGAGTACCAGCAAAATAAGCTTTTTCACTTAGGTAGCCATCTAGGTATGGAACTTGAGCAGACTAATTCCCCCAATAACTAATCTTAAGGTACACTTTATTCATGGAAGTTAAACCACAGAAGGAGACACTCTTCCCCTGTAAGCTCTTAGCTCTAAGCTATAGCTCTTAGATGGATAAACCAAGGTCCGTATTTTTCTTATTCTTAAATAGGATCCCCAACCCCAGAGTTATGAAATTTAGGTTCTTTACCCCAATTCAATTCCGATAAATGGATGCAACAGTTCAAAAACTATAGTTTCTCCCCTGCATCAGCAGCCACCTGACCATTCACCTTATTACTCTGTAATACAAAACTTATTTGTTTCTCTGATCCAGACTCCAAGTTGTCACTTTTTTGGGCCATATTTTCCTTTTATTCCTCAGCCTATTCTACTAGTCTTCTTATCTAGATATTCAGAATCAAAGAAAAGGACTAAAAGAAGAATGTCCATTGTGGTATTATATGAAAATGCGGCATTGATATGAGACTTGACTAACATAAAAAATCTATAGCATTATACTACTATCTAGAGATATTTTCATTTAGCTTTCCATTGGTTTAATTGGGTCATCAAGAACACTGCTTGAAATTAGGTGGGAAGGTGGGATCAACAACAATCAAGTTTTACAACATAGCATATTGAAATAAATCTAAGGCAGACATTAATCGGAAATAGATGACAGCAGTATACCCCAATATCTGCAGTATCTTGGGCAGCAGTGGATAAATTGTAACTGAAATAGATCCTTCCATTATGCACTGAAGCATGTCTCCACCAACACATTATTGCTCCAGAATAAAACCAAACTCCAAAAGGAGAGTTAAAATGCCTCTTTCTTGATGAAAGACTTTGGGAAGACTTAGGCAATAAGAAAGAGTCACAAACTGTGAGTTTAGCTTTCTAGACTATTCCCCCTTCTCTATTACCTCTCTCTGTACCCCTGCCAGAGTCATCTTCATAAAATATTTTAGGAACCTGCCTAATTGAAAAGAAGAAATAGAGAATCAAACTGCGAGAAGGCATAATAATTAGATACATGGACTCATGTATCTTAGAGTTAGAATGGAACAAAGTGGTCAATTAATCTAACCAACTATCAAATGCAGAATTCCCGTCTAGGCAACCCTGACACATGGCAAGTCAATTCTGGCTTGGAGAGTTTCAGCTCACTGCTTTGTTACAGTCAAAATACGAAGGAGAATAACTATAAGGAAGTTATTCCATAAAGTGTGCTGAAACATGCCTGCTTCTAAATTTTATCATTTGGTCCTATTGTAGTTTACTAGATCAATACTGAATAAATTTCCCCCTCAAAAGGTATGTGAGTAAGAGAAAGTAATACGTAAGGAAATGGTACATTTCTTCCTCCATTGGCTCCTTTCACTACTTAGCACTGCTGGCAAAGCTCTCAACAGCACACCCCAGTCTACTGTCCCATTACAAAGGCATTGTTGTTCTTGTCTTCTATCAAGCCACACAAACCACTTTCCAGTCCTGAACATGAACTTGACTTTTGTCACTGTGCCTTTGTTCTTTCTGCCAAAGGTCACCCATGTTCTAAACCTCTTTAAATCCTTTTCATCTTTTAAGGCTTGGTTCTAATGGCATCTCCCCACTGAAATACTCCTGAATTGTACCTTTGTTGGCATCTACGTACATTTTTATGCTTCTCATAATTTGCATTTTATTCTCCCTAAAATAGTTGTTTACATCTTTGTACATGACCCTCTCCCCAGTTCTGTAAACTCCTTGAGGGCAGGATCTATATCTTATTGTCCCCTAATTATTTCTCCTTTTTTTTTTTAAGACTATAAGCCCAAGTCAAAGCGAGGGATTAAATGCACAAAGGGAATAAAACATTTTTTGCGTCAGACTTATAAACAAATGCATAACAAGCTACCATTATGCACACATATTCCTAATGAAATATTTTGTGCATGTGTGTGCGTGTGTGTGTATGTGTGCACATGAGAGAGAGAGAGAGAAAGAGAAAAAGAGAGAGAGAGAGAGAGAGACCACTGAGGGACAAAGAAAATGAGCCAGAGGTACAAGGAGATATTTGTTTTTTCTGCTTAAAAGCTCCAGTTGCCTGTGCACATATTTTTTTTTCACTTTTGGGAAGTGACTTCTCCTTAAAGAATTAATGACAAGTGTTTTCTAAAGCTAGAATTAGCTGACTACTCACTGATTTGCTCACACCTCCCTGAGGTCCCATAAAGGATATGCTGAGACTTTGAAATGGCCTATGGAAGGTTGGACATTTGGTGAGGAACATTTTTCACTTCGCCCATTCCTTTTTCTATGTAAAGTGAATGCAACAGTGTAATGTATGATCCAATAGCCTACCCTCTCTGCACCGCCATTAAGAGAGAGAGAGAAAGAGACAGAGACAGAGACATATAGAGAGACAGAGACAGAAGAGAGAGAGACTGAGGGACAAAGAAAACGAGCCAGAGACACAAGGAGATATTTCTTGTTTCTACTTCTAAAATTGAGTTGCCCTGTGCAAAAAATTGAAGAAGAACTGTGGAAGAAAACTAAGTATGGTGAAAATGCTGCTATTTTAAAACCAGACTAAAGGCAGCATTTCAAAGTAGAAAAAATACTGGCCTGGGAGCCCAAGTGCCTGTGTTTTAGTCTCGGAGCTAAAGTTAACAAGCTGCTCATTAGAGAAAATCACTTAACTTATATCAGACTCAATTTTCTCTTCTGTAATACGAGAAGTTTGGACTAGACGATGACAAAAATTCCTTCTAACTCTAAAAAGACTAGGGTTCCACATTCTGGTAAATGAAGCAAAGTAACATTTAAATTTAAGGTATTACCACAGGTCTGTGATTGTGCCGGCTCAGCAAAAGTTAAGGATATTTTCAAAACAATGGTGACATTGAGT
Source organism: Ceratotherium simum simum (assembly GCF_057802395.1). Lineage (NCBI taxonomy): Eukaryota > Metazoa > Chordata > Mammalia > Perissodactyla > Rhinocerotidae > Ceratotherium > Ceratotherium simum. The sequence goes on along the minus strand of NC_141940.1, from coordinate 102,527,546 downwards.
TTAACATATAGAAAAATTGTATTTAAAAAGTAAATGCTGTAAAAAGTAAAAGTCTGCCTTGAAACAAGCTATAAGGAAATCTCTGTCAATTTTGGAACATCAAATTTCATTTCTGAGGCAAAGGAAGAACTTAAAATTGTATAGAATTTCTTTGCCAGGCTCTGGTGGCCCCATTGTTTTCCTGAAGAATGCAAAAATCAGAGGTATCATGATTCTTTGGAATCTGGGAGGTTGTCACACTGGGTTTTAATCCTGTCTGTTTATAACTCTCAAGGAAGTCTTTCCTGGTCTCTGGGTCTCAGTTTTCCCATCTCAACAAAAAGAACATTGGGTGTAATGACTGGGTGAGTTCCATTAGCTTCTAATTCTCTTCCTATGTGGCTCATGTAAGAATATTTTCTCTTTGACCAAAGAGTCTGTTTAGTAACTTGCTAAATCAAATAAGAAATTTACATTTCCTCTGAAAAGTATTTTTTAAATTTTATTGCATTTATTTGTCATGATGATAAAAAATAATTAATTTGTGACTGTTTACAACTTTGCCCTTCCAACTATTAAAGAGAATCATGTCCCTGCCATTTTCTGGGGTTTTGTGAAACAGAATTTGAGAAAAGGGCAGAGAGAATCAGAAAAAGAGAAGAAAGTGGAATTTGCTTACAAAAATGACAATTTTTATTGCTAGAAAGAAGAAGAAACAGAGGCATAATTATAGGTGGAATGAAAAACAGAAAGCAAAGTAAAAATCCAGGCAAGATCCTGTGGATATGTGGATATGTGTGTGTGTGTGTGTGTGCGCGCATTTTTAAGACTTAAACAATTTTTTTTTCATTTCACTACATTGGCCTATCATAAACATGAGTTCAGAGAATGTATTAATTTAAGGGAACTGAAAGTCAAAAGGGTCATATAGGAAGAGAGACCATGGAAATAACTGGTTATTACTATGTGTATGATGCTACGATATCCTTAAGTCTTATTCTTCTTCTAAGTTAAATAGGGACTATTGGTTCCATCCTTTAATCTATGAGATTGGCCTTAGGTAACGTGTTCTTTATATCCCACGTCTCTCTAAAGTTATGGAATTCACAACTAAATCAGCACACTCCTGATTTCTGAAAGGCACCAAGAAAATTACTCATATTCTACATAGAGCTCGCTGGATGTCCCTTAAAGAGTTTAAAATAATTTTACTTTTACTGCACTGTGTTTTTCTTTTATATTTCTTAGCTTTACACTAATAACACTTATTTGGTTTTGCCACTTTTCCATTGTGTTATTATTTTGACAGTTCATATTTTCACTGCTGTGATAGTCATTCTCTCTGATTTGGTGAAGTGTCATCACATCTTTGGTGGGTGGTCCATTTATTTCAGATTGAAAGGGAAGATCCAACAGAAAAAAAGACACATTTATGGAAATTTAACAATCTGGTGATTTAGTAGATATCTCCAAAGACAACTATGTAATATATCAAGTTGATTTAGTATAAGAATGTATATATTAACTTTAAAGAAGGATTCTAAAATTGGATCTTGAATAGTAAAAATGTATCTAGTTATTTTTCTAATGTTAATTTAGTCCCTGTCTAAATCACATTCTGTCTAAACTCAATATAATTCTTCTTCCTGTCTAACATCCTTCGTTCCTTAGATTCTTCCTTTCACATGTTAATCATGGTATTATACTCCACAGATAAATTAGTAAGCAAAACAAAACACAGTCTCTGCCTTTATAAAGCTTTCACTTAAATAGTGGACCAAACATCATCATCATCATCATCATCATCATCATAATCATCATTATCACCATCATCATAATGATAATAATAATATGAATATGAATAATTACAAACTGTGATGAGTGCTATAAAGGAAATATGACAGAAGAGAAAATTTCTGAGGAATGGAGGTCTTTAGCAATAAAACACAGATTAATTAATGATTAGAATTGATTTGTTGTCTGTCTCTTATACTGGGGAATCAGCAATACATTTTGGCCAAAGGTGTTTATTTTCATTTGTATATATATGAATACAGAATTAATCATGCTTTGGAATCATGAATACTGAAAATAAAAGTTGCCTAGATTATATACATTTTTGTGACCCTCTTTTACATGAATCTTGTAACTTCAATTTCCTTTCCCCTATAAGAGGTGACAAAACATGGGACCCTAGAATGCATGAGGAAGCTCAGATGCTATGTGTAAGGAAAAACATTTGCAGGCTCCCTGTCCAGGCTTCTTCCTATCCCGCAAGGGCTAATGACCCTTGGGTGTGTTTACTTTATTCTCATGTTCATGTTTGTTTAGAAAAGTAAATGATCAATAAATGGCTTAACTTTTGTAACAATATCATTTGATACTCAAACAAAGAAACAAAAATAGACAAGCGGGACTACATCAAACTAAAAAGCTTTTGCACAGCAAAAGAAACAATCAACAAAATGAAAAGGTAGCCTACAGAATTGGAGAACATAATTGCAAACCATACATCTGAAAAAGGGTTAATATCCAAAATATATAAGGAATTTCTACAACTCAATATCAAAAAAATCAAACAACCTGATTAAAAAATGGGCAAAACAATGAATTGACATTTTCCCAAAGACACACAAATGGCCAACAAGTATAGGAAAAGGTGCTCAATATCACTAATCATCAGGGAAATGCAAATCAAAACCACAATGAGATTCACCTCACAACTATTAGGATGGGTATCATAAAAAAAAAAAACCCTAAAGATAACAAGCGTTGGTGAGGATGTGGAGAAAAGGGAACCTTTGTACACTGTTGGTGGAAATGTAATCTGGTGTAGCTGCTATGGAAAACAGTATAGTGGTTCCTTAAAATAATTAAACTTACAACTCCTATAAGATCCAGTAATTCTAATTCTATTTATTTATCAAAAAATATTGAACTCAGGATCTCGAAGAGATATTTGAACTCCTATGTTCATTGTAGCATTATTCACAAGAGCTGAGATGTGGAAACAAATGTCCATAAACAGATGAATGGTGAAGAAAATATGGTATATACATACAATGGAATATTATTCAGCCATTTTAGAAGGAAATCCTGTCATATGCTACAATATGGATGAACCCTGGGGACACTTCGCTAGGTGAAATAAACCAGTCACAAAAGGACAAATACTGCACGATTCCACTTATATGAAGAATCTAAAGTAGTCAAACACATAGAAACAGGAAGTAGAATGGTGGCTGCCAAGGGCTGGGGGGAGGAGAAAAGTAGGGGTTGCTGTTTAATGGGTACAGATTTTCAGTTATGTAAGATAAAGTACAACAATCTGCTAGATTGTGTTTATAGTTAAAATTGTGCTTATAGTTAAAAATACTTTACTGTATACATGAAAATTTGTTGAGAGGGTAGATCTCACATTATACGTTTTGACCACAGTAAAAAAGGATAATAGGAAAAATTTATTTTTTTTAACATAGGCAATTCTTTATTAATGAGTTTAATTTTTGAATGCTAACTGCATAGGAGATGGGGTGCCTGACCCAGAAAGGCTGCAAAGAAGCTTAAGATGATGTATGCACCTTCTAGTGAAGGTGCGAGCACCAGAAATCCATAGATGAAGAACTAATAAAAATCCAAAGCACCAATATAAGACATGGCACAAGTCACTTCATAATTAATTGGAATAGACATTAAGTTGATATTAAATACTATGCATTAAAAGTGACATAAGATCATTGTGAATTAGAATATTTTAGCATGTCTTTTGGACTAAGGTAGATTATTCTGGGCTTTAAAAATCAAGAGATATGAAGAGTAAGAGGGGAATAGAGAGGCCATTCAGGCAATAGCTGCGACGAAAACAAAAGCAGAGCCAAGGAAGATCCCAGCATGTGTAGGAACAGAGCAGGAATAGCCCAGAGCTAAGGGTTCATTCAGGGGAAGAGTGGATGATGAGACTGAATGTGTAAGCTGGTTTAGGATCACAATGCGAGCACTGGTTTAGCTATAAATCTGATGTTTAACTTTTCAAAGACTTCCCATAAAATATATATTTTTTAATAGCCATAGAGATTCAAAAAAGAACCTAAGCAGTTATACCCCAAAGTAGGAAAACAAAGAACTCTTGATCGTGTTACATTATAAATTTATACACTATCCACAAGGGTGATTGCCATAGGAGGGGGAAATAACTAGTTTGGAATTTGGCTTCAAATTATGCTATTTTTCGGTGCCGGCCCTGTGGCTTAGCGGTTAAGTGCGCCCACTCCACTCCTGGTGGTCCAGGTTCGGATCCCGGGCGCGCACCGACGCACCGCTTGTCCTGCCATGCTGAGGCAGCGTCCCACATACAGCAACTAGAAGGATGTGCAACTATGACATACAACTATCTACTGGTGCTTTGGGGAGAAAAAGGGAAAAAAAGGAGGAGGATTGGCAATAGATGTTAGCTTAGGGCCAGTCTTCCTCAGCCAAAAGAGGAGGATTGGCACGGATGTTAGCTCAGGGCTGATCTTCCTCACACACACACAAAAAATTATGCTATTTTTCTTTGTTTGAAAGAGTTGACCTGCCTGCTCAAAAGCCATGTCTATTAGATTCAGTGATTACTTGCATGGTGATATAATTTGAGGGTCAATTACTTTCATGGGCTAATTTCTTTTCATTGAGTTCACTGATGACCCCACAAAATTCAAATGGTGACATAGGAATGTAAATGCTTTGTAGAGTTATAAAGCTCCTTTGGGAAACTGAAATGCTTAAGACAAAATTATAATATATTCGACTTCGGGTGGTTACTCTATGCTTTTTAGTGATCATTTTCTAGTAAGAGACCTAGAAAAACTGCTGAAGGAATCCACGACCTGTCGATTTTATTGGAAAATCAGTACTTTCCAAGGCTATTGAAAATTTAGTGACTAGTTGACAGGAAACTTCATCTACACCATCTCTCCCCCAACCTTACCATAGTCATTATTTGTCCTCATTTGAAGCACATGAGAGTAAAGGGTGAATTGTGAGAGGAATCTTGGTTTGCTCCTTCCTTCAGTGTTATTTTTAATCTTTGAGATATACTATAAAGTCCCAATTAACCTGAAAGAAAGATCATCCTTTCAGAGTCACACAGTAATCAATAGCAAAGTTAATTGGAATTTAGTTCTTTTAACAATTCTATCTTAGCAATTCTGCAGTGTTCAGAGTGAAAGATGACTTTAATCAAAGCTTGGAGTATTTGAGAAAGAGACAAAGAACAGGAGAAGAAAGATAATTTGTTAAGTGACTAAAACCTAGCCTATCCATTCAGGATTTCCGTTCCTTTAAAGTTCTAGGTTTGGAGCTGAAACACTTCGAAGTAGAGAAGAAACAGGGTTGGATGAAATTAAAGAATTTGGTCTGGGCACAAAGTCCGACTGCAGCATGTATTAGCTGAGACGGCCTGGACAAATGGCTTAGTCTCTCTGTGCTCCTGTTTCTCCACCTATAAAACGAGAACAATAATAAAACCCAGCTTAGCACTGGGCCTGGCACATAGGAAGTCCTCAATAAAAAATCGCTATTATTTTTATGAATACAGTCTAAGCACTCTTTTTGATACACTTTTCTACATTTTCTCCAAAAGGTCTTGAGCTAATAAGAACCATAACCCCACATGAGAGGCAGAGCAAGGCAAGATATATAATATAATTCTCCAGATCTATTTAGTTCTTTGCAGACACCCCAAAATGAATATCACAGTATCAAAATATTTAAAAGGAGACAGGTGAATCAGGCTAGTCCTTGTGGACTTCTTACACTGAAAGTACTTTGATTAATGCTATCCTGACTCTTACTTCCAATTTTTTAAGTTTTATTGAGGTATAATTTATATAGAAAAACTGCACACATTTAATGCATACATTTTGGTCAATTTAGACATATGCATGCACCAATGATCCTACCACCACACAATCAAGGTACTAAAGATATCCATCACCTCCAAAAATTTCCTTATGTTCTTTTGTGTTTTGTGTGTGTGTGTGTATGTTAAAAACACTTAACATGAGATCTATTCTCTTAGCATATTTTAGTGCCCAATACCATATTGTTAACTATAGGCACTATGTTGTACAGCAGATCTCTAGAGCTTATTCTAAATTTTAATGTCTCCTACTTACCAAGATCACCTGCACACTGGGCTCCTATTTCTCATCTCAGCTGGTAATAAAATAAAATGTTCAGTACAATGACAAGAGACTACTGAACAGGCCAACGCATAGTTCTGAAAACAGTGTGAAGCAGCCATTATCACGCCTCTGTAAATTAGAATGTTATTTACTTTCTATAGTTGTACTCTAGCTACAAGCCTATCAGCCGTGCCTGGTGGAGCCCGAGTCATTATTTCAGTAGTGGTAAATAATTCTTAGTATTGGTTTTTGAAACTATAAGACAATTCAGTATATGGAATTGAGAATTGTCTAGACCACTGTTAACAACTTTGGAATTAGGGAACGTGGAGGTACCATTGTTCTCTGGGGCCATTTCAGTCAATCTTAGGGGGTCTTTTGTTTTTGTTGGGACTGTTGTATTTGCCACGTTTGGTTGAATGAAATATAGCATCTGAAACAATTCTATAGCCACGACGACACCAAAAAAGAGTATTTTTTCAGTAAAATGATGAGCTAGAAAGGAAAGAAAACCATGGGGAAAACTTGCTTGGCCTTCCCATAGCTCAGAAGCCAAGCCAAAGTATGCAGGCCAAGAGGGTAGCTCAAATCCTTCAGAAGCTCATTAACCCTTTATCCTAATAAAATACAGAGTCCATATGAGGGGGGTGCCTTACTGACCATTTAGTGAAATTATTCAGCTGAATGACATAGACCAGTGTTTCTCCTAGGTTTATAAATTTGAGGTTTTGATTTTAAAACCTCCAAGAAAAATATATACACATATTCTGGGTGATTTGGCTTAACTGAAACTGATAGCTAATTTCATTGCCCTTGCTTTGTTGGTGTTTATAAGGACTGGCTTAGTATCAAACAGTTATTTGAAGTGTAGAGAGCTGATAAGGATGAAGATGATGCATTCTCAAAGAGTGAAGACCAAACGACAACCCATAGCATTGTATGAAAAAATGTTAAACACAAGTTAGAATAGAGAAAAGAGGTGGAGGAAGAGGCATGCCATGATACATAAGAGTATAGGTTTTAACCTAGGGTTATGTCCTTGAATTATTGTTAAGTGACAAAAGTTAGATGCAGAGTAAATATGTAGTATAATCTTATTTCCATTTTAAAAAGGAAAGAATATACATGCATGTAATTATTCATATAAGATATCTATATTCTTGTATATAATATTTATTTTTATATATAATATATATATTCATATTTTTATATTTGTACATGTTTATGAGTACAGAGAAATATCAGTGTGAATGGATGATTCATACCAACATTTAATTAGACAGGGGTGAGGCAGTAATTTATCAACTCTTTATACAACTTGGTATATTTTTAATTTGTCATAATGAGCATGTGTTACTTTTATAACTTGGAAATAAGTTCCGTAAAAAGTATAAATAAAAAGAATTTTTGAATAAATGGATCTTTTTAAACAAGCAGCTTGTCACATGAAGAATTCATATTAATCCTCTTGGATGAATATTTTAAAGAGGTTAAAACATTCAGTAAAGTTTAACCTGCACACTAATGGCTTAAACTTACAAAAATAGGCTTTAAGTGGAAAACAGCCAGCACTGGTGGTCTAGTGGTTAAGATTCAGTCCTCTCACCATTGTGGTCCCGGACTCGTTTCCCAGTCAGGGGACCACACCACCCATCTTTGGTTGTCATACTGTGGAGGCTGCATGTTGCTGTAATGTTGAAAGTATGCCACCGGTATTTCAAATACCAGCAGGGTCACCCACGGTGGACAGGTTTTAGTGGAGTTTCCAGACTAAGACAGACTAGGAAGAAGGACTTGGCCATCCACTTCTAAAAAATTAGCCATGAAAACCCTATGAATAGCAGAGGAGCATTATCTGATCTAGCAATGGAAGGTGAGAATGGTGCAAAAAGATCAGTAGGCAGGGTTCCACTTGGGTATACACAGGGTCACTAGGAGTCGGAATCGACTTCATGGCACTGACAACAACAAAGTTGAAAATAGAACCAAAAGTAAAAGAGAAACTGAATGTCGAGTTGCACCTGATATTCAATTCTGGATTAGAAACTGATTATTTAAAGGAAAAAAGTCAATAAAGTCAGATTTGTTGTTTTAGTAAACGTGGCATTAACTATTCTGAGCTTTTTTAAATTTAATTCTGACAAAGCTTAAAATGGTTGTTTTAATAGTGAATCACTACTAAGTAACTATACAGCATTCAACATTCAATTAAGTCAATTCAATTTTGATCTTTCAACTAGGTAAATGCTCAACATGTGTAGACACAGCACATGTTCCACTTCTCTAACTTGTGTGCAGGATTTTCTATTCAAATAATGTATTAAGTATGTCTAACGCAATACACACACACAGTTATAAATCCATATCCTTCAACAAAATCCAAATATACCTTCATTAGGCATATCGTTGAGATTAAAAACGACATAATCTATCCTCCAGAGTGACAAATACCTACAAGTTTTACCCTCTTCAATTGCTGCTTGGTCAATAAACTAGACCTCAAAAGTTCTCCTGGAAGCTAGAGGTAAAAGCTTCCTGTAATGAACTTGGTGCCAAGACTTTAGGCCCAGTCATCAGGACATACTGAAAATGTTATCTATGCTTTAAGTAGTAAAATGGTAACCTGAAGATAAGACTGAGGTCTTGATTACTTCTGCATCATTTATTCCCTCACTCTAAAAAGTCTAGACCCACAAAGTGGAAACCCAGGATTCCATGCAAGAAGGGGTGCAAACACAAATTATTATTACCCTCATATTTTCCAAAGATATTCATGAATAGTTGTTTACTATCAGATAGTTTTGAATAAATGTTAATTTCCTTTCTTATTTAGAGTCCATTCAACAAGTATGCAAAGATTGTGGATATTAAAACTGAAAGAAAGACAACCTGAAAGTTAAACCATTTCACATTAAGATCTACTAAATATCAAGTCCACACAATTTTGCAGACCATATTATGCAAATTCTTCTGATATGACTGATGTTTCTGATTGGAGAACAAAGAAATTAAATTCTTGAGTTTACATTTTAAACTTGTGAGATGTTTGGCCTAAATAGAGATATAAAGAGAAATGATTTAGGAAATTTCACAAATAATTTGAAACCAGCTGATAGTAGTACAAAGCTCAAAGTAGATGTTAAAAGTTTTGATCCATCCAGTTGATCATTACAAACAAATGAATCCTTGAACACTTCAATGTATATGGGATAAATCTTTATATCGGAATCATATCAATTCATTCTTTGATATAAAGTATAAATTATTCTTGAATTATAAAAACCCCAACGTTAGAAAAGGCCAATTTATATATTCATTATATACTAAACATAAAATAAAGATATAATTTTAGATAAATTTGCTACATTTTAAGAAATATTATTCAAAAACGTGTGTACATGTGTGAAGAGTAATTCCTTTTCCTATCCACCTGACTTTATTCCTGATTTCATTTCTCTCTTACATGAGTGTAAAATGCAATATACCAGAATTTTTACATGTTGTGAGCTGCTGGGTTTTCTAGGTTCAGAATACTTTTTATAAATATCCAAATAATTCAAAATTGTTGGATCATTAATTCTGGCCATAAAAGCACCTACATTAATTTAAGCCTTGGCAAACATTAAACCAGTAAATCACTTAAGCATGGGTCATCACATCCTGCCCCTCTTCCATTTTTTCTCAGCATCTTAAAGGATTTTGTTTATAAAGTTCTCTCTCAAATAAATTTCTTCAGACTACCTCAAATTCCCATATGCTTGTGTGTATATGTCTGTGTGTGCGTGTGTGTGCCCATGTGTGTGAGTGTGTGGTGAGCTCCAGAGGCAAACAGAGCAAACATTAGCAAACTACAAGTTTTCCACCAAATTCCGCCACAGTTCACAATCAAACCATTCTTCAAACGCCACTTAGGCATTCGTCTTCTCTTTCAGGCTAAAGAAAGGAAAAGCTTATGCTTTTTATTTGCTTCTTGTAGATAATTAAAAATTTTATTATTCACGCTAGCACACTATTGACGCCTCGGCTGATCGTTTAAACATCTGGCCTACTGTTTAAAATGCAACCAATGATAAACGAGAGAAAAGATGGTACAAGTTTGCCAAAGAATTCTTTCATAGTCTGATTCTCAAAAGCAATTAGAATCACTTCTTTCGGCCTTGGAATTAATAAATTTTCATTAAAATTTAAATTTCAAATGATTCCAAGGATATCAAACTTGAGAAGTTGAGCCGATTGTCTACATAATAAATCGTACCACAGGAACATGTCAAAAAGACTAATGCAAGTTCTTTGCCATCCACAGTTGTGTTTCTCCTTGTCAGTGCTGTGTGAGCATATATAATTGCTTTCTTTTTCTCGAAGCCGCTATAGCCAAAGACCCACTGTTATTAAACTCTCTTTCACTCTGTTTAGAACTCGTCAAATGATAATTCTAAGGCTGTGACTAAAACTAGTTCTAGTCTATAAAAAAAAGGTTTGTTCTAATAATTGAATGTCTTGTAAATTTTAAAAAAATTTGCTACAGTTACTTTCTTCACACTAACCTAATTTGCTTAAATGAGGAAATAAAATCAGGTATAACATTCTAATATCAACATCCTCTAGTGTTTGAAAGTAATGTTTAACTTGATAACACTGACATTTTCTTCTCTTGATAAAAAACTAAACACATCATTATGTGTGTGTGTAAAGCAAGTATTGCATTATGGAGTAACCAAAAGTATGACCATGAAAACAATTGAAATTCTTTGGGCACAGAAGTCAACATGAGTGTTTTTAAATAGTAACAAAGTTGAGCAATAAGGTAAGTATAAAAATAATACTCATATAAAAATGGTCTAGTGTGAAAGTTGAACATTTTAATCCTGAATTAAAACAGTGAAACAGAATACATGGCAAATTCTAGGCTGCATTTGTTCATAGTCCTTTACTTCTCCTCACAAAAATTATTTTTAATAACAATTTTCATAGTATCTTTTTCTCTCCACAACTGAGTGAATTCTCTGCTTTTAAAAAAATCTACACAGTCTAAAGAAGAATTTCCCCAAATATGACATATACACATCAAGCATCCATGAAGGAATCTCTTTATTTCCCACTTTAAGATTTTTCTTGCTATGTTCCTCTTTATATGTGTAGTTTGAATCAGACTAATGGAAACATCATCAATGATTTATTTTCATTGTTCACTACTTGTGTCTTGTGTTTATATTGTGTACAGGATTCTGAACCTAAGGAAAAACCACTGTAAAAAGTTTCCCCCCGCAAGCCATCTTTTCCAACTCAGCATTTCTATAGAACTTCCATCAAGGGGGTATAGGCTTATAAATAAATACATAACAATAAATAAAAATAGAAGACTGTGGCTTAGGACGTGTTCGGAGACTTGGAGGAGGATCAGAAGTCCCAAACCGGCAATTGAACTGTTCTAATGACCATTTTATTTGCCCTACGCAGTGTTTAAATGTTTCGGTACATGGACACCTTAGCATCTATCACTTAGTCCTTCAATACTTCATGCTTTTCTGTTACCCGCCTAGCTCATGTGTACATTTAGCTTTGCAGCACCTCTGTTACATATTGACACAGTGATTGTATTCTGTCATACTGACACTGCATGCCTATCCTCATCTCATCCACACTTTCACAACTGAGCCCTAGAGCCCGGCTGCTGAAATATCTTAACTTCTGTAGCTCTGAGCAGGCTCTTCTTATCTTCTACTTCTATTTTATCTGTCACTATGAGCCCCCTATATATCTGGGTGCTTAATAGACACCCGATACGATAAATACACTTATGGAATGAATAAATTAGCTCATGATATGGTAATAGAAATTACTTTTTGTGTGTGTGTGAAGAAGCTTAGCCCTGAGCTAACATCTGTTGCCAATCCTCCTCTTTTTGCTGAGGAAGATTGGCCCTGGGCCAACATCCGTGCCCATCTTCCTCTACTCTATATATGGGACGCCGCCACAGCATGGCTTGATAAGCAGCGTGGAGGTTCATGCCTGGGATCTGAACCCATGGACCCCGGGCCACCAAAGTGGAGCGCGCCAACTTAACCATTATACCACCGGGCCAGCCCTTAGAAATTACTTTTTTGAGCACGAGGTAACACTATCATCCTTTATTTGATCTATAATATATCCATGCCAATGGTGGAGGTTTAGCAACATAATCTTTAGAAAGTTTGAGCTTAAAAAAAAAATGGGGAGCCAGCCTGGTGGCGCAGTGGTTAAGTTCGCATGCTCTGCTTCGTCGGCCTGGGGTTTGTGGGTTCAGATCCCAGGCATGGACCTACACACCGCTCATCAAACCATGCTGTGGCGGCGTCCCACATACAAAATACAGGAAGATTGGCACAGATGTTAGCTCAGGGACAATCTTTCTCATCAAAAAAAAAAAAAAAAAAAAAAAGGATGAGAGAAGGGAAGTTCTGAGTTCATACAAATTGCCTATGGTGGAGATTGGGGCATGTAGTTCTAAAATAAATTTTCATATTTAGTAGGATGATTAAATACAACCCATGGATCAGGATAATTTTTTAGAGTCCACTACTTACAATTATCAGTATTAGCATGCTTTTCTCACTAAAAAATGTCGAAAAAACAGGTGGAAAATTTTCAGATAGATGGAGAATTCAGTAAAAACATTTTTATTTTTATGAAATATTTATCAGAACATATAATCATTAGTTCCATAAATTTTGAACTAATTATTTAATTCAGGTCACCAAAATGAAAAAGAATTCACATTGTGATCGAACAGGAAACAATGTCTGCCATGACCTGATACAGAGAGGACTCTTTGCACTCATCCAATTGTTATTTTTATCTATATTACATTTGATACTTTTAGTAACCATAAGTCTTCACATGACATCTTTGTAAGATTTTAAACCCGTTCAATTCCCTAATGAAATATAAGTTTTAAGAGATTTGAAAAAGAATTACTGAATCTAAAATTGGAAAACTGCCTACTTAATTCCATGATTAGCAGGGTAACTTCAGCATAAACTTGAAAAGTTAGGCTAAACTCCATATCTAATTGAAAAGTAATCATTCGCTTAAATAGGTGAGTCTAGGTGGGGTAGGCATAGAGTTACAATTTTAGAACCCCCAAATTGGGACACATTAGCCTGATAATCAGACAGAATATTTACAATCACTACTGTTCAGAGAGATTTTAGTCATTTGGCCCTTCTATAAGAGAGTCATGGCCCAATCCTTATCATGAAATAATTGAGACACAGTATCTGAAATGTTAGAAGTTTGGTGGACATTATTATGGTTTGTGGTGACATCAGGTCTAAGTATCTAAAATCATGACTGCCCTTATATTTTGAAATTGAATTTACTTCATTTGATATGATGGCATAAAAAAGAAGCATACTGGATTTTTTAAAGTTGATGATCGTTTTATATTTAAAGGGCTTTTTCTTACATACATGGTCATAGTAGAGTTGAGAATTGAATGAGTACAAAAACATATTCTAATAGCAATATAGATGTGGGCAACATACTTTCTAAAAGCAGCAGAGAAAGTTCTACAACTATCCAACCATTTTTATCTATGTTATATACAGGTTTTGAATGCTTTTCTATACATATTTTGATCTTTTTTCATTTGAAACAAGAAAAACAATTTCAATGAAGCATTTTAAGTAATGGTCTGATGGATTAATGACTGCATACAATCTCACTCATTTAATTTTATTTCATCAAATTAGCCTTCAAATCCTACAGACCATCTGCGAAAATCCGGTTGACTTGTCAGGGTACATTTTGCCTATGTTCAGGGGAGCTATGAATTTTTCATTCCAACTTAAATTTAGGACCTCTAAACCCTCTTCCTCTGAATTTGACATCTGATGAGATGTCTTTAATAAGCAAAAACACATTAATTACCCGGATTCATAAATTAAACCATCAGTAAAATGTTGCTGCATTTTCACCCTAAATTGCCTAGGAGGGCAACGCGCCAAGATGGGAAAAAATATGTAAGCATGCTAATTAGGGGCTATTTGTTTACTGTGTCAGTGAGTAGCAGGACAGTAGGTAACCACAGGGGGTACAGACAGGGAAGGAAATGGAGAGACTGGAAAGCAGATCCAAAGTCAAACACGGGATGGGCAATCCCATGGGTGTGATCTCGGACAGAATTTGTTCCATGAATGCAATTATGATTATCTATGCCAATCAGATGTCTAGGAACCAGGCAGACACCCCCCCCCCCCCAAATTGCTGAATAAGGTGAACTGGGCAGTTTATAGTGGGCAATTAAGTGAAATCAACAAGTTAGTATACCATATGGGCATCTTAGACTCACAAAACCAAAAAGATTCTGGGTGTCAAAAATAGTATTGCAGCCTCTGTGGAAACCTTAGTAGAAATGGCAAATTCTAAAGTACCTACAATGTTTCTTAACAATGTAACACTAAGATGCTAAGGACTTGGGCTGCCTAGAGCTCATTAAGTGAACAAATAAATGGGTGCAGTCTAAAAAGTGAATCTCTGTCATTTACATCATGCTTCCTAAGAATACCGCTCACCAGGAGGAAGAATAAAACTCAACCTTGAAGACTGTCAAAATCCTATACGAGAAAGCAAATATGTTACCTGATCTTTGTATTTTCTATCTCCCTTTTCTCCCCAGTGATAAGCATGAAGAGAAATATTTAAAGTTAGAAAGGTAATCCAAAAGTTGTTAGTGGTTGCTCTGAAATTGATTTCTCTATTTTCTTGGCATTTAATAGCATTATTTAAATTTCACAGCCCAATCTAAGAACTCTATGAGAAAAATCACATTATAAATGTATTATATTACCATGAGCTTGCCCATTATTTGTGCAAGTGGCTTTACCTGCCTTGCTTGCTAATAAATCTAGTTTACGGACAACTTGGTATTATATTTTCCCTCTACTTGATTTTTGTAAATTACTCTGCATCTCGAGGGGTTGAGTCCTGATATATGTGACATGATATGTAATATTAAAAGCCCCTTGCCCTCCAATGACATATTTTTCTTATTATTTTAAATTAAATTGGTTAACATATTTCCACAATACTTTAAAATTTTGCTGTTTTATTTGAGATTTTAAAATTGGTATTCTATATAGCAGAATTTCATATAGATTAACTTCCCCTTTAGGAGGAAATAATTTAGTGAATAAGAATTTTTTCTTTTACTTTTTAATAATGCCTTGTAATTAGAAAAGAATATGTTTTAGAGAAGAATTTATAAAACCCAGAGGGGCCCATATTCATTGTGATCTTTCTTGACTAATAATTTCCTTGAGTGTTATTTCAAGTAAAGTTCTAAGTAATTCTTAACTTCTTATTCATTTTTTCTATGTTAGTGCTTCAAATATATTTTAATAATATAAAATAACCTGGGATGTGGTCACTAATTATCATGTATACATTAAGAAAATTTGGCTTGGGTCAAGCTATCCTCTGACGAAGTTTTCCAGTGTGTTCAAGACTCTAGTAATTGCTTACTAGGAACCTAAGAGCAATTAGCTATTTTTTGAAAATCTGATGTAGTCTGGAAAAAGAATATCTCCAAATTTAGCTTCTTTTTCTAGCTTTACCTTTTCCTCTAACATGTAGATTTATCATCTTATAGTTTTGTCATTTCCTATTTTTTAGTATTTTATGTTCTTATCAACAGTTTTTTAGTGTTTTATACTTTATGAAGTAACAACACGACAGTCTGTGAAGTAGGCAGGACTGCTATCATTGATGCTGTTTGACAAAAACGGTTCGGAATTAGTCCAAGATCAACCCACAAATAAATGACATGGTTGGGACTAAATTTGACGGTCACGATGGAAAAGATCACAAGGCCAGTGTGCTAAATTCATATATTTCAAAAATGTACTGATGACTTCACTTAGCACGTCTTAAACAAACATCTAGGATGGATAGGGATTTTTGAAGTAAGAATAGAAAAGCAACCCTCTTAGCTCCTTTTCCTAGTACTCCTGACTCTGAGATGTAGATTGTTTCCTTTTTTAATTGGCAAAATTCTGCAGAGTTTTTCAGTCCCTCAGTGAAAGTTACTTAGAAAGAGGCATTAATTCCGCTCACTAGGGCGTCATTTGGCAAATTACTATATGCGAGCAATAAATCACAGGTTGAAAGATGCCCTGAGAAATTCTCTCGGTTTATTCTTTTGCCTTCTGGTAAAGTAGAAACTTATTATATTCAATAAAGTGTATGCATATTTTCATATCGTAAACATTACGACTATAGAGTCATGGATAGACTATTAGTATTTCACAACCCCATCTTTTTGAAATTTTGCCTAAGCATATATGGTATGTATTTATATCTCAAATTGTGGCTAAAATTTCTGAAGGGCTACAATGGAATCTCAACCTCCCACTTGCAAACAGATCTGACTAGTCGCTCTTACTTTTAAGTTTTCAAATAATGATAACCAAAAGTGTTAAAAAGATACAACAAAGATATTTTATTTTGTAACTTGTAGGATAACAGAATGGAATCAGTTGTAAAAATTTATGCTAATCGAAATGAACTAATATTTTTTTTTTGTTTTTTTGTTTTTTGTTTTTTTTTTTGTGAGGAAGATCAGCCCTGAGCTAACATCCATGCTAATCCTCCTCTTTTTGCTGAGGAAGACCGGCTCTGAGCTAACATCTATTGTGAATCCTCCTCCTTTTTTTTTTTTTCCCCAAAGCCCCAGTAGATAGTTGTATGTCATAGTTGCACATCCTGCTAGTTGCTGTATGTGGGACGCGGCCTCAGCATGGCCGGAGAAGCGGTGCGTCGGTGCGCGCCCGGGATCCAAACCCGGGCTGCCAGTAGTGGAGCGCGCGCACTTAAACGCTAAGCCACAGGGCCAGCCTACTAATATCGTTTTGAGTGGATATATATATATAAAGTTCTGATTGAGACATATTTTCACATCTCCAAAGAAAAAATATTGGATGGACTATAAGAATTCATTCCAAACACAGATTGGCATAATTATTATCTGATCTTATAATACAAAGTTACAAAATATGAGAACATTTTTATAACTACTTTTAGGAATTAGTTACATAAAATAATTGCTCATTTATACCCCATAAGAATAAAGGAAATTTTAAGATAAAAGCCTATAGAGTAACTATTTTTTCCCTCAAATAAGGGATTAGATAAGTACATGAAGAATTCTCAAACTTCCTTTTTATAAATCAGAAAAAAGTTATTAATCCATCATATAAAAACCATATAATTTATAAAGATGCAGTTCTAAACAACAGACATAAAAATACAATATTACTTAATTATTTATCCGTTTATACACACGTCCTGCCTGCCCAATGCAATCTTTGAACCAATGAAGAGTAGGTCTGAGCCCTCTGCATTCCCCAGAATCTAGTACACTGAAACAACATGTAATACAGTCTCACAAAATGCGGGATGATGAAGAAATTGCATTTACTACATAAGTGATGAACAAAAAGGGATATTGGTGGAATATTTTGAAAAGAGAATGATCACTGATATTTCCTTTAAGACATAATGTCAGCAAACTACAGCCCATGAGGGAACTCCCACTTGCCAGCTCTGTCTGTATGGCCCACGAGCTAAGAATGGTATTTACATTTTAAATGGTTGGGGGAAACTCAAAAGAATAATAATATTTTGTGACACACGAAAATTATATGAAATTCAAATGTCCATAAATAAAGTTTGATAGGAAGAAAACTCGTGTATTGTCTATGACTGCTTTTACACTACAACAGCACAGTTGAGTAGTTGCAGCAGAGACCAGATGGTCTGCAAAGTCTAAAATATTTACTACCTGGTCCTTTAGAGAAAAAGTCTGCTGACTCCTGCTTTAGGAGAAAGCGTGTACAGGGAGGTAAAAATAAAAAGGGCAATCAGATTCTAGGTGAGGTCCAAGAGTTCAACTATGGAGAGTGAAGAAAAAAATCAGAAGGGGGAAAGAAAGCTAAGCGGAAATGCCTTTGGAAATTTAGTCATGGAATTCATATTTACATCCTCATGTTATTATGAAATCACAGAAAGGGGGAATTTTCAGAGGACTTTTGAATAGGCTGTAGAGGGAAAAAGTAATGAGAAGAGAGGGAAGAGTAGGAGAATAAAACTGCTCAGAGAAAGTTCTAATATTAGAAACACAGAGAAGTTAACATCACTTCACTGTTCTGCTCCATTTCTTTCAAACTCTAAGCATAAGTTTTAATGATAAGTAAATATTTATTCTCTCTCATTCTAAAGAAAAGAGGGAGAGAGACTACCTATAAAATTAAACGTGGACTGCAAAAATAATTCTTCCATTTATAGAATTTTTCAATGGAAGAAACCACCTACCCTGGAAGAGTACTTGCAGAGGATCTCCAACAATAACGGAATAGAAACAGTCACCATTGAAACACACAGATAAACACACAAACACACACATACATTGTCATGCTTTCGCTAAAATAATTCCTGTGAACAAATCAAATAAAATTAGGGTATTAGTGGGCAAAGAGAACATGCAAGGACTTATTTTTTTGGCAGAAGCTTATTTATTGTGAGGTATTATAACTGTCTGAAAAAATAAAATTCTAACAAGGTCTTTCTTGTGAAACTGTTGTTTATATTCCACGTTCCTACAGATACTTAATTCTACACCTATAGTTTTCCTGTCTCTCTTGCCACTGTAATGTTTCAACGGAAAAAATGGCTCCTTTGGGATTCTACATTTAATCTCTCAATTATTCTAAGGAAATAATGTCTTCCCAGTGTTTAGGGATTTCATTCAATAAATAGTTATTTAGCACTCACTATATGCGAGGCACTGTGCTGGGTGCTATGGGAGATACAAACGAATGCAAAGTGATGGCCCTCCTGAGGATCATAACCTGGGTAGGAGGACAGACAGGTATGCAAGTAACTATGATACAAGGCAAATGGAGACAAACGCTTTAATAGAGCTAGAGAGGGAGAGAGACATTACCTCTGGTGGGAAATTTCAGATGGCTTCATGAAATTTTGCGCTCAGGCCATAAAGGTAACATAAGACTTCCTTAAGAAGAGGTTCAGCAAAGAACATTCTAGGAAGACATTATTACATTACAGAGGCATGAAAGAGTCGGGTGTTATCTGCCTCACTCCCAGATACATAAACCATGGTAGGGGCCCAGGGATCTGCATTATTAACAAACTTTCTAGATGATCCGTTGTAGGAGTTCCGCAAACTGCACTTTAAGAATAATCTAGGATATTTGTCAAAAAACAGAGTAGGGAAGAACATTAATAATGTACAGTGTGAAAACCATAGGTTTTATGATAATGAAGTGAGAAAGCAAGTCTAAGTTTGTGTAATGAGCAGGGAGGCAAAGAGGCAGTGTAATCGTCACTGTAAGACAATGAGTGCCTTACAATGTCAATTCCATATATTTAAAATCGGGTTGAATCAATTCCATTCATATAAAGTTCAAAAACTGGCAAAACGAATCTATGCTCTCAGAAGTCATGATAGTACTTATCCATCAGTGTAGCAATGAATGACTGGAAGGGGGCACGAGGGAGTCTCTGGGTGTTAAGGTTCTGTTTTCAATCTAAGTGCTGGTTACAAGAGTGTGCTCAGTTTGTGAAAATTCATCAAGCAGTACTTCATATTATGCATGCTTTTCTATTGAAGTATATTATACTTCAATAAGAAGTTTTAAAAATCAGGCTTATTGAGTATATTTCAACTAAAGGAAAACATTCTGGAATTATTATCTTATTAAACTCACAAAGTTTAACAACAATGTCTCTTTCAATTCTCTGAAAGTTATATAAATTTGATACAATGGAACATAAGATAGAAATGTTCAAAAATATGTTCAGATCATTTTACTGGGGAAAAATAAGTTATTGAAGTTTCTTTGCTAACACTTAAAACTCATCAGATTGAGATTCATCATTCTAAACTCTATTATTTATCATTGTCTTATCCTGCTGTGCCTCTTTACACCACAATTTGAAAGAGTTATCTATAATCTTTGGATCTATTTTCCCACCTCATATTATCTACTCAAACCACTGTCTGGGCCTCCCAATCCCACCATTCTGCTGAGACTACTCTTGTCCAAATCAGGAAAAACTGTATGTTGTCAAATTCAATGATTACTTCGCTTTTTATTATATTCAGCTCTTTACAACATTTCATGCTGTTAGTCACTCTCTTCTCCCCTAACACTTTATTCTTGTGTCTCCCATTTTATCACGCTATCTTGATTATTCTCCTAATTCTCAGTATTCTATGTTGGCTGCTCCCCTTCTGTTCCACTTCTAAACATTTGAGTGCCTCAGGGATTGATCATGAGATCATTTGTCTTCTTTATCTATACACTTAGTCTTGGAGATCTCTAGCGCCATGGCTTTAAACAGCTCCTTAATATATATCCCCAGCCCCAAGCTCTCCCCTGAAATCTAAATTCATATTCAGTAGCCTATTCAAATATCTACGCCAGGGTGTCTAATAAACATTCCCAAATTAACATGTCCAAATGGAAATTCTTGATATTTTTTTTCCAAATCCGCTCCTACTCAATTATTCCCCACTCAATAAATGGCATCACCATCATCACAATTGTTCAGGTTAAACATCTGAGAGTTATCCTTGATTTCTCTTTCTCTTTTCAAGCAAGCGTTGCTGACTTCAAATCTGAAATGTGTCACTTCAGCCTCTCCACTATGACCACCCTCACTCAAGCCACTGTTATCTCTCACATGGACGACTAAATTTAATGACTGGTCTCGTTACTCCATTCTTACCCCCTACATTCCATTTTCTATAAACCAGTCAGAATGATGTCCAATCACTTGATGTCACAATTACAATAAAATCTAAACAATTTACCATGACTAACAAGGCTTGATATGAACTGGCCATTGCCTACTTCTCTGACTCACTCACTCACTGTGCTTTAGCTATTCTGGCTTTTTGTTGTTGCTATTGTTCCATGAATATGCCAACTCATCCTCACCCACGATACTTTGCATTAGTGCTCCCCCTACCTAGCATGCTATTCCTTTTGATTGTCACATAGCTGGCCCCTTCTTGTCATGCATTCAGTTTAAATGATGATATTAAGAAAATATTTCCTTGACAATCCAAATCAAAGTAGCCACTCAGTCACCATCTATTTTACCATATTTTAAAGTCTCTTTGTATTTTTCTAGTTTAATTTTTTGTTTTCTATTTCTCATAGGAGAATACAATCTCCATGCCAGTACAAACCTTATCGATTGCTAAGTGCTATAAAGCCAGTCCCCCAAACAGGGTGTGTCCTGCAATAGGTCTTTGATAAAAATTTTTTGAATGCTGAATTCTAATCCTTTTTAATAATTGATCTGACATGATGAATGAAAAATTATAGGGTTTAAGGATAAAGAATAATTTCATTCAGAATTGTTTGCCTAATTCACAATGCCAAGACTTGCTAGTGGCTCTAGAGGCCACCACAAACTGGAGAACCATTCCTTCTAACCTCACAACATAAGAGGAGTCTATATTATTAACTGGCTACTACTCTGATTTTTAAAAATATGACTCAAATCTAGCAAGGAGATGAGTCATGCCTAGTGCCAAGTATAACTTCTCTTTGGCTAATAATGGACTTTTTTTCCTTATAGGCATATGGAATTATAGGGTTGCAAACAACAAGGAGAGGTACCTCCTTCCATAATCACAGTGTTGCTATAATTACAGACAAAGGTTTGTCAGCATTTCCATTAAAAGAACTTAACTCAGCTGTTCAATGTCCATTAGCCTAATATATGGCTTATAATATCTTAGCTTAACTGCTTATTACAAACAGCTAATTAAAAATGGATTGATAGTTTTATAAAATTATGTAAATACCCAGAAGAAACCAGCCCTTCCAGTGTGTCATTTCTGTTACAATTAAAGTGCAAGTTTCTTTTCAATATTTGAAATTTCTATTTATATGCATAATTTTTAAAACTTGACCTAAAAAGCTCTGAAAAATGATTACATAGCAATAAGCACAATGTTGTCAGGAGGAGGAACAGTGGCTTAACGACCGTGGTGGACACTGATGAACTATTCTGATTCCCCTTCAATGAAGAACTTGTTGCCTCAGCAGCTGGGAGTACTGCTGGCAGACTGCCTTCAGCTGTCAGTCCTTTAGGGGTTGCCTCAGCTGCAGAGGGTCCCCTTACCCAAGGTCATGAACCTTTCTGAGGAGGACCGATTAATGTAGGAGTATAAAGGCCCAGTAATCTCAGCCCAACTCAGGGCCACTCTGAAGGGCTATTCTAGTGCCAGAGCATCCCACGTGGTTGGCCAAGTGTTGGGAAACAGCTCCACGGAAGTGCCAATGACATCGCAAGTATCTACATAGGCCACATAGGGAAGGTTCAACTTCGGATCGACCTAAGTCTTGGTGAATGCTCTGCGATCCTCCCAGAAAATGGGAAAATACACAATCTTGAAAGAAGGTGTACTCTTCTTGAGGGAGGCTGCCATAGCACAGTTTCTCATCTGCCTCTCTGCTTATGGTGAGACAGGTGACTTTCCACCTCATCTCCCTTTAAAGTACAGCTGCAGGCCATAAATCTACTTAGTTGCAGCATGAAGCTGGCTTCTCAACAACAGAGTGCCCCACCACTTGTGTTGCCTTTCATCTGGTCCCTTTCATTTTGGTGTCATCCTGCGGGCCAAGTGAAACAGGAAGTGGATACCATGCTGATCATGCTTTTGCTGCCTATTAAACTATTTGAGTTTACTGTCTCCTTACTAGCTGAAAATGTCAGCCTGCTTGACACCCAGGCTCTTATCAGGCCTGCACTGCAGCTCAACTTCTCTCTCTGCCCACTCCTGCTTCCTACCCCTTTCCCTTCCACAGGTGTTGGTCCAAAGGGCTCTCCCTAATAAGCGTCCTGCACACTAAACTCCATCTTAGAGTCTGCTTCCCAGAGACCCCAACATGTTACACCTACCCAGTATTTCAAAGAAAGCAAGGAGAACAATCTTGTGTTGTATTGTTTCTCTTTTTGTTTGGCTGCCAGGAGAAGTTGTGTTTATTACTCTAGCTTAAGTGCCCACAGAGTTATTTCATGTTCATTACCTCCCTTTGAAATTGTATAATGCAGGTATTTAGATGCTTTAGTAGATGATTACTGAGCAGGCACCTAGGCCATCTCCATCAGATCATTTAGACTCTTCCAAAACAACTCCAGCAGTGTAGCAAGTACGGAAGTACTCTATTCTGTGATATCTAAGAAATCGGCCCCTTTATTATTTCCACTCCTTTACTTGACTTCTCCTTTTCTGAGCAAAGATTATGTTTTACTCTCTTTTGTATAAATTAGCCATTGAGGTTAATATGCATCCCTTCTTACTCTTCCACCAGCTAGCTCTTTCTACCTCATGGAGAAAACAGTCTCAGTTACAATTAATCCTGAAACCAGCTGTTTTTAGGTTGCTTTCCTTTTCAAAACCCAAGGAAAGAAAAGAACTCTCCCAGTCATATCACCCCCACACGTGTGATGAAAGCTTCAGGTGTGCTAGATGGCTCCTTAAATGGTATTTTTAATTTATACCAGCTCTTTATGGTAGAGAAAATAAAGGAGCTCTCCACAGGAATCTAGACACAGAAGCCAATACCAGATCCAAAGCAGGCACTATTTTATTCATATGTTCCTAGGGTCTTTCTCATCTAGTCAGTCTAGTATTTATTAAGCACCTCTTATTGTGTAAGCTACCACCCTGGATGAAATGTACAGGAACCACTATGTCTATTTGACCTCAAAAAATAATAGAAGGCCTCTTCTGGTTTTCATAATAACATTTTTTGAAGTCCTGCATAATTCCTTTTCTACTATCTTATGAACATAGTCCATGGCAGTTTCTAACTAGCAACCCTTGAATTTCAACTAATGCTCCTGTTTAGTGACTCTGACGGTCAGCTGAATCAAAAAGCTTTTATGTAGATAAGGGGAAACCAACAGTGCTGTGGAAGGGGGCCTGGAGCTGTCTCATGGATTAAGGTAGCTTACAAACCAAAACAGCAGGGACATTCCACAAAACAATTGAACATTTGACTGTATTCTTTCAACCAAAACCTTGAAGAGAGCTCAAATCTCCAATACTTAGGAGATAAGCCATTAAAACCAACATTTCATGTATACCCTGTGCCTGTTCTTCTGTTCTAGTCTTCCTGGCCGCCACATCTGTCAGTTTACATGTACAGACTGCCTAGAAACCTTTGCATAGGGAATGCATGCATAATTATTTGGTTACACTTCCTATCAGACTTATAAAACTTTGCTTTTTCTCCTTCCAAAGTTCTCTTTCTACTCTTTCACAAATAGGGCTTCAATTTCCACCTTAAATCTCATATATTCCGAATTTTCTTTTTGTCTGTAATTGTATTTTGTCAAGGTGTTCTTTTCTAATATTTGAACTGAACTACAAATGTCTTGAATTTAAATACTGAAACCCCAAATATTTTGCACTCACCTTAGTTTAATGAAATGTCTTTGGAGCTTGATTTAATTAAATATAAGAAGGATATAGTCAAAAAAGGGACAATGCATTGAGTGAGTGAGTGTGTGTGTGCGTGTTTCCTATGAGCAGAGATGCCACGTATGTTCGGCTGTTTGTGCACTGCATAAAGACACCCAGCCCAAAGCACGGTGGGGATGGGAAATCCAACACACTGTTCCCTTTCTAGGTCATGTGCCTTGATTCAGGGCTGCAACCCTTCGCCCCCAGTCCCTGGGTTGGGGTGCTTTTTCAAATGTGTCTGCCCAAAGAGGGAACATATTTTTATTAAATCATTGAGCCAAAAGAAGTGACCTTTCTAAGTCACACAAAGGCTCTGAATATGCCAAAAGCAGACTTGCAGATGGGTAAGGTCTATTTTCAAAGATTATTACTAAGATACTTATTGAAGTTTAAAGTTAACAGGCACAAGCAGTATCTCCTTTATAAATAGGGTATGTCCCAAATTGAATTTGAATATCAGTTGTTTCCAATAAGGAACCAATGAATAAATAGGAGCTCAGTTGCCAGCTTGACCACTGAACCTAACTTAAGCTATTTTAACAAGCGAAGTTGACCTGCTATTGGGGATATGGAATTCAGGGAGCAACAAATCCATTCAGAGACCAAAAGTGATCCTACGAAATGGGGTCTTGGAAGTAGGGGGAGTAATAACAGGGCCACCGAGCATGGTGGCACAGGTTACGAACTGATCTCAAAGGCACCCAGCTGAGAGGGGGTAGAGAAGCTGAAATATTTAAGCTGTGAAACGGTCCAGGGATCTATCTGCCCAGAGGAAGGACCACTGTTTTCTACTTCTCAAATGATCCATGTGGGCTTGCAATTGTTCTGGAGTGTTTGGCTTATCATGTTGAATACACACTCCAGCAAGGCAAGCCAAATTATTCTAAGAGATGGGGTACTTGCTACAAGTTTAGGTGGACAAGTCTTCTGTAAACTGAGCATTAATTGCAGAATCCATGTTTATTCTAAGTGGAAGTTATATATATATATACATATGTTATATATAAACTTACAACTATGAATTTTCTCTAGCAAAAGTATAGATCACTAAATATACCAACCTGTATACTTATAGTATCAGGCAATATCTACTAAAACTAAATGTATATAATGTACCCTAAGACCTAGAAAACTCACTTCTAGGTATATACTCATCAGAAATATGTAAGTTTTTATACCAAAAGACATATTAGAATGTCTGTAACAGCACTATTCATAATAAATCAACAATTGAACTTTCATATTCACCCAATGAAATATTATGTAGCCCTGAAAATGAATGTCCAACAACTACACACAAGAGAATGGATGAATCACACAAATACAATGAGCTGAAAAGCAGACACAAAAGACTATATATGATATGAGTCAGTAATACAAATAGTAGGGTAAAACCAATCTATGCTGTTACCAATCAGATTAGTGATTACTCTTGGGGGGATTATTGACTGCAAGGGGCAACTACAAGGCTTTTGGAGTATTTTTTTGTTTTGTTTCTTAAAGTAGGTGCTATTTACATAGCTGTGTTCAGTTTGTGAAAATGCATCGAACTACATACTTGAGATATATGCACTTTTATATACGTATATACACTTTAATAAAAAGTTTTTTAAAAGTATAGGTCCTGAAGATGATAGAATATCATAGTTTCCATCTTTTTAGTGCTGCTATGAAATACATCCTGGGTCAGGTGTCTCGTATATATTATCTTTAATCCACACAACAGGCCTGCCCAGTAGTATAATTATGCCCATTGTACAGGTGATTCAGGCTTTCACACAAAAACTGAATACATTCACTGGCATCCATACTTTGTGGGGAAAAAAGCAGAGTATCATAAATGTGGATGTATTAATGTGAATGGTCATCCCAGTTCCCTTGATTCTCTGGGAGTATAGAAAAGACGTCCCTACTTGAGGACATGCTTCCTAGAAGCAGTATGGAGAGGCATGTGAATAGTGACAGTACACTCTAATTCACATGCTTATTTGTCTGTGTCAACAATCTCTAATTAAGATTTTCTTCTGCATGGTAGATTGGTCTAATTTTAATTCACAGTGCCCAGAAAGAGAGGCTTGGGGGAATTAGAACAACAAATAGCTTCAGGAAAAGACCTTAGGTAGCCTGTAGCTCCAATCACAGTTGGTTGACAAGAAATACTTTGCACACATCATGGACATTATCTACCAAAAGTCCTCCAAAGCTCACCACAATTCTCTTGGTTTCCTGGATATTTTATTGAATAGCCTATTTACTTTTAAGATTGTTGACTTTTAAGAATTGACAGGAGAATACTATCATTATAAAGCATTCTTGCCTAAAATCACCACCACTCCCTTCCTAATGACCAGAAAAGAATATAACATAAAAGGAAAAAATGATTCACAATTTGTGATCATGAAATAACTAACATTATGAAATTTCCCCCTTAATTTATCCACTAATATAGGAATGTACATATAATTGTTTGAGAAAAAGAATAAAACTGATGTTGACAATATTTCCCAGAAGAATTCAAAATTTTGAAAGTTAAGTTAGCAAAGCTGTCATTGAGTCATTATTTCAGGGTCTTTTTTCTGTGACAAACTTCTGAATTAGATTTGAAAAAATGCTACGTACACTCAGCAGTAACATTTATTTCTGAAAGTTATTAATTATTAGCCTATAACTCAAGATCTCCTAGGATCACTAAAGGATCCACACAGAAGCGCCATTTTAATGAAGTAGAAGACAGTGATGTATAAAAGTAGAAATATGATCTGGACATTAAAAAATAATGTTGATGTGGAGCAACAGGAATTCATTCATTGCTGGTGGGGATGCAAAATGGTACAGCCACTTTGGAGGGCAGTTTGGTGGTTTCTTACAAAACTAAACATACTCTTATCATATGATCCAGCAATCACGCTCCTTGGTATTTAACCAAAGGAGATGAAAACTTATGCCCACACAAAAACCTGCACTCGGATGTTTATAGCAGCTTTATTCATATTTACCAAAACTTGGAAGCAACCAAGATGTCCTTCAGTAGGTGAATAGATAAAGAAACTGTGGTACAATCAGACAGTGGAATATTATTCAGCAGTGAAAAGAAATGGGCTATCAATCCATGAAAAGACACAGAGGAAAGTTAAATGCATATTACTAAGTGAAAGAAGCCTATCTGAAAAGGGTACATACTGCATGATTACAACTACATGACATTGTAATAATGCATACATTAGAAAGGCAAAACTCTGGAGACAGTAAGAAAATCAGTGGTTGCTAGAGGTTGGGGTGCGAGGAAGGGATGAATAGACAGGGTACAGAGGATTTTTAGGGAAGTTAAAATACTCTGAATGATATTATAATGATGGATACGTCTCATTACACATTTTCCCAAACCCAGTGAACACACAACACCAAGAGTAAACTCTAACAACTACTCCCATCCCAACTGATCACAACCAATCTCTTTTAACTCTTTTACTCTACTGTTCATTGTGCTGAAAGCGAGATATGTTAACATCCCTACCCTTTAGGGAAGTTATCATTCAAAGCAGACAAGAACTGGGCCGGCCCCGTGGCTTAGTGGTTAAGTGCGTGCGCTCCGCTACTGGTGGCCCGGGTTCAGATCCGGGCGCGCACCTACGCACCGCTTCTCCGGCCATGCTGAGGCCACGTCCCACGTACAGCAACTAGAAGGATGTGCCACTATGACATACAACTATCTACTGGGGCTGTGGGGAAAAAAAGGAGGAGGATTGGCAATAGATGTTAGCTCAGAGCCGGTCTTCCTCAGCAAAAAGAGGAGGATTAGCACGGACGTTAGCTCAGGGCTGATCTTCCTTACCAAAAAAAAAAAAAAAAAAAAAGCAGACAAGACCTACATACATGGAAAACTTAGTGAAAGATTTGAAAAACAATTGGAATCATATAGCTACTACTAGAAATACCAACCAGTATTTGGTGCTATAAAGTTAATAAAGGTTTTTCACCTACATTATCATGTTTAGTAAGTCCTTAGCAAGAAACCACAAGTTAAATAAAGTCAATACAAAGAGATGACCATAGTAGGATCTTTAAGATAGAATCAAAAATTACCCTGATAGTTTACCTGTAAAAGTCAACACCAACTGCACAGATTTAGAAAGTTCAAGAAGCCCCTTGGGAAGGGCATTAGATTATCTTCAGAGAAAAAATAGGAAGAACAGGATTTAGATATTCAAGGAAAAGTGTGAAAAGTACACTCAAATCTCTGCATTAACAAAGCTGAAGGAAGAGTTCAGATTAGAGAGAGTTTCTATCTACATGAAAGCCTGGGAAATGGGCAAGTGATGAGTACAAGTTTGTCTTTCTGAGGAAGGAAACCACTTATAGCCACTAGAGTGGTAAGCTCACTCGTGAGGCAGCAATAATTCTTCAGGGTTTTCCACAGCCCCAGGGAAATGCTCCTCAAAACTAAATGTAAATGAAAGAGTGCTCTTGTCTGGATATGACTTTTAATTTTAGTTTTCCTCTGGTAGGATAGTCCCATCTATGTGAGCCGACCCAAAGGTAAAGAACAGACCCTAGTCAACGGAGATGCCTCCACACACGCCAGCCCACGAGGTCCTGCCTAAGAGGCCAGCCGGCCGCCTTCTCTGTAGCTCGACTCATGTGTCTCATTTCCAGAAGCAGATATTACCAGAGGGAAGCATTCTCTGTCATTTGCCTATGATGAGATAACCAATAAGTGCCCTAACTTTGGCTTAACTGCAGCTCTTCTAACCAGAGCGAGCCCACACCCTTTCCTTATGCCACACAACTTCCTAGGCACAACGGGAACACACAGGTGGCCTCATATCAGAAGATAATTTTTTAGAGAAAGAAGAAAAGGCACCTTTGCAAAAAGAGTGCTGATTAACTGCTAGCTGATGGATTTGACAGACTGTTAAGGAAAAGCTGATTTTCTTAGCTATTTTTGCAATGTCTCTGTTATTCTTGAATTGAATTCCTATTCGACACATCAAAAAGCACATCAAAGAAACACCAAGGAGAATTCTCCCAGGGTCATGGAAACTTATATATTTTTCAATGATAAGCAGTTTGATCATGAAAGGTATAAAAATATGATTGATTAAAAAAGCCATGGCTTAGATGTTGAGTCAATATTGTAGCTAAATCCTGAAAGCTCAACATCAAGAAATAATGGAAGCTTTAGAAACCAATGCTCTGGAAAATGTCCCTATTTTAGAATACTCAAAGGGCTGCTTAAGCTATTTTTTTTCTGGCAGTTCTAATCTCCACAGGTGATCTATAGCCTGAGCTAAACCTAAAGCCATCAGATTTCCTGAATTCAAAACATTTCAAAATGGTCCTATCCACAGATTTTAAAAGCTACAGTTAATAATCATGTTATTTAAACAGACACAAAACATACACTAGAATTAAAAACATTATCCATATACTGAGAATATGAATTGATTAAAGAAAATGAAAGTAAGAAAATAAAATGATTACAAGAACTTGTCAAGAATTTCTGATAGCTGGTAGTGAATATATTGATGACTATAAGGGCTTCTGTTTAATTAATACTTCTGAAGAGTAACTGTCTTCAAAAGGGCCAAAATTTAAATCTGATAATTTATCAGATTATCATAGAAATTATTAGTATCATTTTATATAAAATGCCTAACTTTCCTTTGGTGCACAGAATTTTCAAGAAAATATTATTCATAATTTCAACATCTAAGGTTTTCCCAGGGAGCATCACCATCCTTGACAGACTGGCTCATGCTAGGATTTAGTGTCAAGATGAAGAGGCTGGCTTAGAGATATGTTCTGAGTTCAATTTGCAGCGTCTAAAAGATTTCTTAGGATTAGATTATGCATGATAATGTGCCTCAGTCTAGACGAGGCATGGGCAACACCCAGCATGCCAGCAGGGCTCCTAAATCCATTGGTTTTTTAAATCTTTTTGAAAATCCTATTGCATTCTTCTACCTTCTGCTCAAGCAGCAACAACATAAATGAGGGACATTTTAGATAAGGTCCCTTCTAGGTCTCTTTCTCTTTCAGCCCCACGTAGAAAAAGATACAATAGCAGCAAAAGCAATGAATAAAATTTGTGTTTGAACCACTGCTAAAGAGCTTTCTGATTAGAAATGAACTTCCTTTGGTATTTCTGTCTTCAATAGTTGCAGGGGCTGGGCTGTGAGCTTCACATACACTGTCTCATTCATTTCATTTATCTGTATGTGTTTCATTTAGAGTAATGATATAACATTAGATACAAGTAGAGACTCTAAAGCTGAAAAATATTATACTATATTTTGTTGTTGTTGTTAGTGCCATCCAGTCAATTCCGCCTCCTAGCGCCCCTGTGTCCAGCAGAGCTGAACCCTGCCCGGTCGTTTTGCATCATCCTCTTACCTTCTGGTGCTGTATCAGACAATGCTCTGCTGCTATTCATAGGGTTTTCATGGCCAATTTTTTCGGAAGTGGCCAGGTCCTTCTTCCTAGTCCGTCTTAGTCTGGAAGCTCCAGTGAAACCTGTCCAGCATGGGTGACTCTGCTGGTATTTGAAACACTGGTGGCAGAGCTATCAGCATCCCAGCAACATGCAGCCACCACAGTATGACAACCGACAGGCAGGCGGTGTGGTTCCCTGACTGGGAAATGAACCTGGGCCTCGGCAGTGAGAGCACGGAATTTTAACCACTAGACCATTATTATATTGTATTAGTAAAATAGCTGCAGAAGTACTACGTGATTTTGTTTCCAATGTAGTATTTTGGCTTTATAGTTTCTCAAAATGTTCATCATATTCTTTCCATTTTATTATTTTCTTAAGGAGCATGGAACCGGCTTTAGAATTATTTAGGGAGAGAGTTCCTTTGGTCTTTAGGGAAGCCTTCCTGGCTAATTCTCTTCACAACTAAAAAATCAAGATTTAAGTATATAAAATAACTAAGTAATAATGACAACAACAAAACCATTCTTTTTACTGTATTTTGGTTTTTCTTATACTAAGCCACCTCATGCTCGTTCACCGTGTTTTTATTGCTCACTGTTTTTATTCCATTTTAGAAGGATCTATTTCTTTATATGCTGTACCACCACTGCTAATGTTTTAGCTTTTGCATTCAATATACTTACTCACTGGCGCTAGCTATAAAGTATGTGAAGTGAAATATAATGGAAAGAATAATTTCTTATGTTAATATTCACTTTAGTCTTCACAATAGAATTATTTAATGCTATGACTCGATAGTTAACGGCAGAAAATAATGAGTGTATTTACTATAAAGTACCAATTTCTTTTTCATTAAGAAAGCATTTACAATGTAAATGCTCAAGAACATTCAACTAGCTCTATACAATGCCATTAAAACATCTACTAGAAGGTTATAAACAATACGTAAATTATTTTATCAAAAATTAAAAATTAAAAAAGCAAGACAGGCCAAAAAATGCCAAACTAGAAATTGCCATTAAAATATTAAAGTTGTAAAACACACGGAAGTCTTTGGCATGTAATTAACACATGGGGTTTATGACTTATCAACAGACATATTACATAGCATATCACTTTTGTGTTTTGAGCAAGGTACATAGTTTTATTCCTCTTTTTCAGTGGGGTTAAAACAGTTTTGCCATTAGAATTAAGACAAAGGCTTACAGAATTAAGAGTATGATTTGAATGAAATTTTCTCTATATTTAACAGAAAATAACACACGAAAAATTTTACATGGGCCGGCCCCATGGCTTAGCGGTTAAGTGCACGCGCTCCGCTACTGGCGGCCCAGGTTGGGATCCCGGACGTGCACCGACGCACCGCTTCTCCGGCCATGCTGAGGCCGCGTCCCACATACAGCAACTAGAAGGATGTGTAACTATGACATACAACTATCTACTGGGGCTTTGGGGATTGGCAATAGATCTTAGCTCAGAGCCGGTCTTCCTCAGCAAGAAGAGGAGGATTACCATGGATGTTAGCTCAAAAAATAAAAATTTACAGATATTTTGCGAAACAGAAACTGGTTTGAAATGTCAGTTTCAACCCTCATTTTTTTTTTTTGAGGAAGATCAGCCCTGAGCTAACATACATGCCAATCCCTTTCTTTTTGCTGAGGAAGACTGGCCCTGAGCTAAAGGTCCGTGCCCACCTTCCTCCACTTTATGTGGGATGCCGCCACAGCATGGCCTGACAAGTGGTGTGTCGGTGTGCGCCCGGGATCGGAACCTGGGCTGCCAGCAGTGGAGTGTGTGCACTTAACCGTTACGCCACAGGGCCGGCCCCCTAACCCTCATTTAAAAAAAAAATTATCTAAATTTATTGGAGATGTCACTGAGGTTATGAAGAATTTATTTTAAGAAGTATGAAAAAGAACCACAATGGTTTTGTGCTCATTAACATAGTGCTGCATAATTACACCTGATGAGGATAATCATGCCTTACAAGTTGCAATATTTACTCTCTTAGGAAATAATTTCAACAGTTCCACTGATTGTTAGCAGGTAAAAAAGACCTCAATATTTGTTAACAGATTAAAATATCTTGATGCACTTTGCCTTTACTGAAGTGGTTAGTAGTAACTATGGCCAAGCATACTTTTAATAGTTTTCAGAGCAACTTATAAATGGTTTTTGAAATGGCACAAAAATTAGTGGTAATAGTAAATAAAACATTTGTGAATACAGTATGTCTGAGCTGTGTATTCCGGAGTTTCATCAATTGCATAACTGCAGAATTTGCCAAGATAATTACTGCTGCATATGTATTGTGCTTTATTTACAATATTCATACTGAATATATAATGTTGTTAACCACCAAAATGTTTAATTATTTTTTGTTAAATATCTCAATATACAAATATAAGAGAGATAGGAAGAAAAGTTTATTAGATTCATGGATCTTCCTTCAACAAGATTAAGAAATACACAACATTCTCTAGCGTAGGACCTTCTTAGAGAAAAACACTCTATCGCTATGTAGAGTGTCATCCTGAGATGTGGGGAAGAAGCAAGAAATAGTTATTGGGTTCCTATTATACTGAAAAGTACAGGCCGAGAGGTTACAGAAAACAAGAAAGATAGGCAAGATATGGTTTTCACTCTCAAGGATCTTTACCCAAGCTAAGGCTATAAGTCATGTATTCATAAAAGGATGCTTAGTGGCTTATGACAGTACATAGTAAACACCAGATGAGCTGTATAGGATTTCAAGGAAGAGGTGGCCTTTGGGGGTAGGTAAGGGAGGTCTTCTTGGAGGCAGTGGGACTTGAGCAGGGGTCTTGGCATGGTGGATGCTATTTGCATAGTGCATGAGGATAAGTGGTGAGCAGGAGAGCCTGGAGGTGAAAAAGCATGAGACAAGTTCAGAGGACAGTTCATTGCAGGTTTTAGATGACATAGCTGGAGATGTATGATCCAAAGAGTTCAAAAGGGCTTGAAGATCATTCTTCCTCTCAGATGTGAAGAAACAGGCCCAGAGAAGTTGTATGACTTGGGCAAGTAACAGAGCCCTGGCCTTCTGAATCATGGTCTGTTGCCTTGAAATACTTCCACTTCCCTGTATTCTTTTACTTGTTAAAACATAAAATTATTTCACTTTGTGAAAATAATAATGTTAGTGAGAGTAATGTAAGATATCTCCATTTGGAGGAGGGGCTCTGTTTCAGGTGGTGACGGTGGTAGTGGTGATGGTACCAATAAAAGAAAGATGATGACAGAGGTGAGTGGTTACATAAGAGGTGAAAGGGAAAGGTAGTTTAAGATGGCTCTATGGTTTGGAGTCCAGATTTCAAGACTATATCTAACAGACAAGCAGAAATACGGAAGTCAGAATGACAGACTCTTTTAATACAACAAGTTTTCATCAATAAAATTATTTTGAGGAAATTACTTAATTATTCTTTTTTTTTTTTTAATTTTTTGTTTATTGCAGTAACATTGGTTTATAACATTGTAAAAATTTCAGGTGTACATCATTGTACTTCTATTTCTGCATGGACTACATCATGTTCACCACCAAAATACTAATTACAACCCATCACCACACACATGTACCGAATTATCCCTTTCACCCTCCTCCCTCCCCCTTCCTCTGGTAACCACCAATCCAATCTCTGTCCCTATGTATTTGTTTATTGTTGTTATTATCTACTACTTAATGAAGGAAATCATACGGTATTTGACCTTCTCCCTCTGACTTATTTCACTTTGCATAATACCCTCAATGTCCATCCATGATGTCACAAATGGCTGGATTAATTATTCTTTAGTTGTTTAAAGTATTTATTTTCCATCCCCAAGAAAATCCTAAATTCCTTGAGAGCAGGTCTGTATCTGAATCATCTGAAAGCCTCCTCACAGGGCTGGCTAGAGGCTTTGACAAAAAGTAGGTGCTGAGTAAATGATGGATAAAAGTTGAACAGCACTGGCAATGATTATTTACATCAAAGTGCATTTTATTTCTCTACATCACACAAAATAAAAACCATTTTTCTGCAAATTTTATAAATGTAAAAGACAACTAATTTAGAAAATAAGTGTCAATCCTTTATTTTAATTCTTGTTTCTGTCACATTATTTTTATAGAAACTTGTTTCTGACTTGACTTTCTACGGATTAAAACCATTCTTACGCAGTTAGAAGTTCATGATAATAATAACAGTAAAATATATAACAGTAGTAGCTGCTAGTATGTATTAAGCACTTATTAAGCACATATATTATGTGTCTGGCAAAACGACAAGCAGTTATATGCCTGTATCTTATGCTAGATTATAACTTTCTCCAAGTCAGGGATCATATATTCTTCATCTTTGTATGCCAAGCACATAGCATGATCCCTGACATGTGTCATGTGTAATCAAAATTTAAAAAAACAATAAATCCCCTAACATTATGCTAAAAGTTTTACATGCATTATCTGATTTAATCATCCCAGCAAGCTCATTTTACAGGAGAACACAAAGCTTCAAAAATATACCATGCCCAATGTGACACAGTTAGAAAGTGGTAGAGTCAGGATTCGAACTCAGGTCTCTGACTTCAGAGCCCCTGCAATAAAAGACAACTCTGTGCCTCTTTGACATAGCTCTTAAAATGCCACTGAATTCTGCTCAATGGTTTCCATAACAGTTTCTAAGATTCTAGACTGGAGAAAAAATACTTATTATTAATTTAGATAATCCAAGAATTATTATTAGCAAGAAAAAAAAAATGGGAGGCCATGGTTAGGAGACACTGATAACAGTGGAAAGATCTCATAAATAATAAAGAACATTCTGAGAGCTCTATTCAAAGAATATGGAAAATCATCCATTTCAAATATTTTATTAACAGTGAATGGCCTGAGAATAACATAGACTAAGGACTGTTACCACGTTTGAAAAGAAAAATAAAGTTATAGATGTTTCCTTGGAAAGGTGAAGTTCAAGTTAGTCAGGTCCCAGTCACTTTTACAAGAGGGGTTATTAGGCACTCCATTGAATCACTTAAAGCAAAACTGAACCTCCATAGCATGAGCCAGTCAACCATCATTAAGACAAGCAGACTTTTCTAAGACTTTAGCATCCAGATGGCCCATCCTCCCCTGGGCTCCAGATAGCGTACATAACATATATTTGCATATTTCTAATATATTTAAGTACTACTGGTTAAAATATGCTAGAATAGTGACAGCTTTAATGGAATTGAGTTTGGATGGCTTTAATAGCAAAAAAACGATTCTCAAAAACAAACAAAAAGTATTCAAGTGTAGTCTACTTAGAAATAATATTTAACCTCTGTTAATGCATATTTATAAAGATCAAATTTTCATATCCTAAGGACAACTAGATACCTCTATAATGGGACTAGAAATATAAAATATCTTATTTAAACCACGAATGAACTCTAAGTTTAAAATCAAAGAGAATTATATATCTCATTTATATAGAAACACTATAATAATTAAATTCCTAATGTTGACCTAGCACTTGACAGTGTACAAATTCTTTTCTATATCATATTTAATCAATATCAACAAAGCCTATGAGGTAGGCATTTTCTGCATTTCACAGTTCAGAAGATAAATTTCTTCCAAGTAAATCTCAACTATAAAGTGCTGGCGCTGGGGTTTGAACATCTGTCTTATACTCACATTCAACATTGACCATATCATATTTTCGCCCCCTTATTGTTAACCAATGAAGCTAATGTAAAAGTCACTCTGGATTCAGGCTTTCTACCTCTTCCTCATGCTGCTAGCAACTGGTTTCATGGCAGCCAGACCAACACCAAAAATACTCAAAGAATATAATTATAAATAAGAAATACGTCTGTTCAGATAATATGCTCTTTAAGGAAAAAAATCTAAAGGGAGTCTTGAAGGTTATGTGTGTGTGTGATATATATACATATGTGTGTCTGTGTGTGTAGTGCTTTTCTGGGGAAACAAAATAAAGCTTAATTACTGAAAAAAATCAAAGTTAGCTATACTTGAAATGTCAGTCCGTTACATAGAAAAATTATTTATTTTTGGATAAATACCTTGGATTTTACTGATTTTATAATGAAAGCATAAGTGATCAAAATTAGCAGTTTTATGCCAGGTACCATGTTGATGGCATGGCCATTCTGCCTCATTAATAATCCAGTCTTCATAAACTACCTTGTTTGACTCAGAGCATTTTCATGTGAAGCCAGGTCTCAACATTCAAAAACACCAAGTTTTCTAATTCATTCTAGATCTGTTCATGTTCTCTTTTGACCACATGGAAAGTACTCACCATGTAATTGCAGCATCGTTTGCTCCTAGCACAATGTTTGGTACATAGTAGTTGCTTAATACAGGTTTGTTAAACCAAACAATATAATCCTCTTAGTAAATTCAATGTGTTATCCATACTTCACCTTCTCCTAGTCTCCCTGGGCTAAATATAATCACTTTAATCAGAACACTCATAAAACAGAATCATTTGATTAATTTAACTTATTTTTTTAAGAAATTTAAATCAAAATCATTTTGTTTGTTTCATCTCTGCATTTTAAAACCCCCTTAAAATAGATTAGTCCACTTTATTGCCTTGGTAAATAAAGAATGTTGAATATAATTTTAATCTTTGCTAATGATTGCGGCCATTAAAAAGTTCCAGAATCATCATCTTTACAATTATTCTCTGAGTTTATTGCTGTGCATGTAGAAAGTTTAGGCCTTTGAATTTGTGAGGCACATCTATGGCCCGCAGTGTGCCCTACGAAAGTGGCTTTTAGGAATAAATTGACGTTAAGAATGTATCCTACAGTGATGTGCCTTTTTCGTGGGATTTGATAAAAGAACCCAAGCTGGCTAATAAACGATTTCAGTTGATCCTTATTTTATCACTATCTGACCTCATGCATAACTAAATATGATCTAATTTATGTTACTTCTTAACTCAATGCATTTACTTCTCTCTAGGATCTATTCCTAATCAAATTTGTGAGTTAATTCCATCCTGAAAAATTAGAAGAAAGGAAAAAATAAGTAACATCCTTAAAGCACTCACCCCAGGAGAAACTGCTATTAACGACGTTTTGAAAACTACACAAGGGACATATATTACCTGGGACATATAATTATTTGTGAGATTACCTAACTTTCTTCCTCATTTAATTGAAAAGCCTCTGTTGGATAGCCTATCTTTTTTTCAACCAAGTATATGAAAAAGAGAAAACCATTGTCTGTTATTTTCCCAGATACTCTTCTTTGGCTATTAAAGAAAATGTAAACGTATTTATCTCACAAGGAAGCTTGAAACTTTGGGGCTATCTTTCCTGTATTAACACCTATTTTCATCACTTCTTTCTCTGCAATTGCTTTTTAGGTTTATGCTTTTTTAAAGCATAAGTAACCCCAGCTTGTCTTCTGCTGCAATGAGAAAACATAGCATGGTATATATATTTTGCTATCTGCCGATTTGCTTATTAAAATATGTTTCATCTTTTCTTTGGAGGGTTTTCCTTTGCCTTCTCTTTCTTGAACTAAAGTTTCTTGCCTCCTGTGCATCCTTCAAAGACTTAGCCTTTATGTATTGTTTGTTCAATTCCTGCCTTTCGGGAGCTTGGAACCGTCTTTGCTTCCCTCCTGCTATCATCTCCTAAGAGCTCTGTTTTCAGCTTTACGTCTCCTGTCTCCTTTCACCATGCCCCTTTTGCCTAGAACAATAACCCAGCAGTGAGCGCATCAATTGCTTTAGTAGGACTTTACATTGTACCCAGTTTCATGTTCCTATTTATCTATTCATCTTCATGTTTCACGTATCTTGAGGCAAAAATTTAGTTCTCTGTATCTATTCCTGTAAGTCGATGCTTGGTTACCAGAATTTATCAAACATACACACAGCTCACCATAGATGATGTAATTAACACTTTTTCTCCATAAATTATGTAAAATGCCTATATCAGAATCTTTCTATGATAAAGATATAGAGACATCATATATAAGTGTTTACACACTTTTATATTTTGTTATATTCTGTTGTATAACATTTTCTCTGTTTCCTTTTTCTTCTTTTCACCTAGATTTCGTTTTATATTGGAGAGTCAGTGGTCGTTAAAAGACCAGGCTGATGTCAGGCAGGCTGGAATTCAAATCTAGGTTTTAATACTCAATGGCTAGGTGACATTGGGAAAATTACTTAGTTTCTCTAAACCTCAGGTTGGAAAGCTTTCTATAAGGAACCTTGCAAACTTCATAAATCGGAAAGGCATGTAGCAAGCTTAGCACAGGGTAGGGACATAATACACCCTCATTCCATGTTCACTCTTATTCTTGTTCTCATCTTCATCATTGCTATTGTTACTGTTTTCCCCCCCTACAATTGGTTCCCAGAACGTTACATAAACTGTGAACTCAGTTTGTATTTAATATTTATTGAATTATTTTCTTCTAAATATTTCTATTTTCCTATTGCTGTAAATACCTATTAAAAGATTCTATCCATATTGAATTGTAAATTTAAAGCTATTTTTAATAAGCTGAAATTTCAACCCTATGTTTAGAGGAATTAACATTTACAGATATAATAATCAATGAAAACATTGCTTTCATACAATATTTTTATTATAATTATTTCAAAGTAGAAGATTTTATTGGCACATAGTGAGTAGAATGAATAACATGATTTTGATTCTGTTTATCAAAATTAAGTTTATACTAGCTTCATATATTGCTCCTAAATCATTCAAAAATTAGATGGATGAAGGGCAGACAGGAAAAATTTAAATGTCCTTACTATTAAAAGCCATACATTTAAATGTATACATATATTAAAAAAACATACATTTAAATTCTATTGTATAACATAGTTTACTTTAGAATAAATAAATATTATCTGTATAATATTTTTAAGTAATGAATAGGACCATAGGCTACCTATAAAATGTAACATGACAAAAAGTTAGAATTCAAATGCATACTTTATCCATATTTATTTAATGGGCAATCTGGTTCAAGAAAAAGTGAGGTGAAACATGCTGTATCCCTCTTAGCATAAGAAAGAAAAAAACAATTTCAAATGGAGTTGATAAGGCTTTCATAGAAATAAAAATTCGTTTTGACTTATACAAATTTTCCTATGCATTGAGCAACTGCTTATTTTTTTATGAAAAGCTAGTTATTCTCAGATTTATAAGTAAGACTGAATCTTATTTCAATCAGAAATGGAAATGTCTTAAAATGTTTTGGGAAGAAATTGGGATTCTTAAGCACTAATAACTTATAAAAGCACTTTATCACCTGGTATAAATTCATCTCAAACTCATGGAACAAATAATTTAGAGAAATTATTTTCAGCCCAACAAAACTGCATTTAGGTTAATTTTTGCGATTACTTTTGAACTTGGTTCCACTCCTCTAGGGTAGCACTGTTGTTTTAAGACAATATTGCACAAGGCTTATCTTGTTGGACATGTCCCGTAGTTTCCTTGACAGTATTAAAATTATTAACAATTAATTACTCTTCCAAAGAATGTACAGTGCACTTTAAAAATCACTGTTTTATATATGTGTGTGTGTATATATATATGTGCTTATAATAAATGAGAAATAATCAATGGCAGATATCATGAGAACTACAATATAGGAATAAAGTGTTTCATAGCTGCCCCACATTCATTAGCACTTGAATAAGTGTGGATATAAAGTAGAATGAGAGAAGAGATTAAACACTGTGTTAATCCACCATTAAGTGATTTTTACTGAGAGGAATCTTTCTTCTTATGAGGACTCTATAAATTAGCTTAAAACAAAAAGCACATAAATGGCTTCTCTTGAAGGTATGTCTTACACTCCTTCTGATGACATTTTAATTATAATCTGAAGCTCTATAAACCAATTGATTTCTGAAGTTCTAATGATTGATCACTGCACTCTGAAATGCCTCTAATGACTACCGTTTATAAATATTTTGCTTTAAAAAATAAAACACACTCAATAAATACTTTTGCTTTAATAGAACGAATACAATTTTCCAAAATATTTCTCAAGCAACTACTGCTCCTCACTTAGATTGGCTTCAGATACACATTATAAGAAAAAGGATGATTAGGCACATGTGTGTGCTGATGGATTGTAATTAGTATTCGGGTGGTGAACATGATGTAATCGATGCAGAAGTAGAAGTATAATAATGTACACCTGAAACTTATACAATGTTATAAACCAATGTTACCGCAATAAAAAAAAAGGCCCATTATATACATCAACTCTGCAAAGTGGAGACACTTGTGTCCAGGTCTCAGTAAATGGTTCAGAGAAACTCAGCTAGCTGATCTGCCTGTATCAGTTTCTGACAGTGCACAATCTTGTATAACCATTACTTTTTTTTCTGATGCCTGTTCATTTAGGTTACCCTT
Organism: Ceratotherium simum simum; assembly: GCF_057802395.1. NCBI lineage: Eukaryota > Metazoa > Chordata > Mammalia > Perissodactyla > Rhinocerotidae > Ceratotherium > Ceratotherium simum. The sequence continues at coordinate 102,486,007 of NC_141940.1, read as the reverse complement.
TATAATAAAAGAATTGGACTGAGTGTCATTTATATTACTGGCAGAAAGAAGGGAGCTAAGCTGACAGGCATACTGTTCTGTTCAAGTATTTTGTGTTTTCATCATCGGAGAACAATTACAACAGAACTGGTTATGGCAGCACCCTCCTCAGAATTTGGGTGTGGGGTGGGGTGAACAACAACTGAGGAGGCAAAGCCAGATACTTTAGCAAAAAGGGAGGAGAAATTAATAATGTTTATCCTCTCTCATTGGCCTACCACGGGTCTGTTAATTTACGCATGATTTTTGAACCACACGTTCTTTGATGTGGAAGATATACTTCTGATCTATTAGGGAGGGAAGACAACATACTACTGATAAGTAATATTTATGGATTATTTTATTTGCTGTAAGTGTGTTAGGTGCTTTATTACCTCTACAGTAACCCCATGATAAAGGCGCTATTAATAGCCTCATCTTACTAACGACACTAAAACCTGGAGAGTTAAAGCAACTTGCTCAACATCAAATACATAGTTAAGTAACAGTCTGGACTGGAAGCCAGATTTGTCTGGCTGTATCCTCTAATACTAAAAGCACATAGGGCTTAGAGCTGTTGTTCTGAACTGTATTAGACCCGATGCCCACCTTTTTAGGACAAATATTTGGTAACAACCATATTTACTAATCTGAAATGGAATGAACAGATCACATATTCTAGCTTGTAGAGTGCTCTAAGGGAGAAATAAAATAATTTATAATACAACAATATTTATTTAATTTTAAAATACTTTTGAATGTGTAAATACATGCATGGCCACACTAGAAGACTTACTGAAGAAGTGAGAAGCTTGCACCTACGTGTAAAATCTCCTTTAATGTGGATATTTCCAAATGCCAACTGACTGCAGATGACTTGTACGGAATATGCAAGTACCAGGAGCGGCCCTGCTATCCAAGACCTTGTTTTCTGACATGGGAAACATCTCCTACTAAAGTTCTGAACATTGTTGCTTTATTCCTGAAAAGTTCAGCAATTATTAAAACTGTGTTTCCCCTCCCTCAAAAAAAAAAAACATTCATACAAAACTCACTTTGTGTTCATATATAAAATGGATTTAGGTTCTAGGTGCATTTAACTACAAACAGGGCTTCACCTATTTGAATGTCCAGGGGCATCGGAGGGGCCGTTTATGTATCTCAAGGGGTCTAGTTCCTCACCCACATCCATCACTGCTAGTAGGGTCCACCTCTCATTACAGCAACCAAAAATGTCTGCCCAGTTCAACTCAGAGGGATTGCATTCAACCCGTAAACAGAATGATCTCAGGTGACAATTTTAAGATTAAATGAGAAAATGTATGCAAAGATCTCAGTGCAGTATATTTGCACACAATAAGCACTGAATAAATGGTAACTATTATTAGATGATGAAAATTCAACATTTAAACAGAATCACTCCAAGAGAACTTATGTTAACAGCTTTAACATATATAGCTTCAGATTAATAAGCCTATTTGTGATACCTTAAATAATTTCAGCTTAAAAAAATGTAAGAATTAACGTGGAAAACTAGTTTTCATTTTAATTATTTCACACAATACAAATACTTGCATTTACACACATCTTATTGGCCGTATGATAGATGTCGACTTTTTCCTAAAAAAATCATATTAATGATTTAACCAAAAACTCGAGTTTAAAATGCTTCATTATTCATGTTTCATAACAGTCACCCAATCTATTCAAATTTAAGTGTCACTCAAAGCTCAGTCCTCTTTCATGGTTATAAATTGCATTTCAGAACTTTGTGTCTTTATGCTGCCAATAAGTCATATTTTATAATCTAGCATATAATGAAAGGATAGTGTGCAACATTAATTACAAGGTCAGTTCAGTGTCAAAGCAGAAACTCATTGAATAATATTTTCATAAAAGTAGCTAGACTGTATTATGTTTAAACTTCACTGTAATGAATATTCTGCATCAGAATCAATTTATGAGAGAAAAATTTAAGTTCTATGGCAAAGCGGCTTTTTCCCTCTGAAATAATGTTAATAATCGAAGGCTTGCAAAGTTTTATCCTGCAAATTTCAGATGTGATTAAATGTTGACTTTTCTTAAAGGCTGAAAATGTCAAATACTTTAAAGTAAAATTTTCTTTTCAGTTTAATTTAATGATGAAAACATACTTATGCTGTCTGATAGATCTAACCAAGAATTTCTAGTCCATCTGATTGTTCTACCTGGAAAATATTAAATTTAATAAAGGAGAGTGTAAAGAAGGATATTCTGTAGTGCTTAAATGATATTTTCTTTAAAATGTCAATTTTAACAATGTTTTCAAAATAATTTGAAAATTCTATTATTAGAGGCAATAAGAGGCCAGAAGATAGACAGATATAAAATTAATCTCCATCTGTAACCATAATTCCATAGCCCTTAATGAGCTCAACTCAAGGAAAGGATATGAGGATAATCAGGAACAGGATAAATGCTGTTTTTAAGGTGAAAGTTTAAAATTAATGATTTCCCTTATTTTTAGCATCAGGTCATAAAAATAGACTTGAATGGGATTTTCAAGATGAAACACGATGGATGTTCTTTGACGTCTCTGCCTCAGTTCCCTCATCTAAAGGAGAGGGTGTTTAGATAGAGACCCATGAGGATCTTTTTCAGCTTTTGTAGTCTATGGTGTTTATAACCTGCATTTCCATCGAGTGATTTATTCTTATTCCCATCTAGCAGGACATGTTCTGCCCTCTGTCAGGGACTCAAAATTGTATTAGGGTCTCCAGCCAGATTTTGCTTCATTTAATCTCAGCCATTTCCCTACTCGTTTGTATTTTTCACCATACTTTCTCATATTTGGGGGATTTCCTCTTGTTCCAACTCTTCACTTCAAAGCCTTCATTTGAGTAATACCATCAAATGGCAGGCAAAAATACCATGAAATAGAGGGAAATATTTCTTAAGGACATAGGCAAAGCTGATTTCTTTCCCTTTGTGCCAAATCTTATATCTACCTATACACCAAAATGGACTTGCTTAGCCAAAAGGAGGAGGCAGCTTTCCCCAACTCTTCAGAGATCCTTGAGAAGGCAGGAAAATCAACTGGAACTAATGTTTTAATGGTACATGTCTCATTTGGGGACAATGGTGAGAGGTTAAAGAGAAATGTATATGAAGAGGCATTGACTATTTGATTTAAATACCTTCTGGTCTGATCCCAACTGATAGGCTCATGCTCCTCCGTAGATGGGACTGTACAGCTGTATGAACAAAATTATTTATAGGTGACCTAAACAACTATTATTTGATCACTAAAGATTAGCAAAAAGAGCTGATATCACCAGGAGTGGAGGGTTATGCCCTTGGCTTTAGAAATCTCTAAGGTAGTATAAAGGGCAATAGGGAGTATATTAGTCAGGGTTCTTCAGAGAAACATAACCAATAGGATTAAAAGAGATTGATTAAAGGAATTGGCTCATGTGATTACAGAGGCTGACAAGTCCCAAGATCTGCAGGGTGAGTCAGCAAGTTGGGAGACGCAGGAGAGCCAATGGTGTAGTTGCAGTCTAAAGGCAGGCAGGCTCAAGACTCAGGAAGAGCTGATGTTTCAGTCTGAGTTCAAAGGCAAGAAAAAGCCAATATCCCATTTCAATGGCACTCAGGCAGAAGGAATTCTGCCATACTCAGGGGAGGGTCAGCCTCTTTGTTCTATTCAAGCCTTCAAATGATTGAACAAGGCCCACTCACATTAGGGAGGGCAATCTGCTTTACTCAGTCTACCTATTCAAGCGTCAATCTCGTCCAGAAACACTCTCACAGATACACCCATAAAAATGTTTGACCAAATATCTGGGCACACCCTGGCCCAGTCAAGTTAACACATAAAATTAACCATCACACAGAGTGACGACAAATCACAAAAGCAGTAATAGTAGGTGCAAACTGAGCAAGAGTCTCATGAGAATGGAGGCTGTCCAAGGCCCCTTTGAATTCCAGAAACAATCCTGACCAGGTTTGATGCCCCATAACGTTACAATACCTAATCCACACGATACTTAATGCTCATATGACTTGCCTTGGAGGAAAAATGAAGCCCCTCCTCCCCCTATCCCCAACTTAAAAAACACTTTATGTACTGAAATGGTAAAGGATGAACTTGACTAGAAACGAGGAAATAGTAACTCATGGCATCCAAGCAAGATGATAGCCAACGTTTTGCTGTTTGGTTCTATTTTAGATTCTTAACTTTAGTGATCTTGGCTCTGCATTTTCATGACTGCAAACAAAATGGAAACAACTTATATATCCAGCAAGGTAAGATTGCTTCAATAATTATTGGAGCAAATACGACAAAATACTATCCAGCCATTAAAAAATGTGGAAGAAGGAAACTTAAGAACAGAGAAGGATATTTGTGCTGCAGGAATTTCTCTTACAGTGAAAGTACTCTGAATTCTCATGGATAGAATGCAACAAATTAATTAGGAAACAAGATTGATAAAACTCAGATTGGCACTGGTTACAATCCTATAAAATCAGAAGAAGAACAAACACTAGCCTAAAAGAGAAAAAAGAAAAGTGCCTTGTCCTAATGATAGTTGATAAATAGAATAAAGTGATGGCATTTACAGGAAAATGGATTAAGGAGACTGATGGAATAACAGAGAGAGAAAGGCCATTGCCGTGGAACCAAAGCAAGGTACATTCAAAGGTTAGATTTTTGCTTCTGCTGTAGGTTTTATAATCATATACTCACAGTTATTTTTTAAAAATTGAAATACTTATAGGAAATAGAACTTTGATATTGATAGTGTAAAACTCTCTACCGCTAACCTCTCTTCTCCAGTGATAGTTATTTTAAGACAGTTTTTGATAACATGAGCTTTTTAATGTTTTTAGAACACAAGCAGCATGTTAGAACAGACTGCATATTGTAAATTAAGAAAACATGTTACAAAACAGTATGTATCATATCATTCCATTTTCATAAAAAATATGAAGATTTTAAATCCATATGCACATAACAGGATAAAAGACTATTCGGAAGTGTTTAAACATGGAAATGTATTAAAATGTTAAAAGTGATTTTCTCTGGAAAGTGATATTAAAGGAGAGATTTATTTCTTCTCTATGCTCTTCTATAATTCCCCAAAAACTCTCATAACGAACCAATATAATTTTCATGTTCTGAAAAAAGTGGTGTTTACTTGTTAGCTAAAGTTTTATGTTATTTGATTCAGCCTGTGTCTCTTCTACTCAGTTTTTGGGCCTCTCCCTCTCTCAATTTCCATAAAAAAAAGTCAACAGCTACAACATCTGACTTGGCATTTAGAGACTCTATGCACCCAGTATCATCCTGTGAGATGTATTTCTTTTTTACCTAAAAGCCTATATAGACAGGAGGCCCTGATACATGATTTTGCCCCTAAACTCTTGTGGAATATGCAATATGAAAGTTAATCATGGAGATACTCAACAGTGATGTGTATCAATAACTTACGAAAATGGGAAATTCATTTGATACTTTTATTTCCTAGGGTGAGAAAGAAATTAGAGCAAAGTAATATCTGGTACAAAAATAGCTAATGTCATGCAAAACTTATTAAAGAAAGTGTGATTGCGGAAATTATCAAATCACAGAATATTAGAGCTGGAAGAGAGTCATTTTACAGATTTGAAGATTCAAAAAACTTAGAGAGAAAAATTGATTTGTCTGCTGTTACATGGGTAAGCTGATATGTCTGTTCCTCTTCTCTTCCTTTAAGCGTTTTTGGAGTGTTTAATTTGTACCAAGCACTGTGAATATGTTGGGGATAGAGAGGTGAATAAAATGGACAACAATCTTGACCTCATGCAGTTTGTAGTCTTGTGGGCAACATGATAAATCAGAGGGCAATTATAAGATTTTCTGTTAAGGGCCAAGAAGGGGAAATTATAGAATACATAGGACACCTAACCCAATAGGTAGCAGAAGGTAATTTTTCTATCTTAGTTTGATAGTCCTGCCCCTCTGTCTAATTATTTTGTTTCTAATTTTTCCAATATAAACTTTCACACATTGCTTAAAATATTTTTGGTTTAAATGAGAGATGACTGAGGCAAATTCTTGACAAATGCACCCAAATAATACCAATAACATGAAAATTTAACCAGTCATATCCATAGAAAAAGAAAAAAAAGACCATGCTTCAAAATGATTCTTTTTCAATGGCTACTTTCTCAATATTATGGCTTAGGTCTTATCCAGTTTCATTTATTCCGAGATCAGGCCTTAGACATTTTCAAAAATCATTTTGCCAATTAAAATTTCATTTGTTCTTCCCTCATTGGCTGAGGCTTACCTATTTGGTGACACCCTCAACTCATCCTTACATTCTCTGGGGAGAAAAACCAAACACTGTGTTGCAGAATAAGATGCAGAATTCTGCAACATGTTGCAGAATAATATCTTCATAGACTTATCTCATAAAAGTTTCCTATGACAACACAAATGGAAAACCAAAACTCAAAGTGTGGAAAGTTGGGGACTAAAGCTGATTCTGGAATCAACTAGTCCCCACATTAAAAAAAAAGAATGAGAGAGATACTGCCTACTTAAATCCAACAGAAGTAGTTTTCCTTCTGTCATCATACAAACAGTATGTGATAGTTGATTTTAAAGTCATAAAAGCTAGATATTTGGTTTTAAATTTTAAAATAAAGAAGTTCTACCAATTTTTGGTAAATACAACTACCCGTATTGTTCTCTTCCTTTAATCTCTAACTGAAGAGAGTACATTTTCTGCCTCTTTTCCCCAGCGGTAGTATTTATCCACTGAAGAACTGGCTAATGGCTTCAGTTCCACGTGGCTAACTCCCCTAAGAGAAAAAGCATAATGCTGCATGCAAAATTCCAGTATAGTCACAAAAAGGACATTCTATTTCCTTTTAAAAATTTTGTTTCAGGTTCTTGAGTAAATCTAGTGGTAGAATGTTTACTGCCTATAATTCTGTCAAGTGATCCTAATTTATAAAATTGCTATTACTTGTGGCAAGAGGAGGCAAATGGTACCACGTCAGATGCTGAAGAAAGAAAATGAGCCTCTCCTTGAGTATTCCAGCAGAAGTATCCAAAATCAAAGGCAGATCACTCAAACTCAACTTCAGAAGTAAATAAAGTGGACATTCTACACACCCGGGCCAAATAAATGCCTAGACTGTACAATCTTTTTGCCATGTTTATATGAGAAATAATGCCGACTATATTGCATAGCTAGTATATACACCAAACCAACTAATATATTTTAAAGATCCATCAAATAGCCCAAAAAGGTACCATTTCCACACATATATGCACCATTTTATAACAATCCTGGGACACGTATATACATAGAGGGATACAGAAAATACATTTTTAAAGACAGGAACTCACCTCATATTTTACTGCTATCTGGGCAGAAACACTTGTTCCAATCTTTTCTTTTCTCCTTTGCCTTTTTCCAAAGACAAATGGGCCTGTTCTTTTAAACAATCTGTTTGTAAGTGCTATAGCTTCTTAGAGTTGAGTAAAGCATACCAACCAATATTTCTAAAATATTTTTAGTAAGGACAACTGCAGAATAATGAACAATGACCTGCTTTGTTAAAGAGATAAGCCACGTCTTTCTCTGGGTTCGTACAGAAACTAACGCTTGCAACTCAAAATTATTTTTGTGGCAAGCTGATAGCTGCATAGATTATCTATAGATTTACTATTTGTGTTATGCCAGCCAGGTTCCTGCCCAGTCAAAATCCAGTTATCTGTGTTTATATTCTCTTGGGATAAGCCTAGGATATTGTCTGAATGCAGAGCTTGCTACCCCCACCAGACATTCTTTCTTTTTGGTTATCTCAAATCCCATCTGTTTAGTCTAGAATCCAGTGTTAACTACTGCTCATACTTCTCCACACAAACCTGGGCCTCCATCAGTTCAGACCTCGTCACAATAGTTTATTCTGCTTTTCAACCCCCCATCCCTGCAGCAAAGCTTTCTCTAGGTGACAATCACCAATAATCTTTCTTTTATCTGAAACCCCAATCCAATTTTTGCCCATTGACAGTGTCTACCATTTATTATAGAATCTAGAATTTTATTATAGATGGCAATAAATTATTCTCTTGTTAATCTATAGGGTTATATTTTTTCTTCTGCAAACAAATTTCAGATACCTCAAGGGCAGGAACGATATATTTGATTAACTGACTTATTGGCACAGAAAGCATTTACTGAGCTTTAATTATGGGCCAAATAGTGTACTATGCCCTGAAGACAGAGAGATGGCAAAGAATTGTTCTTGTCTTTCAAGGAGATACTGTCCCTGTAATTCAATCCAATAATTGCTAGAAGAGAATTATAAAAGAATGCTCTGGACCAGTGGTTCTCAAACTTCAGTGTGCATCGAATCACCTAGAGGGCTTGTTAAAATACAGACTGCTGGGCTCCATTCCCAATGTTTCTGATCCAGCAGATCTGAGAAGGGGCCTGAAGATCTCTATTTCCAACAAATTCCCAGATGATGCTGATGTTGCTGTTCTGAGGAGAGTGATTTAGAGGAAAGTAATTACACAGGAGGTACACGTGCAAAGATACAACGAAGTATAGTGCCTGCTGTACTCCAGGAGCAGCAGGAAGATTGCGTGGTGGGTTTAGAGGCTGAGTTGAGGGGTAAATGTGACATGGTAGTAGGGACAGACAAATTTTAATGGATTTTGGAGGCCATGCTAAGAAATGTGGATTTTTAGAAGGATGAAACACCATCAGAAATTTGTAAATAGGAGAGGGATGTGATCAAGCCTGGGCTTTAGTTTTCAGAAAGAAAACAATTATGGGGGAGGATACACAGAGGTATGTATCATACAGATATTTAGACCAAAAAGATGAAAATTATTTTGTTCTTTCAACATTGAGGGCTAGATATCATGCTTCTAATGTACGGTCTGTCTCAACTTTCCCCAGCTGGACAATTTTAAGAATCTCCCTGGGAAATCACAGCCTCCAGTCAAGCTCTCCTCTCCCTCACCTAGTGGCAAGCGGATACCTGGTATCCCACGTCAAATAACGTTAACAATGGTATTCATATGTTTCCTAGACTTCTCAGACTATTACATCAGGAGGATCTAAGGTTGTCATTTTACTGATCAGAAATTTAAAGGCCAGATTAGCTAAGTAAATTAAGGTAACCTAGCTAGTTAATCACAGAGTCAGGACCAGAATTCAACTATCCAAATATTCTGTTTACTGCTATAATAATGCACATAAATCAATATAACTATTTAATTGACTACAACATAAATAGTTATGATCAAGTTTGCACCTGTGCTGGCAATAATAACTCATTTACAACTTCAACAACATCAACTATGAGACATATCTGTTTTCAGACATGTTAAAAACAACGTGCATCTTAGAAGCAATGAAATACAGTAAATACAAGATGGCTTTCCAGGACCTCTATTTTGCTCTTGGGAGGGATGGAAGATGACGTGACTTTGATGAGTCATGTTTTTCAATGTTCCATTTCCAGGCAACAAAGCGTCTTGCAGTTTAAGAAACCATCTTAGTATCTTCTAAACTAGAGGAGCTCAGCCACAACACAGAGGATTACTATAAGAGCCAGACTCCCCTGAGAGTGTCGGCTCTTCTTTATTCCTGTGTATTTCTTCACCTTCCTCAATTTCACAAGCAACTTGTGGCAATCCTTAGGAATTTATTCAGTCCAATTTCAATTTCCTGACTATAGTTATAGCTTTGAAGCTCATTATCAAACTTTGACCTCATGCCCTCATTTCTATCTCTCAGAAACAAAACACTTTATTACATGGACGTATGTTCCAACACGTTTTCCTTTACTAAATCCAAATAAAACAACTAAATTTTTCATTAAATTATTATCATTAATTTATTATTGCTTCTAATAATGTATTGTTTTACTTGATTTTTGCTGAAAATGTGGATGTTGAATAAAGACCATCTTCTCTCTTTTTATTTTTTTTTTGTGAGGAAGATCAGCCCTGAGCTAACATCCATGCCAATCCTCCTCTTTTTTGCTGAGGAAGACTGGCCCTGGGCTAACATCTGTGCCTATCTTCCTCCACTTTATATGGGACGCCGCCACAGCGTGGCCTGACAAGCAGTGCATCGTGCGTGCCTGGGATCTGAACCTGGGCCGCCAGCAGCAGAGCACGTGCACTTAACCGCTATGCCACGGGGCCAGCCCCTCTCCCCCTTCTCTTTTTGATTGTGCAAGCATACATGCCAACATTCCGTTGCTAAATTATAACAGAAATGAATCCAGATCACATATTTTTATTTAGCTAGGAAACAGTTTTAACTCTCAGCCACAACATTTTAACACAGAATAAGAAGTACAGTGTTTTTATTTATTTTTAGCCTCAATAGGCATTGCAGTTATTAAATATGTTAATATCATGGGCATAACAGTTGAAAATGTGCTTAGTCAACCTTGGGGACTAGATAATCTTCATCAGATTTCTATGGGTTTTTCATGTCTCTGAATTATTATTAGAACTTTCTTTTTTTTTATTATTAACATTTATTTTTTGTTTATTGCAGTAACATTGGTTTATAACATTGCAAAAATTTCAGGTGTACATCATTGTACTTCTAGTTCTGCATAGATTACATCATGTTCACCACCAAAATACTAATTACAACCCATCACCACACACATGTACCGAATTATCCCTTTCACCCTCCTCCCTCCCCCCTTCCCCTCTGGTAACCACCAATCCAATCTCTGTCGCTATGTGTTTGTTTATTGTTGTTATTATCTACTACTTAATGAAGGAAATCATACGGTATTTGACCTTCTCCCTCTGACTTATTTCACTTTGCATTATACCCTCAATGTCCATCCATGTTGTCACAAATGGCTGGATTTCATCGTTTCTTATGGCTGAGTAGTATTCCATTGTGTATAATTGGACTTTGTGCCTCTTACCCATCCTACGTAACCCTTCTGAAATGGATCTTTGAATGTATGTCTTTACTGACCCTAAGCTTGCCAGGTTCTCCAAGTTGCTTCTCTTTGACCTCATCACTGCATCCACCTTATGCCTCTCCTTATGTGTTCAATCATGTGGGATTTTTTGATATTTCCAAGACAGGTCATGCTATTTTGTGCTTTCATGATTATTCAAGCTGTCGTCCTCACTTCTGATCTTCTTCTTCCTTTATATTGGCTTCTACTTCAACTCCCAGACAAGCTCATCTGCCACCTTCTCTGTGAAACTAGGTCTTAGATTTCTCTGATTCCTTCACAGATTTTAATATACCTATCTTGGAGTACTGTAATGATTTTAATGTTGTCCTCTCCCACTAGACCAAGCATGTACCATTTGCAACACACAAAACATAGTAAACACTCAATATATGTTGTTTAATTAGTGTATGAATGACAGTATCTGTACAGTGACAGCCCCTAGGTCTTTACGTCCTCACCTCTCATTATCTTTGTAACACACTACAAAGAGGATTCGATGCATGCTTCCAATGAAAATGTCTTTTGTCAAAATCAGCTATGAGCCCCATATTGCTAAATTCAGTGGACAATTCTTTTGTGTTTGTGTAATTGAATTTTTCAGCAGCATTTGACACTGTAATTCCCTCTATCTTGAAGTATTTTCTTCATTTGGTTTCAGGGACATCACACTTACCTAGTTTTCCCTATATATCATGGCTGTGGTTTCCTAGTCTCCCTTGAATGCTGCTTTTCCCCTTCTTCTCTTTGAAATGTATGGTCAATTCTCAGCCCGTTTTCCCAAACTGTCTTCCTAGGAGACCTCATTCAATCCCATGTCTTTAAAAATCATCTATAAGCCTATAACTTTCACACTAATATCTCTAGTCCCAATTTCTCTCTTGAGCTTCAGACTCATCCATCCAACTTCCTCTCCAGCATCTACACTTGGATGCCTAATGAGTCCCTGAAAATGAACATCGTCAAAATAAAATGCTTGATTTCATCTCTCCCTGTACCCTACTGTTCCTCCTCCATTTTTCTCCATTTCCCCTAGCCAAGAACTTACAAATAATTCTCAGTTTTCCTCATACTGCACATCTAATCCACCACAGCAAATCCTATCATCTATGCCTTTGAAATGTATCCTGAATCCAGGCTCTCTCACTGACCCTACCATTCCATCCTAGTCTGAACCACCACCACCCTTCATGTGGACTACTACGGTGGCTTCCAATGTCACCTCCCTGCATCGCTATTGCACCATTTCAATCTAGTCTCTACTCAGCAACAAAAAAACTCTTTGAAGAAAACAGATCAGATCACTTTATTCTCCTGCTCTAAATTCTCCAGTGATGTCCCATGAAACTTAGAGAAAGAATTAAAATTCTTCATCATGGCCTATAAGTTCCTGCATAAGCTGGCCCTTGCCTGCTCTCTCACCTCATTCCCTCCCCATCCTCCCCTTACATTGGGATCCGTAATACTTCTTGGATAAGTCAAGTCTCTTCTGATCTCAGTGCCCTTGCCCTTGCCATTTCTTCTGCCTGGAATATTTTTTTCCCAAATACTCATCAGGCTCACTGCTTTAAATAACTCTCACCTCTTCTCAAATATTGCCTCCCAGAGAAGCCATGTCTGCCCACCCAGTGTAGACTAGTGCACTTTCAAAATCATTTTCTATCCCTTTAACCCCTTTATTTCTATAATGTCTTACTACCTGAAATCACATGTGTATGTATATAATAAATGTAACAAATAAATATCACTTATTTACTGTCTGGCTCTCTGCTAGAATGCAAGTTCCATGAGGGTAGGGACTTAATTTTGTTCACGCTTGTGTCCCCAGTAGCTGGCATATAACACGTGCTTGGTAAATATGTAGTGAGTGAATAAACACATTGAAGGGATCCAAATTATACCACTGTGGCATATGGATAATTTTGAGCTGAAAGCATTTGAGAATCAACAGATGCAGGAAGATGCTTTCTCCACACTCCCCTTTCTGCCTAAAAGCACAGCCTTCCAAAAGAATTCAACTTATTATAAATCCTCCTTTGAGGAGGCTTTGAGGGAGGCTTCCCGTACCAGGGGAAAGAATGACTCCTATCACCAGAGATAAGAAGCCAGCACCAGGATGAGAAACTGCATAAGTAGACCGTACTAAAACAAACCTTACCTGCCATTAGTTTTCCCCATGTATTTCTCAGTCATTTTCCACCATTTATCGTCCCTTGAAATCCTAACCCACTTTCCTTGTTAAGATGGTATATGTATAAGCTCTAAATTCTAACAGCTTCTTTGAGCTACATTTTCTGTGAGCTCCTGTGTACATACATGAATAAATTTTGTTTTTTCTCTTGCTAATCTGTCTTTTGTCAGTTTCATTCACAGGGCCCTCAAGTACTGAACTTAAGAGGTAGAGGAAAAGTTTTTCCCTCTCCGACAACATAAATGAACACATCAATAAATGGATAGCTTGAGTGACTTTCCTCATCCTTCTAAGCCTTGCTCCATTATTCTTTTTATTGATCACATCACCAATGTCAGGCAAGAAATGGAAGTTCTTAAGAGTAAGGGCATTAGAAATGTTAAAAGGCTACCATAGAGAGCTGCCACATTGAGAAATGGTCCACATGGTCTTCACTTTTTCTCACTCTTAAGCTAAATAGTTGGGAGGATCAGGACAGGGAGTGGAGATATCCCTGTGCACAGAGATTCCAGTGATGTAATTAATAAAAAGATGTCAAAAGACACACGAAAAGGATAGAGGTTCATTTGATACAGGTAAAAGACATTGCTTACTCCAGTCTTATGGCTTCACGAGTCCAGGACCCAGCGATGTCCCCTCATAGAAGTACAAGGCTCCCTAAACTTCAGGTCTTCACAAATGTGGCCAGTTGACAAAATACTGTTTGACCAGGAGAGGATATTCTCAGATCGCTCAGAAATCCCCCTACTGTCATTACTATGTTTTTCTGTCCTAAAACTACTCCAACTACCATTAAGTAGCTTCTATATAAATCCAGCAAGAAGTTCCTGAATGCATACCAAGAGAAGTGTGAATCTTAGGCCCATTTCCCAGATCTACCAGGCTATGATCTACTCATATCTCAGTTCTTATTCTTCCGAATCAGAGCAGAAGGCTGCTTGTAGACAACTTTAATTCAAACCCAAGAAGGTGCCTTGGGCTGAGAAGACATTTAACCAACAAGTTTTTGGGGGGATGATTTGGATAGGAATCCTCCAGGATTATCAGTAGCGAAAACAAGGGTATGAACTTCCCATTCCTGGCTAGAGACCAGGCAGCTAGAGAGGCTGGGGGGAAACAGAACCTCAGAAGTTGTGGAAGGCCCAGGCCAAATGTAGCCATCAATGTCCATCTTTATCTTGAGAGCCCCGGGATAGGGACCACTTAAAGTCACCTCAGAGGTTTACGTTTGGCACAGATCCCTGAGCCCTGAGATGGGGGACAATCAAAAAGATTATCAGGGCATTGTGTTTTCTCACCACAAAGTCACTTAACGAGTTTACATAGTAATCCCCCCCTTAGCCACAGGAGATATGTCCCAAGACCCCCAGTAGATGCTTGAAGCCGTGGATAGTACTGAACCCTATATATACTATGTGGTTTTCACTTAAAGGATACACTTTACGGCTTCTCTTTGGCCAATCCAAATTGCCAGCACTATTACTTTTGCCCTTTGGGGCCATTATTAAGTAAAATAAGGGTGACTTGAACACAGGCACTGCAATACCACCACAGTCGATCTGATAACTGAGACAGCTAAGAGACTAGCAGGTGGGTAGCATATACACCGTGGGATCCTCTGGACAAAGAGATGATTCACGTCCCTGGTAGGTCAGAGCAAGATGGCGTGAAATTTCATCGTGCTCCTCAGAATGGCATGCAATTTAAAAGTTATGGATTGTTTATTTCTAGAATTTTCCATTTAATAGTTTTGGACTGCAGTTGACCATGGGTAAATGAAACTGCAGAAACGAAACTGTGGTTAAGAGGGGACTACTGTAACTGTAAAATAGTCTATTTTTGGATTATCTATGGCAGTTTTAATCCTAGGCTAGTAGTTTTCTGCCACTTATAAGCTTGTGCCTCTCCTACTTTCAGAGGCTTCCACCAACATTACACCCAGGAACAAAAAAAAAACCTATTATTTTATTAGCCTGGGAGGGATAGGTATGGGACAAAATTTATACATAAAGCTTACTGTTTTACTTTATTAAACACTGATTATTGAGGTTGCTGATCTGTTCTATAGCTTTCCCCAAAACCTGTGTTACTGTTTTTTCAATTATGCAAAGAGTACAGTCAAGACACCTAGCTGGCAGCCTTTTCCCTCCATCATAGTTCTCAAGGTGACAGGGAGTGCCAGGCTACAGAGGGAATAGGACATAACTCTCTGAATCTTGGTAAACTTCCAGTAACTCTAGTGGTTCCCGTAAATACCGGGTTATGCCCAGGGAATTCTCAGTCTATTTGCCCCTAAAGGAGTGGTTCTCAAAGAGTGGTTCCTTGACAAGCAACATCAGCACCACTTGGGAACTTATTAGAAAAGCAAATTCTCAGATCTTACCCCACAGCTACCTTAACAGAAACTCTAGGGGTGGGGCCCAGCAATCAGTGTTTAACAAGCCCTCCAGGTGTGAAAACCATTCCCCTATAGTGTTAAAAGCCAAAGGGATTT
This sequence comes from Ceratotherium simum simum, assembly GCF_057802395.1. NCBI lineage: Eukaryota > Metazoa > Chordata > Mammalia > Perissodactyla > Rhinocerotidae > Ceratotherium > Ceratotherium simum. Next base: position 102,470,312 of record NC_141940.1, on the reverse strand, counting down.
GAGCAGGTAGTAACAAGTTCCATGACCTCTATCACTGAGGATTGCCCAACAGTCCTGAGGGCTAAGGCCACCCCCATTTGCATGACAAGAATATGTATATTAAACTGTATTGGGTCCACAGTGCAGCCTGTCCTATAGCTAGAGCCCTTAGTACTGTCTTAAGCTAATCCTGTTCCTAAAAGCAAAATTGGGTAAAAACAGACTGGATTTCCTTGAGTGAAAGTCCTACGACTCAGAATATCTCCCTACATTATGAACACTATGAACACTGAACACTATGCCCACGTAATACTAGCATCTCCCTTGTACCCCCATCTTCTGATACCACCTTCTTCTCATTTGCCTTGACTACAGTGATGTGGGACTTCCTTGCTTTGGTCCTATATTCACAAAGCCCTGTACCAGGCACTAAAGTTATACAGTTGAGAAGGTCCGTGCCCTCTGAAGCTTAGTCTTGCCTTAACCGTGCCTTACTTACTTTTATCTATGAGTCTTTATAAAAATTGTTCCTTCTCCTTGAATTTCCCCTCCCTTTTATGATTCTTCGTTTTGGGACTCATTCTGCAGCCCTGGGCAGCCATCACATTCTGTGCTCACTCCTTTCAGAGCACAGTATTACAATTATTTGATTACACACCTGACTCTCCTCCTCAACTAGTTGCTCTTAGAAGGCCGTGTATTTCATCTCTCTATCACCAGCATTTTGCACAGTTCCTACCTACAGCAGAGACTTGATAAAATTTTGATGAAGGAATGAATGAAAACTAGACAAGTGATTCTAAGGAGAAAAAAATAGTATCGTGCAATAAATGTGTCTTTTGAATCTCAACACGTTTGTGAGCATACAAAAGAAAATAATTTAAAATGAATTTACCTGGGGTTTGCAACTTGTTCCACTCTTGATTTCACTTTGTAATCAAGGCCCTAAGCTGCTTGTTTCCACATAACCTGACCAAACTCATACAAATTCAGTTGGCAATGTCTACAATTGCCAGAGTTACTTGGAATTGTATACTGATCCTCCAAGGTGCTTAATGAGCCACCCTGGCTGATTAACAACCACCTACAAGATTGATGGGCATGAAATGCATTTTAATAGCAACCAAACCCTTGCTTCCCTGATTTATAGACCTATCACTGCTATGGACCAAACCAAATTTTTGAAATTCTGGCTGCTCAGATCCAAATTGCAGTCTCATTGTGGCATTATTAATATTGGAGTTTGAAGTCAGTATTACAAAAGCATCTAGCAAACCAGGTAGAGAATGAGCCTGGAAATACGAATGTTAGTCAGAAGTTCATGATTTGTACAGAACAATGTGTGGCTTGGGCAGTCTGTTTTCTTTGTCATATGTGGATACAAAGTGATCGCTCCAACCCCGATTGCAATACGTATCCATGGTAGTTATGTGCAATGCATTTGAAAATAATAATGTGAGATAGGGAGACAAAGAATGAATAAGCCAAGGAAGTGTGGCATTCAACAAAGAGGCATTTTATCTGCTGGTTCTTAATCAGGGCAGACCTGAATATTCACATTTATAGCACAAAAACTGAAAGAGAGGGCTGGAATTTAAAAGGCCCTTCATCTTGGTCAGGCTCTGTGGGGTGTTCTCCCCGCAGCTGGTGGGCCCCTTCCTGTTTCTGATGTCTCCACTTGCAGGTGGTGGTACTGGCCCCTGACCTCATGAAATAAGCCTCTCGCTCTTCTCCCCCATCATTCCTGCTGCCTGTAGAATGCAGACAGGTAGTTAGGAAATGACAAAAAGTCTCACTACAAGATTTGATTAATCAGCTAAATAATGTTTGCTCCACAAGCCTTCTTTTTCAAATAAGGTTTTCAAAAAATGTGCTATTATATCTCTTCAGTTTTATCCAAAATGCAATAGAAGCATAATTGTAAAGAGAGAGAGGGCATTGGATAGAGTCCAAAAGGAAAACATATAAGCAATATAGGCCAAAGAGAAAAGACAAAATTGGGAGGCAAAGATGTGTTGAAACCTTGAAAGTGTATAGATAACAGTAGAACGTTTGAGGGGGAAAAGAAACTAGTGGCTTGTATTTTAGAATTTGTCAGGGCTAGCCCCGTGGCTTAGTGGTTAAGTGCGCGCACTCCGCTACTGGCGGCCCGGGTTCGGATCCCGGGCACGCACCGACGCACCGCTTCTCAGGCCATGCTGAGGCCTCGTCCCACATACAGCAACTAGAAGGATGTGCAACTATGACATACAACTATCTACTGGGGCTTTGGGGGAAAAAAAGGAGGAGGATTGGCAATAGATGTTAGCTCAGAGCCGGTCTTCCTCAGCAAAAAGAGGAGGATTAGCATGGATGTTAGATCAGGGCTGATCTTCCTCACACACACAGACAAAAAAACAATTTCTCAAGCATTTTTGCCCAACCACTCCAAAGAAAGGAATAAATGTGGATATAAGGGAATAAAAAAAAAAGAAGTTGATTTCATGATGAACTAGAGGGCAAAGGCCCAGGGTTCTGCATTTGCTCTGTGACCCAGAACCTGAACCTCCTTCCTTGGCAACTCAGGATGATTTTAACTATCCCCTAACTACCTTTTTTGTCTTTGTTCTATTTTCTTCTAATCTATTAGTTGAGCAGCAGAAAAGGGCTTTTGAAAATTCAGGCCTATTCAAGTCGTTTGTCAGTATAAAAGCAAGTCACTTCTTCGCTATATACTTATATAAGTATAGCCTAGCCTCAAGCAGTGGTTCTCAAAGCAAGATGAGATGAAGACCAGCAGCACCAATATCACCAAGGAATGGGTTAGAAATGCAAATTCTAGCCCCATCCCGACTTACTGGACCAGCAGCTCTGAAGGTGCAGCCAGCAATCTGTGGTATAACAAACCCTCCAAGTGATTCTGATGCTGCTGAAGTGTGAAAACCACTGGCCTAGAGGTGGTTCTCAACTTTGGTACAACTATCCGTCAGCTGGGGGCTGTGTATATAGAACCCAGGTCTTCACCCTCTCACACTGATTCAATAGGTTTGGTAATAAGGTTTGTTTTTTTTTTTTTCATCAAGCCCCCCAGATAATTCTAAAAGGGGGTGTATGGATTGCCCTTAGAGAAATGCTGGCCGCAGGATAGGCAGTATCTGAACCACTAAGTGTAATGTGCAATAGCCTAGCCTTCTCCCCAGTGCCTCCTCCCCACCCCTCATTCCTTTAACCCTCTTTTCTCTTCATAAAAACAGGCCATGCACTCTCATACCTCTCTGCCTTTGCAGGGACTCTTCTCTGATTCACCCCCAAGGTTTTTTCTTGCCTATTCAACTCATACTCCTCTTCATATTTTATGAAAAGCTTTTCTCAGCTCCCTCAGGCCAAGTATATTCTCTCTTTTTTTCACTCCTGTAACACATTGTTCATAGTAGTCTATCTGAATAAGTAAGGTCTTTGGAAAGGCCTGCATTTACTCATCCAACAATTATTTATTTGTCAACTATTTTGTTCAAATGACTATGTTAAGCTCTGGAAATATAATGGTAAACAAAACGGACACAGTTCCTGCCCTAATGAAGCGTACAGGCTAGATTTAAATCACAACTGCACCACTTGATAGCTGTGTGATCTTGGGCAAGTAACTTAACCTTTTAGAGTGTCAGTGTTATCAGCTGTAAATTGATGATGATAATTCCAACCTTACAGAGCTGTGGCAAAGATTAAGTAGCAAGAGTAAGAGGCATATGACAGAATGCCTCTTACATAGTAGGCCTTCGATAAATGGTAGCTGTCATTAGATTATTTATCTCACTCTATTGTAATGGTTTTAAGTATCTGTCTCCACGGGTCTACGAAGTTCCTTGAGATTTGTCTTATTCATCTTTGAATTCCCTGTCCTTATCACAACGCCTGCAACATAACCGACATATAATTCCTTTGTAAATGTTTCTGAATAAATAAATTACACTTTGTCAGCAAGTTATGTTCCCTAATGTGAACCATTTTGCTCTTCCTTAGAAAAATAAAGCAAAACTAGTTAGATGAACTTCGATGGTGAGTTTTGTATTGTTGCTATTTAAGGAACGTACTACTAATAAGAACTTTTCTTCTCACATTGAACATTATGAGATAAATTAAAATAATTGTATCTAAGTAAATGTCCTGTCACTAAATTTAACCAGATTTCACCCCTTCAAGTGCTCCTTAAAACACAAAAAGAAAAAAGGGCCTTCACATTAAAATCTACTTTTCAAAAGCACTGAAGGAAAGCAGTGAAGACGCATTGACCTTGAGGAAGAGTACAGCTGCTGGCCCTGAAATGGGACATGCCAAGTCTTACATTGTCTCCGCTAAAACATGTGTTCATTTTTGTGTAGATGGACACCACATGCATACAGGAAAGGGGAAAACTTAAAGCTTGTTAGGTGAATTTTGTTTTTGAGCATCTGTATATTTCAGATCAGAATTGACGCTAATGAGAAAAATCTGTTGTATTACAAAACGGTCCTTTACACCGGTCGTTCTTTAACTTGAGCATGCACCACAATTGCCTAGAGAGCTTGTTTACAGATTGCTGGGTCCTACCGCCAGTTTGTGATTCAGTATGTCTCCAGTAGGGCCCAAGAATTTTCATTTCTAACAATTCCCAGGTGATGCTGATTTGGGGACCACAGTTTGAGAACCACTGCTCCACTCTATGAAGGAAAAGTTCTGAATATGCCATGAAGAAGAGTGCTGTGCTTCTGAAGAAAGAAAGAGAAGTGTGAAATGTTAAAAAAAAAAAAAGGATAGAATTCTCAGGTAACTGAAGTCCTCTAAGTAAAATTAATTGCACTTCTCATATACACCTATAATCCTTTGTTTCACAAGCGAGCCTAAATTTACCACTTTATCTTACATGGTTATTTGTGTGAATCTACTTTCTTATGAGATAGTGAGCTCCTTAAAAAATGGTGGCATGGGTTTATTCATCTTTATGTCTATCACGGCTTGTACATAGTAAATGCTCAGTAAATGTTTGTTGAATTAAAAACATTCTAAAGGAGATAGATTGTTCACCTTAATCTCTAGAGTGGTAGAAATTTTATGCAGTAATCCATAACTTAAGGTACACTATTGATTTCACTCCTTGGATTCTTAATTTTCTTTTTCATCTGAAATGATTCACATAGATGAAGAACAGGATATCTAACTTCTGTGAGGTGATATGTAAACAATACTTAGAGATACTTAAAGAATTAAAATGCTATACAGATACCATATACAGGATCTATACAATTTAATAAAACTTTCTATTGTGCTCCTACTACATGCCTGAAAGTGTACTGAATGCTGGAAATACCTAATAGAATAATGCTAATAGCTTCAATTTATTGAGTAGTTGGGATGCAGCAGGCACTATACAATGTGCTTACCATGAATTATGCTTATTTATTCGTCACAACACCCCTAAGAAGTTGGCACTATCAGCATCTCCAAATTAAGGAAGAGGAAACCAAAGCTTAAAAAGATTAATGCATCCAAAGCCACACAGATCAGAAATGCTGGAACCATGACTTAAACTAAGGTTGTCTGAAGGAAGAGTTTGCTCTCAATGGCTCTGCTGTATTGACTCACTCTGAAGAGGGCCTCAGCCCTCAGGAGAGTCACATGCAAAAGAGACCAAATTATTTTCTAATATTTAAACCTGAGTCAAACTATTGGTTCAATTTATATAGGTCTAAAGTTCTTAAAGACAGACCCCAAAGGGGAGCTCATTTTTGGATCCATGTTAGAAAAATTTTACAGCGTAATTGTGCATTTATCAATTTAACAAATTTCTCTTGAACATCTGTTGTGTGCAAACACAGTCTGTGGTTCTGTGGATTCAGTGGTGAGCTGTCTAGTGGGTGAGACCAATAATAACCAAGTGCTCATACAAATAACACGTGATTACAAACTGAGATAAAGACTGTGAGAGGAAAATAAAGGGCACCAAGAAAGCATGCAGCAAGAGGACCTAATCTAATTTGGAGGTAGAGGGACCCAGGGAAATCATCCTGAGAGGGAGACAAACAAATGAGATCTGTAAGGTGAGCAGAAAGAGGTAAGTGTGAGTCTGGGCATGAAGGTGGTGGTGGAGATGGTGAGCAGAGTTCCTGACAGAGGAAATAATATGTGCAAAGTCAGAAGAGATCACGGCACTGTATTTAGAAGGGTCTAAAAAAAAGTGTGGTTGGAGTACAAAGAATCAGAATAAGAAAGGAGTAGTGAAAGATAATACTGCTAACATAGTAGAGGCTAGAGCACATTGGGCCTTGAAGGCCATTGTTAAGGCCAAGAGAAACAATAATCTTTTGACGTAGAAAGATGAAAGGCTAACTTTACATTTTTAAAATATCACTCTGGCTGTAGAGAGATTGGTGGGGAGGGGCAGATTCATTTTCGACTAATTAAGAGGTTATTGTGGCCGTCCCAATGAGAGACGATGGCAGCTTGCCCTAGGATAGTGATGGGCACAGAGGAAAACTGCAGAGCTATTGAGAAGGTTAAATCAGTAGGCCTGGCTGACGGATTTGATATGGTGGTTGAAGGACAGTGAGGAGGAATCAAGCATGATTCCCAGACTTAACCTGCTCAATGGGGTGGTGTCATTCACTGGAATGGCGCAAAGTCGGTGTGCATCAGGTTTGAAGGACAAGATCATAAGTTCAATTTGGTGTTTGTTGAATTTGAGCTGCCTTTGACAGTGGAGATGTCAATTAGGTAGATGGGTATATAAGACCAGCATTCAGGGGCGAGTTCAGGGCTGGAGCTGTAAATTCTAGAGGCTTTGCAGGAAAGTTAGTAATTTAAACCAAGACCATGAATGAGATTGCCAAGGAACAAGAGACAGAGTAAAAAATGAAAGGAAATATTTATCCATAGTTGGTACATTGTGCAGTGAATCAGAATCACATCCTATTTAATTTTAAATTGGAAAACCAATCTAACCTCTCTTGGTATAGATGAAGAGACCTAAAACCTTGAAAGTTTGGTCCATTTGCTAGATTTCCAAAGTGGAGCGGGGGCGGGGGGGGGCAGGAACACAGGTGTTCTAACTGTAGTTTAATTCTCTGACTTCTACTGAAGTGTTTCTCAAAATTTCATCCTGGGACCAGCAGCATCAGCATCACTTTCACACTTGTTAAATATGCAAACACTCAGGCCATATCCCAGATCTACTGAATCAGAAGCTCTGGGGTTGGGGCTCAGCCCTCCTGGTGAATCTGATGCATGCTGACTTCTGAGCACTCCTGCTTTATTTTGTGCAATCCCTTACCCAAGTAGCAGTCAGCAAAGTGGTGTGTTCAAACTCATGGGTAGAGAGGGAGCAGTGGCAATGTGAGGCCGTTCTTGACTCCGTGCCAGAGGAGATTATATAAACTAGGCCCTCTTGAACTCAACAGAAGCTGTAGAGAGCATTGGTACATGTGTTTTATGACCCAACAATTATGCATGCCATTTCTGTGCTTTGCAAAAGGGACAGACAGCGGTGCCAGGGAAAATGACATTAACAATCCAAGTTGAGTAGGTAAAATGGTCTAAAACACAAAGAGGCAAAAGTTGATTTGGTAGAACTCGACAGAGAAGGCACTGTTAACCATCAATCTCAGCTTGATAGATATAAACAGCTATTTTCAAGGCTCAAACACCCACACTCCCATCTTTAGAACAACGTTAGCAATTCTGTATGCTTGATGGATAAACCTCTGTTGCAAATTATCCTCCAGCCATGAGATTTAAAACCAATGGCTTCTGGTGTTTTGTTGCTTTGAAATATGTAACCTCAGCCAGATGTTTATACCTGGATATTAAAATCTAATCGAATAGTTCACTCGAGGTGTTAGCACAATTAAGAAACTCTTCCTCAATAGGGGAAGAGGGGCAAATTGATATGTTTAATTTTCAAAAACACAGATTGCTCTCTGCTCTATAACAGTCTATCAGCTAGAAATTGCTATTAACTGTCTCTTCTCTACTTCATGAGTACAAGGATAAGTTGTGTTTTTAATGATCATTTTGGAACATTCTGGGATCTTAAGGTAGATGCTGAACCAAAGAGTTTTATTTATATTCAAGACAGTTTTGGTTTTTTATACTTACTTTCATCCTACTTTAAAAAAACAATTATACTTAATGATAACTCTTTTAACTGGAATATCTAGGTAATAAGGGCACACCCACTTCTTGGCCAATATACATACATTTACATTGTATAAGTTTAAATTATTTTTATGGATAGGATTCATATATTCTATTATACTGGATGAAAACAAATGGTATCAGCAGCTTCTATCAAATAATTTAAGAAATTCATCCTTGGTGACATATATGCTCTCAATAGCATTCTGATGAATATATATTCTTTAATAATCAAACATAATAAAATACATTGACTTTGTTAAATCACCTAAAAACTGAAATGACTGTACTATTAGTATTTGAAGTACATTTGAAAGTATTTCTAATTTCTCTTCCTCTTTCAATCTGTTACTCAAAGGGACAAGGCATTTATTTGAACCATCAATTACATTCTTTTATAGTAAGAAGATGATTGGACCATAAATGAGAATACACATATTCACAAACACATTGCTCAAGAGTTCTAGTTATGTACATCATCTATCCCTTCAGTGAAAACAATCATCCATCTTTTAGATGTAATCACTACTATCCAATGCAAAATATACCTGGAAAACAGGCAGTTCACAAGTATAGTAACTCCATAGCAATGTGCTTTCAACTTTCTACATGGATTATCCTTTTTTATATGCATTCACTTCACTGTAGAACAAATAACATTGTACGATTAAAAAGAAAACTAGCTGCTAAAATTGTGTGCATACTTTGCATACTACAGTCAGTTACTTCAGTCAACAAGGAAATGTTTAATAATAAAATGTTTGTTTATAAAATTTGCAGAATTGTTTCTTGGAAATATATCTTATAATTCTTAGAGATGGGCTGAAGAGAAAAATATAGTAAAAGATCATTTAAAATTTTTATATCTTCCTTTACATGCCTCTAATTTAAAATAAATATCCAATCTTTTTAATAGATTCAGTTTGCTGCACAAAATCATGAATTAAATACTAATGAGTTGAAATATAATTTTAAAAATTAAAGTATATTCCAAATAGCAAGCCAGTCAATTGACTTTTATATATTGTTCTTCTGATAAATGCAAAGTACCAATTCTCTGAACATAGCTTTTTATGGTTACTTATTCAAAATAACTACATCATTCAAAACTACTGAGTTGCCTGTAAAACCAAAATTGCTTGAACATTAGTTCTGGAGAAATTTTCATGATGCCTTTAAACTCTGAGTGTCAAATTCAACATTTAGGTTCTAAAGCCTACGGGTGGTATTTATCACCCTTCAACATTCACATTCATCATTTAGGGAAAATATGTTTAAGAAAGAAAAAACGAAATAGGAACTCAGGGTTTAAAATATTCCTTCTTATAACCTGTGTAGTTCCTCTTTATGTAAAGTCCTTTGACTTGCCAATTGGAAAGACACCAAACAGGGAGAAGATTTTAAAATGCCCAAATCTTTAATGATAAATTATCAAGCACAGGGTCTGGAAGGAAACAGTAAAACAGAAACTCAATGTAATATCTAGCTTAATCACTCTGACAGTTAATCACACCTAAGGCCCCCCAAACTCAGCAACGTAGCCAAAAATTAAATCCCAAAGAGAGTTGTAGTTTACTGTGGATATCCAGAAGGAGAGCTTCCTGTTTCTTATCTTTCCTATACCAAAAATTTATATTTTCCTTTTGAAATTAATGCATCAGCTGTGAATTTAGTTAAGTTATAGATCTTTTTGCAGTGAAATGTTTTTCACTGCAAATAAAAGTGTACATACTGGCAAGTCTCAAATTATTTCTTCAACATTGTTTGATTAGGTTACCAGTAAGAGGCAGTGTCATGCATTCATTCAAGAAAAACTTATAGTTACCAAATAAAAATATATTTTATGATGAAATCATAACACCAAAAACATAGTTGCCAATGCTTGTTACCTCTGAAAATGTGAAAATATTAGTGGCCATTTTGATAGTCAGAAAAGTATGAGTGATGTTTCCTGAATGCTTCATGAGTTTAAAATTACAATCCTACCACATAATACCAGCCTCCATCCCCACTTAAAAGGGATCACTTAACTACTGAGTCAGGATTAAATTCAAATGTACCAATGACAAAGGAGAAATTGAAGAGTTATGAACACTGATAACAATTATATCATGAATGCAAATGAAAACTTGCTATAAGGAACTCCTCAATCCATCTTCTTGCTGAATTTAGGGTGCAAGTTTTAAAAATTAGGTGAAAAATTGGTAGTTCCTACAGGAAATACTATGTCAAAATTTATTTCCTTGGCTTCTGATTTTGAGGCCAATGGGTTTGTGCCATTTTAAAGGTTAGACACCAGCAAGTGGCTGCAGTGACAAAGGGTTATTTTTCTATAACACAATACTTTTATTTTAAAGGCTGGCTAGATTGTGAAAAGGAGCATCCTTTCTTCTATCTTCTCTTCCTCATTTTTTAAAAAGACATTTTTTGGTCCCAGAACCTTTTAGTCTTTTTAAGCTGGGTTCCCCCACCCCTTATGCTTTAGCTTTTCTCTTCTCTTTGAGGTCTCAGTGACATCTAGGTCAGAGAAGTCTTTACCAATGTAATATTAGTGGAGAGTTCTAATAAGGGAGTGAAGATACTGAAGGGTGATACAGACGCTTGAGTACTTTGCCTTATCATTCAAAACTGGACCAAGTTGTACAGAAATAAGATCAGATAATGGGTTTCACTACATATACTTTTGGATTTACAGGTCAAATGTAGATTTTCAGAAGGTTAGGGGATTAAATACAATCACCATCATGCTCACTACCACCCTTACCAACATCGTCATCATCATCATCAATGTCATAATTATCATCAATGAATACATTGTTTCTTATCATTTTCTATGTGCCAGGTACCACACTAAGCATTTTATATGTGTAATCTCTTTTATGTTTACAAAAATTCCCAGAATGCAGTCTCCATCCAAGAAGAAATATGTTTAAACATAAATCATATCACATCACAATCCTTATTAAAGACCCCAATGGCTTGCAACTTAATTTATGAAAAAAGTCTAAAGTACTTACTATGTCCTGGAAGACTGCATCTTCTGACCCCTGCCAGATTTTTCTCCTCATTTCCTGGCACTCACCTCCTCTATCACCATATACCACTCATGCTATTCCTGAAATAGGCCAAGATGATTCCCGCTACGGAGCTCCACACTTTTTGTTCCCTTTGTCTGGATGTTCTTTAGGTGTCTTCCTTCTTTTCAGTGTTCAAGTACCTTCTCAAATGTCATTTTCTCAAGAGTCCTTTCTCTGACTTCTCTGTCTGGTGTTAGCTCCCAACTTGCATTCCAGTCACACTCTACCACACTGCCCACTTTATTTTCTGAATAAGACTTATAAGCATCCAAAAATTATATTATTTTTTGCATCTCCTTCATTAGAATGTAATATCCTTGAGAACAAGAACTTTTTCTTTATAATCCACTACTGTAATCAATCACGTAGAACAGCATCTGGCCCACAGGAGGTACTCAATATTTGATGGGTGACTGAGCAAATACCCCTTTGAAATGGGTACTAGTTGTCTTGTTATCTTTCTTTTAAGGATAAGGAAACTGAGGTTTAGAAAGGGTAAGTAACAGGCTCAAGATCATATAGCAACCAGCAGAGCCAGACTTTGAAGTCAAGACTATAAGCCTACCTAACCAAATAAAAATAAATTTGTCCATATCATGATGGGCATAGGAGTTTTCAAGATCATGTATAGGACATCTTAACCTGATTTCCATATTGGGAAACACAGATGTCATCAAGTATTGCTAGAATGATTTCTTAATCAGGGGAGGTCTATACTAACACAAAGAAAACCCTCTAAAGATAAGATAATTTCATGAAAGGTGATCATTTAACCCTCTGTTCTACTGCTCCTGTTTTAGACCACATTCTCCTCTAGGTACTATGCATTTTATGGAAAAAAACTAGTGCTCATAATAAAGTCAGCCAAAGGCCATGTTGTGCAGCATAGCACCCTACACTGGGTGTCAGAAGACCTCAGCGCCAGACCTGGCTTTTTCACAGATTACTTGTAGGTTACAGGAATCTGAGAGTCACAATTTCCTCATTTTGAAATAGGAAAGCTCTTTCCTGAGGTGATGTCATCAAGATGGTGAAGTAGGAGACCCCATCTCTGTCCCCCTACAAAGATCAACAACTAGACAGCTATCCACAAATAAAACAGCTCAAGGAGAGCTCAGGAGTCCACTTATGAAACTTCAACAACACAGTAAAACAAAAACCCTGAAAATAACCACATAACAAGTGAAGGAAGAACCACTCTAATCCTGCATCTGGTCAGCACTGCTCAGCACCAAGAAGGAACTCACCAGCTCCTCACCACGAGACAGCAGGGTGAGCGAACAGCTTCCCCAGCCTTTCAAGGCACTGCACTAAGGACCCACTATAGTTTCACCTCACCCAGAGTCCAGCAAGTCTGAGATGTATAGAGATGGCTAGGAACAAAGAGGAAAAACAGAGATATCAATATTAGCCACTCAGTGGGAGTGACCACAACACCCAGTGACCTGCTCTGCAGTAGATCCCAGCAAGCTTTTGTCCCTGAAGAAATCAACAGCCAGCACAGCCACCATAGATGCCCTGCTGATTTCACTGGTTTTGCTTGACAAATGTTCACATTTGCTGATGCCAGCCACTTGAGTCCCTCCCTGCTCCCTCCTGCTCTGCCCCCACCAGAACCTGAGACCCATACCTGCAGCCAGCCCAAGCTTCTGCAGCTAAGTGAGTGCAAGACGCCAGGCTAGACCTCTGCAGCTGACCCCCACTGCCATGTGCACACTTGGGGCTAACCCCTCCAGCTGTGCACTCGCACACCACAGGCGTGACACCCACCACTGGCCTCCATTGCTGTTAGCACACTTGTGGCAAAATTCTCAGCCACAGAAGTGCATACTGATAGCCAAGGCCCCCACACCTGTTTATGGGCCTGGATTTGGCCCTATCTACAGTGACTGGCTTGCACCACTGGGCTCACCTGCAGCTGGCCCTTTATCTGTGCACCTGTACACCTCTAACCCAACCCTCATCACCAGCCTCCACTGCAGTGTGTGTGCACATGGGGAGACCTTGCAACCATAGGCATGTACACTGACAGCCAGGGCCCTCTCAGCTGCCAGCATGCCCATAGTTGGCACAGGCCTTTGCTTCTGGGCCTGGCCCCCACATCTATGTGTGTGTCTGCAACTGGCCCCTGCCACTATACAGGCACCTGTAGCTGGCCCCCATAGCCAAGTGTGTGTACACCACCAGATTTGGCCTCCACACTGCCTCTGTGGTCTCTAGCTGCTGGACCCGAAGGTGCTGCTGAGGATCCTCACAGCCTTTGCAGCCACTGCAGACTACCCACAGTGCTTGTCAAGGATGATACAGTTGTCAATGCTGTGGCCTCAGTGGCTTGAGCTGATGAAACAACAAGCCCTCCTAGACCCAGAGCCGCCACATACCCCTGCACTTAGTGCACTGCACCACTAGACCCATGGTCATAGCATGCTCCAGCGAGCCCCCACCTGTATGTGAAGGTCTTTACTCACGAAATCAACTTTCATAAGACTTTACTTATAAAGTCTGGAAGAGGTGACTGCTTCTTCAAATGTGCAGACACCTACACAAGGCAACAGAGCTCATGAAGAACCAGAGAAACATGGCATCACCAAAGAACATGGTAAACTTCCAGTAACAGACCCCAAATGAATGGAGATACATGAAATTCCTGATATTGAATAAAAATAATTGTTCTAAAGATGCTTAGGAAGCTACAAGAGAACACAGATAAACAATTTAACAAAATCAGGAAAATAATGCAAGAACAAAATGAGATCAACAAAGAGAAAGAAAACATAATAAAGAACTAAACATAAGTTTTGGAGCTGAAGAATACAACGACTGAACTGAAGCATTCATGAGACCTTCAATAGCAGACTAGACCAAGCAGAAGAAAGAAGTGATGAGCTTGAAGACAGATCATTTAAGTTATCCAGTCAGAGGAGCTAAAAGAAAAAAAAAGAATGAGAAAGAATAAAGAAAGCCTACGAGACTTATGGGATACCTTTAAGGGAAACAATCTATGCATAACTGGAGTCCCAGAGGAGAAGAGAAGGAGAAAGGGGCAGAAAGCTTATTTAAAGAAATAATGGCTGAGATCTTCCCAAGCCTGAGGAGATATTTGGACATCCAAGTTCATGAACCTAATAGCTAATAGGTCACTCCATAATTTCAATCCAAATGGATCTTCTCCAAGACACATTATAATAACTGTCTAGAGTCAAAAGCAAAGAGAAAATTTTACAAGTAGCAAGAAAAAAATTTTTCCTTAATAAAAGAGAACTCCCATAAGGCTATCAGTGGATTTCTGAGCAGAAACAATGCAGGCCAGGAGAGAATAGGATTATATATTTAAAGTGCTGAAAGAAAAAAAAAAAAAACCTGCCAACCAAGAATAATTTACCCAACAACAAGTTGGCCTTCAGAAATGAAGGCAAGATAAAGATTTTCCCAAACAAAAACTGAGCAAGTACATCACCAGTAGACCTGTTTACAAGAAATGCTGAAAGCAGTTCTTCAAGCTTAAATGAAAGGATCCAACTAGTAGCTTGAAAACATATGAAAATATAAAATAGACTAGTAAAAATAAGTATATAGTCCAATTTACAATCCTCTAATACTGTAATATGGTGGTATATTAAACACTTAATTCTAGTATAAAGATTACAGGACAAAAGTATTAAAATATTTATAGCCACAATAATTTGCTAATGGATACATAGTATAAAAAGATATAAATTGTGACATCAAAAATATGAAATGTAGGGTGGGGTAAAAGGGTAGAGTTTTGTATGGGATCAAAGTTAAGTTGTTATCTTGAAATAAATTGTTATACCAATAAGATGTTTCAAGTAAGCCTCGGTTTATTACCACAAAACAAAAACCTGTCATAGATACACATAAGATAAAGAGAAGGAAATCAAACTATATTACTACGAAAAATCATCAATTCACAAAGTAATACAGCAAGAGAAGAAGAAAGGAACAAAAGAACTATAAAACAGCCAGAAAATAAATAACAAGATGGAAATAGCAAGTCCTTACCTATCAATAATTACTCTAAATGTAAACAGATAAATTCTCTTATCAAAAGGTATAGAGTGGCTCTATGGATAGAAAAATAAGACTCAACTATATGCTGCATACAGGAGACTGACTTCAACTTCAAGGACATACATAGACTCCAAGTGAAGGAATGGAAAAAGATATTCCATGCAGGGGAAACCAAAAGAGAGCAGAGGTAGCCATACTTATATCACACAAAGTAGACTTTAAGTCAAAAACTGTAACAAGAACAAAGAAAGTCACTATATAATGATAAAGGAGTCAACTCATCAAGAGGATATAGCATTTGTAAATACATATGCACCCAACATCAGAGCGCCAAAATATATTAAGTAAATACTAACAGATTTGAAGAGAGAGCCAGACAGCAATGCAATAATAGTAGGGGACTTCAATACCACATTTTCAATACTGGATAGATCATTTAGACTGAAAATAAATAAGGAAACATTGGGCCTAAACTATAATTTAGACCGAATAGACCTAACAGACACATACAAAATATTCCATCCAACAAAAACAAAATACACGTTCTACTCAAAAGCACGTGGAACATTCTCTAGGATAGATCTTATGTTAGGTCACAATAATTCTTAGCAAATTTAAAAAGACTGAAATCATACTAAGTATTTTTTCCAACCATGATGGTAGGAAACTAGAAATCAGTAACAGAAGGAAAACTGGCAAATTCATAAATAATGTGGAAATTAACACACTCTTGAACAACCAGTGGGTCAAAGAAGAAATCAAAAGAGAAATTAAAAAAATCTTGAAAAAAATGAAAATGGAAACCTAACATATCAAAATTTATGGGATGCAGCAAAACTAGTGCTAAGAAGGAAGTTTATAGCAATAAATGCCTACACTAGGAAAAAAAAGAAAGAAATATCTCAAATAAACAACCTAACTTTACACCTCAAGGAACTAGAAAAACAAGAACAAACTAAGCCCAAAGGTAGCAGAAGAAAAGAAAGAACAAACACCAGAGCAAAAATAAATGAAATAGAGACCAGAAAAACAATAGAAAAGAGCAATGAAACTAAGAGCTGGTTTTTGGAAAAGATAAACAAAATTGACTAATCTTTAGCTAGACTAACTAAGAAAAAAAGAGAGAAGACCTAAAGGAATAAAATCAGAAATGCAAGAGGAGACATTACAACTGATACCACACAAATACAAAGGATCATGAGAATACTATGAACATTATACACCAACAAATTGGATAACCTAGAAGAAATAGATAAATTCCTAAAAATGTACAACCTACCAAGACTGAATCATGAAGAAAAAGAAAATCTGGACAGACCAATAATGAGTAAGGTGATTGAATCAGTAATAAAAATATCTCTTGACAGGGGACACTCCGTGGCTTATCGGTTAAGCGCACGTGCTCCGCTACTGGCGGCCCGGGTTCGGATTCCAGGCGCGCACCGACGCACCGCTTCTCCCGCCATGCTGAGGCCACATCCCACATACAGCAACTAGAAGGATGTGCAACTATGACATACAACTATCTACTGGGGCTTGGGGAAAAAAAAAGGAGGAGGATTGGCAATAGATGTTCCCTCTGAGCCGGTCTTCCTCAGCAAAAAGAGGAGGATTAGCATGGATGTTAGCTCAGGGCTGATCTTCCTCACACACACACAAAAAATCTCTTGACAAAGAAAAGTCCAGGACCAGATGGTTTTCCTGATGCATTCTACCAAAGCTTTGAAGAAGAATTAATGTCAATCCTTCTCAAACTTTTCCAAAAAATTGAAAAGGAGGGAAGACTCCCAAACTACTTAGGAGGCCAGCATTACCCTAATACCAAAGCCAGACAAGGATACTACAGGTAAAGAAAACTACAGACCAACATCCCTGACGAATATAGATGTAAAAATTCTCAACAAAATACCAGCAAACTGAATTCAATAACACATTATAAGGATCATACACCATGATCAAGTGGGATTTATCCCTGGGGTGCAAGGTTGGTTCAACATATGCAAATCAATAAATGTGATATACCACATTAAAAGAATGAAAGACAAAAATCAAATGATTATCTCAATAGACGCAGAAAAGCATTTGACAAAATTCAACATCCATTCATGATAAAAACTCTCAACAAATTGGGTATAGAAGGAACATCATAATAAAGGCCAGATATGACAAACTCACAGCTAACATCATACTCAAGGGTGAAAGATTGAAAGCTTTTCCTCTAAGATCATGAACAAGACAAGGATGCCCACTCTCACCACTCCTATTCAGCATAGTACTGGAAGTCCTAGACAGAGCAGTTAGGCAAGAAAAAGCAATAGAAGGTATCCAAATTGGAAAGGAAAAAGTAAAACTATGTCTGCTGATGACATGATCTTGTGTATAGAAAATCCTCAAGACTCCACCAAAAAACTGTTAGACCTAATAAACAAATTCAGTAAGTTCCAGGATATAAAATCAACATGCAAAAATCTTTACATTTCTATACAGTAATAATAAACTATCTGAAACAGAAATAAATAAAACAATCCCATTGACAATAGCATCAGAAACAATAAAATACTTAGGAAAAAATTTGTCAGGAAGTGAAATATCTATACACTGAAAACTATACGACACTGATGAAAGAAATTGAAGAAGAGACAAATAAATGGAAAGATATCCCATGTTCTTGGGTCAGAAGAGTTAATATTGTTAAAATGTCCATACTACCCCAAGCCATCTATAGATTCAATGCAACCCCTATCAAAATCACAATGATATTTTTTACAGAAATAGAAAAAAAAATCCTAAAATTTGTATGGAACCCCAAAAGGCCTTGACTAGCCAAAGCAATCTTGAGAAAGAATAAAGCTGGAAGCATCACACTTCTGATTTCAAACTATATGACAAAGGTATAATAATCAAAACAGTATGATATTGGCACAAAAACAGACACATAGACCAATTGAACAAAATTGAGAGCCAAGAAATAAACCCACAAATATATGGTCAAATAATATTTGCCAAGGGAGCCAAGAACACTCAATGGGAAAAGGATAGTCTTTTCAATAAATGGTGTTTGGAAAACTGGATATTCACATGCAAAAGAATGAAATTGGACCACTATCTTACACCACTCACAAAAATTTACTCAAAATGAATTAAAGACTTAAATATAAGACCTGCATCTATAGATCTTCTAGAAGAAAACAGGGAAAACGCTCCTTTACATTGGTCTTGGCAATGAAATTTTTGGATATGACACCAAAAGCACAAACAAAAAAGCAAAAATCAACAAGTGGGACTACATCAAACTGAAAAGTGTCTGCACAGCAACAGAAACAATCAATAAAATGAAAAGGTAACTTATGGAATGGGAGAAAATATTAACAAACCATATAGCTGATAAGGAGTTAATATAGAAAATATGTAAGGAACTTGCACAACTTGATAGCAAAACAATAAATAATCCTATTAAAAAAGGACAAAGAACTTGAACATACATTGCTCCAAAGAAGACATACAAATGGCCAACAAGTACGTGAAAAGGTGTTTAACATCTCTAATCACTAGAGAAATGCCAATCAAAGCTGCAGTGAGATATCACCTCACACCTCTTAGAATGGCTATTATCAAAAAGACGAGATAACAAATGCTGGTGAGGATATGAAGAAAAGGGAATCCTTGTGCACTCTTGATGGGAATATAAATTGATACAGCCACTATGGAAAACAGTATGGAGGTTCCTCAAAAAATTAAAAACAGAACTACTATATGATCCAGCAATCTCACTTCTGAGTATATATCCAAAGAAAATGAAAACAATATATATCATAAACAAAATGATATCAAAGTGATTTCTGCACTCTTATGTTCATTGCAGGATTATTCACAACAGTCAAGTCATGGAAACAAACTAAGCGTCCATTGATGGATGAATGGATAAAGAAAATGTGGTATACATATACAAAGGAAGATTATTCAGCCATAAAAAGAAGAAAATCCTGCCTTTTTCAATAGCATGGATGGACCTTGAGGGCATTATGCTAAGTGAAATAAGTCAAACAGAGATAGACAAATACAGTATGATTTCACTTATATGTGAAATCTAATAATATCGAACATAGAGAAATAGTAGAATGGTGGTTGCTAGGGGCTGAGGGGTGGGGGAAATGCAAGAGATGTTGGTCAAAGGGCACAAACTTTCAGTTATAAGATGAATAAGTTCTGGAGATCTAGGTTGCAGCATGGTGACTATTGTTAACAATATTGTGTTGTATACTTGCAAGTTGCTATGTGAGTAGAGCTTTAATATTCTTACTATAACAGCAACAAAATGGTAATTATGTGAGGTCAAGGATTGTTAACTAACCTTAGTGTGGTAAAGATTTCACAATATATATGTGTATCAAATCACATTGTACACCTTAAACTTACACAATGTTATATGTCAATTATGTCTCAATAAACCTGGAAAAATAAATAAATAAAAGTTAAAATAAGAAAAAGCATATCTGTCATGTCAACCTCATGGAATTGAGAGATCAATGGAGATCATGATTATTAAAGCACATTTTAAATGCCAGAGAAATATATAAATGGAAGGCTCCAACATTGTTGCTTAGGAATTAAGGCTTTATTCTATAAGTGTTCAATAAACATACACTGAAGGACTAAATAGTTAATGATGAATATTATAAAATAATATAAAATAAATAGATGTGATGCTCATCCATAAGGTTTATTTGTGCTTGTTTCACAGTTTGGAGTAGATAACATGCTGCATAAACAGGTGGGTCAGTAACAGAAATGTCATTCTAAAAAAATGTGCAAGGAAGCAACTTTCCATCATGGTCAAATTACTTCAGATGCCTTGAATTCATGAATAAAACACTCCATCAAATTTTATGCATCTCAAGCACTTCTCACACATTTAAATTCACAACATCCAAGTGAGGTAGGAAAGGAGGAATATTTCATTTTTCTTATTTGGTGAAATGAGGATAATGAGGCACAAGGAGGTTAATGATAGATTTGAAGTTAATGCAATCAGTCAGCAGCAGAACCATAGTTGGAATTCAGGTTCCCTGAATCCTACTTAGGGTTCTTTTCAAGATACTATGTTAACTATATTTTATTGTTGGAGGGATTTAATTCAGCCATGTAGATACAAATGCTCACAACAACTTTTATTTTCTACTAAGGAGTCCTGACATTAATTCAACCACAGGGATGTAGAACAGGCCGACCTACACTGGAGATATAGCATCAATGTTAATTCAAGTCATTTCCTGAGCTAACTTCTGTTCCTTTCCCTATGAATTCTATATTTTTTCACATTACACCACTGAATTATTCAGATTCATTGAATACCCTTTGGAATTATTAACATGCTATATCTCAAAAAATACTGATTTCTCCTTTTGATTTTATAGGTAGAAAGTCAGGATATAGTGATTAGAAGGGCAGGACAAGGTGAAATGAGCTCCCAAAATGTAGGTTTTGTAGGGAGAAGGTCAAGTTTTCAGGATACCACACTCTCTTGTTTATTCTCCCACCTCACTGGTCACTCCTTTTCATTTACTTTTGCTGGTTCTCCTCTTTTGACCCACCTCTTAATGTTGGAGTCCTTAGTCCTCTTCTTTTTTTATCTATACTTTTTCTTGGTGAGATCATCCAACCTCAAAGCTTTAAATGTTATCTTATGCCAACAAATCCCAAATTCAATGTCTAACCTAGACCTTTTTCCTGAACTCTAAACTCATACATTCAATTGCCTACTCATACCTCTACTGGGATGTTAATAGATGTCTTAACCTTAATTTTCCCCTCCTCCAAAAAATCACCCCACTCTACCTGCAGTCTACCATCTCGGTTGAGGGCAACTTTATCCCTTCAGCTGATTAGAGCAAATACCTTGGAGCCATTTGTGACTCTACTTCTCTCCCATAGCTCTTTTCCAATCCATCAGGAAATCCTTATTGCCTCCATCTTCAAAAATATTCAGAATATGACTCTTTCTTACCACCCTAGTCTAAGCCACCATCACCTTTGCCCAAATTACCATAATAGCCTTCTAACTTTTCTCCTTGTTTTGAGCCCCCACCTCCAGCATTCTGAGTAATCCTTTTAAAACATATGTTAGATCTTCTCCATAAAACTCTCCATTGGTTCCCATCTCACTCAGAAGGAAAGAGAACATCCTTACCATGGCCTCCAAGGTCCACCATCACCCTGCTAATATCCTCTTTTATACTTCTCTCACTTACTTCACTCTAGCCACATGCAGATAAAGTACCAGGAAAAGCACATACACTGATGAGTTAGGAATTTTGCATTGACAGTTGCCTCAGGCCAATATGATTCTCCTTCAGATATCTAACATGATTCACTCCCTTGCCTCATTCATGTATTTGCTCAAATGTCACCTTCTCAGTGAGGACTATCTTGACACCCTATTTAAAACTAGAATGCACCCTAGCATAAGCCACCCCTTACTTGGCTCTACTTCTTTTCCACAGCACTGTCTTTTAACATACTATAAAATTGACCTACTTATTAAGCCTGTTGTTTACTGTCTGAGCCCCCTGATAATCCACAGGCCTGCGTATTTTCTGTTTTGTTCACTGATGCATCCCAAACATCTAGAATAGTGCCTGACATATATTAGGTACTCAATAAATATTTGTTGAATTAACTTGATGCTAAATCAAGGACTCTTGGTTGCCCAATGCCAGAACTAATTTCAGAGTATTGAAAGAACTGAGCAAACAGATGAGGGATGTGGGCACATCTGGATTGAGTGCCCAACAACAGGAAACAGGGATAAATGCTATTTTCTTCGACTGGGGTAGGGCACAGAGCCAGGGATGTAGATAAAGGGGGCATCTATGAAAATTCTAATAGAGATTTTCACCATTTCAAAAATGTTATATGGCTTTAAAGGCTGACTGAATTATCATTCTCCTTTTCTTTTTCTTTTTTCCAGGATTACATTATTTCAAAAGATCATTAGTTATTTCATGGAGATCAGGAGTGGTTATTATTACTTACTTATAGAAGTCTTATTAATAAAAAAGAGAAAAAAAATACTTGATAAATGCAATTTTCTTTGTGGGTAAAATATTTAGAAAATAGGGTCCATGTGAGAATGAGAAGCTAAGGGATCCTCAGAGGTGAAAACTTTGTCCATCACCGATGTAAGTTGCCTGGGTACAAACAGTCTGTTATAAGCTGACTGCAGTAAGATAAGAATTAATCTTATTGGTTTATCTATGAAATATATTATTGAAGTGGGAGTCTATTTTTATGACTGTTTCTAGTCTAGACTTTACAAAAAAGAGTTACAAAGAAAAGATACCCCACCAAAATGCCAAAAACCACATATTTTAAGATTGTCTAGATCTAAAAACTAACAAGGATTATGTAATTACTTAACTTGCATCTACATTTCCAAAATCAAAACAGTATCCTTGGTCATTTAAACTATGAATGTGTTTTTATGTACAACTTTCCAAATTAATAATCCACTAGCTCTGTTAGTTATAGCAGTAATAAAAAAAAAGTTGATAGAAAAGTCTCTGAGATTCAAAGTGGTCTACATGCAAATATATGGGAATTATTTCTTTCTTAAAAAAGTAATAAAATGTGTCTTTGAAAAATTCATGCTTTGGAAGAATAAATGATGTTCACATAATCATTCTGGTAAGTTGCTTATTTTTATTTACATGCATGCTTTATTAGCTATTTAAAGGTGGTTCACACAAAATACAAATTCAAAGTTGTTGAATATTTTAGGTTATCTCAAATATCTAACTTTAATTTTCTACTAAAATATACTCCTTATTTAATATTAATAGATGACTAATTTGCAGTTATAATTACTATACATATAAACTGTACAACTCAAGATACATAGAAACCAAATGTTAATACTAAAATTTAGTCATGAACTTCATGGACAACACGTTATAATTAGGACATTAATTGGAATTGGCATAATAAAATTGTTTATAATTCATGGTGTTAGAAATAGCTGATTTTATAAATCATTAGGAATTCTCTACTTTCATGAATCAAATATTAAACCTATAGAAAACGATAGAGTTTATAATGTTTTATTGGAATTTTCTGGTATTTAACTTTTCATAGTTGGCAATAGCTGGAAATCACAGTCTTTGTTTTAGTAACGTTTGTCCCTGTGTTCTATGTAAACCAATCCTTAAACCTCAAATGGCTGCATTTTGGGTATATCTCTTCAACATTTGGTTCCCTCTAGCTGGGAAGCCTTTGGCATTCTAGCCCCTCTCAGTTTGTCTCATCTGGTGTATCTCAGACAGACCTTCATATATGATACCCACTGAGCGAAAAAAAACCCAAAAACACGAAACTGAAAGCATTTCTACTAAAACAATATCTCTGTTGTCACTACTTATTACCTACGCAATTGGTCACACTCTCCTCCGTGCTTAGGTTACTTTCAACAAGGCATATGTTCCTTTACACAGAACATTCCATTTCTGGCAGCCAAGGTCAATCTACAAAAATCCAGGTAGAAAATTAATGCAGATCACAAGGAAAAGTGAACAAGCAGCAGTGCTTGAGAAAACCTCAAAGGTTAGAGATGAATGTGACTTAAACACGGCACAGCCTAGTACCCGGTTATGACTTGTCCTTCAAAAAACAGGATCAGCGTTTTGTGAGATCCAAACTGATTTTGAAAACTAACCATCTCATGATATACACATTCTAATTCTCCGATGGACAAAGTAGAGCTCTCAAAGTCTTTTCTTTGCTGCCATCTAGGAAAGAACACTCAATTATCTCTATCACATGCATCATTAGCACAGATAACATAAAGGTTTTTTAAACGTGGGTTATTCTGGCCTCAAATATGTTAAAATCATTTAGAATGCTAAATGAAGCTATAGGAGATTAATCTTAGAGATCCAAATCTGGGAACTGCTGCCCTCATTAAATCCTCCCACCTGATTTGTTTATTCTGTTGTCATCACATCAAGTATCTGATGCCCCATTGACAAGAAAAGATGTGCTGGGGGAAAAGTGTCAGTTACAAGGTCAGAGGAAATCCTAAGAGCCATAAACCCATTTGAAGGACAGAACTGTCAGGATGGAAAAAACTCTAATGAAAGAAAGCTTCATGAAAAAAGGGGGTGAGCCAAGGTAAACTCTACAAAGGAAACCCTAATCCATCTACCAGACGTGTCATTATACACAGATGCTGAGTGACTGATAAGGACAAGTTTGGCTTGCACTAATAGGGGATGGCCTTTTACAAAAAAAAAAAAAAAAGCCCCAGTTGTTAGTTGTACGTCATAGTTGCATATCCTTCTAGTTGCTGTACGTGGGACGCTGCCTCAGCATGGCCTGACAAGCGGTGCATCGGTGTGCGCCCGGGATCCGAACCTGGGCTGCCAGTAGTGGAGTGAGTGCACTTAACCACTAAGCCACGGGGCCGGCCCAGAAAGCACAATTTTTAATTTCAGGTTCTTGGAGAAACAAGACTACCTCTGAGCTGTCCATGGTGCTGCATTTGACCAGGCCTTCAGTGTGCAGAATACCTGATTTTTGAAAATTCCCTAGGTCTTGGCTTACAGCCTAGTTTGCTTTAAGGTAGACCTGTCAACCCCGCTGTGACCCCTATATGTAATTGTTTAAAATAGTCTATAGTCTCAGTCCTGCCTATTTCACGACCAGTTACGACAACCATCTATGATTCTCTGGGTGATATCACCAGGTATTCTGATTTGGTAGATCTCAGTGGGGCCCAGGCATCTGTATATTAACAAACATCCTCATATGGTCTAAGGAGAGACTAAAGTCCTGCTTAGACTCTAGTCTCCCTAAGATTGCCCACCTTAATCACCAGCCAACCTGTCCCCAGTATTTCTTACAGAGCAGTGATTCTGATCCCACTAAGCTGTTTGATTAAAGCTCACATATGCCATTCGGACTCACACCATTGAAGCTTTGCTTTTGACACTGCTCCACCTTATAATTCCCTTTCCTCTATTTTTCCCTTTTCAAATCTTATCCCTACTTCAAGTCATCTTTTTCATGAATTCATCCTTCACTTCTCCAAACCACAATAGTACCATTTTCAGAGTTATACAGACTTTGATTCAAATCAATAAGTGTGTTGAAACAGTTAACTTTATAACCAAGTCTTTTTTTACTTATTTTTAAAATGCAAATAATAACATCTACCACATTGCAGATTTCTTGTGAGGGTAACATGAGATAAAATTTCTAAGGCACCTGGCACCGTATCTGATACACAGTGGACCCAAGGCATGTTAGTTCTCTTTCCCTTCCTCCTCTAAATCCCCTTTAAATATATGCATCCTTTATTATTTTATTTCATCTAATTGACTTTTGTTTCTATCATTTGCCTCATGAACCAGACTTTAAGATCCTTGACTAATAAGAACCATCGCATACTGAGTGTATAGTGGGTAGGTGCCAGAAACCGTGCAGACTACTTTACATATGTTGGCCAGGAGGACTCAGCTATTGGGTGGCAGAGCTCGAATTCTGAATCTCAAGCTCCAACTCCTAACCACTATGCCATACTAAGGTCAATGATTATTTGTTGTCTCCTTACCATGCCTAAGCCAAGTGTCTGGCATATGAATTAATTGCCATCAGAGCCTTTTTCACTATAAGGGAGAAAATGCATTGTCTACACCCCACTCTGCTGAATCAGCATCATCCTCAGTTCATTCAAAAAGAACAGCCAATTGCCCTATCATTTAGTAAATGACTGACTCAGGACACTAAAAGAAATTTTTTTGGAAAGCAAAAGAGTTAGCACAGCTCCTGAATTGCCACGCCTACTCTCCTCAGATTGTATATATAGAAAATCTGAGAATATAATTCATTTTCATACTCCACACTTTCCAGAGGAATAATTAAGAGATTGCCCCCTGTTGGGGCAATGTTTGAGCTGGATATAGAAGACTCACATCCACTTTGCTAACCTAGGTTGCTCCTACTATTCTCACTATGTTTAAATCATCATAATAAAATAAGTGTCCCACAAGAAGACACCAAAATATTACAATCTCAGTCAATATATTTATAGAGCCAGGAAGAGTTGGATGTTCTCACATTCATCAACTGCAATTCATCAGGATTACTATGGTTAGGGAGGGAAACCCAGTGTTATGATACTGAAAGACATGATCATTAAGTTTTAATAACTTAAAGTATACTTGCTGTATAATACAGTAATGGCTTTGACACATTTGTGGTTACTTTATAAAAACTATCCTGTAAATTCCTTTATGGTGATGAGACAATTCTGTATCTTGATTGTGGTGGCAATCATATTAATCTATACATGTGATTAAATGTTATAGACCAACACAAAAGATTTACAATAAAAAAGTCCATGCAAAAACTGGTAAAATCCAAGTAAGGTCTGCAGTCTAGTTAATTGTATCATGCCAATGTCAATTTTCTGGGTTTAATAACATGCTATATTTATTTAAGATGTTACCATTGGGGAAAGTTGGGTAATGTGTACAGAGGAACTCTCTGTACTACTTTTTCAACTCCTTGTGAGTCTATGATTATTGCAAAATAAAAAATCTAAAAACATTTTTAAATCCTGTAGAAAATTGGTGTGCCTTTTAAGAGAAAGTAAGGGAAAATAATTAGAGACAGAAGGGAGAAAAGAAAGAGTACGGCCAATTCCTAATAGGCAATTTTCCTTTCTTTTATGCTAGAAACCAAAAAGAAAACATAAGTTGCTCTATTAAGTTTTCAGAAGTCTATTTTCTTCAAAAGGCTTAAGATGTGAATGAATTTTCTCTGTGCAAGTGAATGATACACTAAAATTACTTATTCCACCCTTGTTTTAGTCTTTTGTTTACATACAAGTTTTGCAAACCTGCCAATATTTAGTCAACAATCCTAAGTTATGACTGAATTTGCAATATATTTAAAAATGTGATTTGAATTCACCTTTTACAAGATGTAAGGTAATATGATGCTATGACGCATATCTAGAAAACTGTCTCTCCTCTTAAAATGGAATTGAATTTTTCTTAAGGTATTTAAATGAAGTGATAATGGGCTGAAGTATAACATATTGATTTTTAAATGGTCTAGTGACATTTGCATTGTTAATTTTTTACAAGATTATATCATGGGAATAAATCATTGACAAAAATTTTTAAAAAGCAGCATATGAAAATTATCAACACTAGGATAAAATTTAAATCCCAACACTAAAATCAAAATAGAAAATCAAAAGGCATTAGGCAGATACTTTTCAAAGTTTATATTTATATAGTTTCTGTTATCAAAGTATATTAGACAAATGATTTTCAAAATTATATTGCTTATTAAAAGAAAAATGGAAATTAGGCACTTTCACAATAAATTTTGCTCATACAAGGCAGATGTAACTTGCAGCTGCAAGGAAAATTGGGTCTACATTCCTGGCAAGTTTATAGTAGTCAAAAGCTCAGAGATATTCCTCTGCATAGAATACAGGAGTTCTGATCACCTCATCATTAAGCCCATTATTACCTATGCCATAACATTTAGCATTTTAAAATTAAATAAAAATAGTTAATTCTCCACTTCTGAATGGCCTCAGTGTGCTCTCTTTACTCAACGGCAATTACTATGCATAACCTTAAACCTGCAATTGTTATTTTCCTTTGCTCTCTAGGTCTCCTAAAACATTTTATTCTTAAGAACCACTTGTTAACAAGTATTTATACGAAAAAATCCAGAAGTCAATATAGTAAAGAGTTCAACACACACATGAGATTTTGCATAGTTTCTCAAATAATTAATAAATAGATACTCTTGTAGAAAGCCTTGATTTTAATTAAAAAAATAATATTCTATGGCTGCTTCATAAGAAATGATGGGCCCTGAGGTCTCTTGTGAGGATGGTAGGTAGTAGCTGCAAACTTTTCTGGGAAGTAAAATCTGGCGGGCGAAGCTGCAGAGATCGGAATGGCAGGATGATAATAACGCAGAAGAGAGATGGAGACAAAAAATACAGTGATTGTGGGCCAGACTTCCTCGATTCAGTCATTCTTTCCACAAATACACACTGAGGGCTGACTATATCTCTAGTGCTGCTAGACCCAGGGAATATACCGATAAAAAAACCAATGAGGTACCTTCCCTCATGGTGCTTATGTCATAATTAGAGACAGACAAAAACAAGGAGGCAGAAAATAAGTGCCATGAAAATTAGAGACAAGGAGCTGAGCTACAAAATAATGTTAGTGGATGATGCAGGTGGAGGAGGGGCCCTAGGCCATGTGGTCAGGCTTCTCCCTGAAGCCATGGAGCTGTATAGAAGAGAGACAACTGCAAAGTAGAGTGTCTGCTCCAGAGACACTCTTCAGATTGTTCCCACATCAAGGGGGCTTTGCTGACTCTCCTTTTGTTTGGGTATTCTCAGAAGATGACACAGGGAATAGTCCATCCTAACTCATCTACCTTCACTGCCCTTCCATCCTCTGAGAAAAAGAGAGGTTTTGACAAAAGGCTTTAAAATTTGGTTCTTTTACTTGCACTTGCTGAGTTCCCTTGGGTTTTCTTGGATGTTATCTACACTATCCAACTCACAGCAAGTTGGGAAGATTAAGCAAAATCATCACTAAGAATATGCACTGAATATCATACTTTCTTCATTGATGCAGGGCATCATAGTTAAAAGAAAATCTGATTCATGCTGTGATGATGTGGAATTGTCTCTATGCTTCTTCACAAAAAGTAGGAGAAATAGTCATACAGTCTTTGAAGTCAGACAAATATGGTTCTAAAATTCAGATCTTTCACTTCTTGCTGTGTGACCTTGGGAAAATTACTTAATTTCTGAGCCTCAGTATCCTCATAGATACATTAAAGCTAAAGCTCTGTGCGTGACTGTTGGAGTAAAACTATGCATATTAACTACCCAGCATAAAGAATAATAGTTATAGTCAATCATCATCATCACCACCACCACCATTATCATCTAAGAACCTGTCGTCAACATGATCTAGTCTATCACTGAGTCTTAGTTCAGCATTCAAACCTAATGTTTTATCTGACATGCCCCAAATCACCCTCTACTCAACATGGTTTTCTTCATTGTCCTCTGGGTATAACACCCTCCGTCCTGCCTCTGGATTTGCCAATACTGTCTGAAGCTTCTTTTCTATTTTCTCTTTACTACACTTAGACAACTTCTGTAGGTCTACTAGACCATGAAATCAAAGGCTGTGTTTACGTCTTACTTGTTTCTTGTTCTATCCTCAGCACCTAACAGAGTCCTGTATTGGGAGCTTAATGCAAATATATTGACTACGATTAAATGTCATAGCTGAAGTATCCACTCCCCAGATGAATCTTTTCCCAACTATACACAACTGCACGGGAATTTATTATCCTGAATTCCCACCAGAATCTTTGATTAAACCACTCATTTTGGAAAATCTGCATATAACACTATAACATTTCTCCAGCACAGTTCTCTCTCATGGAGCAGGGAGTGTTGGGCAACAGGCTAGGCTCATTCATTAGTCAAAGAATTGATCCTGTACATCGAACCCATGCAATTCAAACAACGACAACTAACTGTATGTTGTAGGCTGCCGGGTTTTTTCACAATGATTAAAAGTATGAATAAATCCTTATATTTTAAGTGTCTATTAGATACTTAAGACAATGTTCACTAATTGGTTACTGTGTGTAACTTGTATTTCCAATATGATTGAGAGACACAGGGAAATACCTTAGTGCTGGGTTCCTAATAAACTCTTAAGAGTTCCCTATCTCCCATAAACTGTAGGCAAATAATTCTACTAATCTACTTCTATTCCCTACTAAGATACAACATTTGAGGTCATGATGTTCTCTGGAAATCCAGAAACTCCTAAGGCAAAATCTAGGTGACACAATTATAGAAGATGCTGCAACCGATTTCCCCCAAGCACAGTTCTGTTGCCATAGAATCATCTCAAATCTGCCACCTTTAAAGCTGAACTCTTTGCCATTACACTCATATGGATTCTCACTTGGGTTTTAATAGAAAAAATGTAAACTATCAGAGCTTGGGCTGATTCTCTCTGGATGCCGTCATGAGAATGGTCTGGATTTCCCATTACTTTTCCTATTAAAATAGCATCAAAAGCAAAGGCATATGAAACCTTAGCATGTTTATTATATAGAAGCTGTTATAGAGACATTCCCAAAGTAACATTTCTGGTAAAATAATTTAAAATCTGATTTAAATAAAAGTTCCTTCTAATGAATTTATATTACCAGCACTTACAAGTAATGTCTGTGGATGCTGTTTGAAAGTCAGGATTGATCTTATTATGACATCATATTATAATAAACTTATAGGAAGACTAAAAGAGTACATTGACAAGGATCTTTGGAAAAGGAAAAATGGAAACACAGAAGAATAAATAAAATCATGATAGCAAAGAGCATATTTAATCTTCATTGAGTGAAGTTATATATGTGATTAGGCAAGGACATACTAACCTTTCAAAAAAAATCCATATTTTGAAATTCATCTTCTTTTAAAATTATAAAATCATAAATGAAAAAACAAAACCCTCACTGACTCCAACAACAAATAAAAATAACAAAGTTTTATGGCCGAATATATATTCACACCCATGTTATATGTGTCTAAGTTATTTAAAAATTAGTCACTGTTAGGATTTTGCTGGAAATGGGCTTGTTACTGTGAATAATAACACTATTTCCATAACTTGCAAGGCATAATAGATAAGGCACAGACACACAAAAATATTGTGAATAGTGGTAACACATTCAGTCATTGGGGCTTTGATTATAATATGCTTGGGTATGCCTCCAACCGATGCTAAATTTAGTGACATTGTACATCTCTTAGGAAAAAAAAAAGACAGTCCCAAAGAGTTGGAAAGGGAAGGTGTTTTCAGTTCAGCACAGCATGCTCGTTGCAGTAGCAAATGGCTCTGAGGACTTCCCGCTCAGTTGCACTGTGAGAGAACTATGTTTAAACGTGTTGGTATTCTAGAAAGAATAAGTTCACCTCAAACACTGTATTTCCTCAGTTTCCAAGACAACAGTGATTTCCTGTAAGTTAAAAAATCATAAAGAGCAAAATACTGCCATTTCTCAATCGGTTATAATTTATTATCTCCATGTGAATGTGCATTCACATTTTAGATAATGTATAGATTACTTTCAAGTTATAATGCCTAAAATGAATTCAAACACTTGTCAGTCAGAGAAGCTACCATATTACAGCCTCTTGAAAAATCACGAAAGTGAAATACTTTAATTATATAATTATAACTTAATATTAGTATCTAAGGTATTATTTTCCTATTATTTTCTTTCAACAATTGCTGTGAATTATTGGTAAAGAGTTATAAGAGCAAGACATCAGAATATTTATTAACCATACTATACTTACTATATTTTTAAATTGAAGCCACATGAAACTAACCTATAAAATGGGGAAAAATAATAATACGACCCTTATAGATAGTGGTAGAAGTCAAATGAGATAATGTACATGAGATTGCTTTGTAAATTTTAAGGGTCAGCCACGTTACTATCACCTTATACTGTGTAACTTTATCGTCTAGGACATTCTTTCCATATGTGCACAGAACAGCATTTACTGCTTTTCTATTCTCAGTGCGGTCTTTTGCCAAGAGAAAGTTAACTTAAAGATTCTTTTTCAGTCCTATAATTCTGTAAAATATGTTCATGTAATTAAAAACTATAGATAGACAGATAGATGAAGATAAAAGAGAGAGAGAGAGAAGTAACTGGGTGGATGGACGGATGGATGGAGGGAAGGACGGACAGGCTTGAATTCTCACTTTACCATTTGTGAACTGTATACACTCAAACTGCTTAACCTACTTGTATCTCTACTTCCTCATTTTTAATATGGGAGTAATAGTGGTACCTACTTCACAGGTTTATTTAGAAGATTAAATAAATAAATCCATGTAAATTACTTAGATCTAGGCAGGTAAGATGATACTACTACTACTACTACTACTACTACTACTACTACTACTACTACTACTACTACTACAGTGGACTGTATTACTTTAGTAATAAGAAAATAATTTTAAAGAAGTTGAAAATGAGGAGGATAAGGTTTGTTAAGATATTTTGAAAGTTCATTTTATTTTATTAATTGATAGTATCTTGAAATTGTTCATATGACTTCCAATAAACTTGTGAGGAATAAATAAATGTAAGATCCTACCTATCCCAATGTAGGTCTGACTTGTGAGTGACTTGCCAACAGTGCAGAATGAGATGTTTTGTTTTATTTTTTCCAGAATATCCCTCTTTTGATGCAAAAGATTATTGTAAAAGATGATGTGATAATTCTTCATCACACTGGCTATAGACATTCATAAATACAAAATAAATTCCTACAAAATGAAGTAAGACTTAATCTTTGTAGAACTAGTATAGCTAAGTATAGTTTCCAGCAGTATATCTTTAAATGAACTTCATGTATACTAGTAGTGATAACTTGTACTCATCTGAATGCTTCTGAAGCCTTCTCTTCAGAAGTTAATAACTTTTCTAAAATAAGTCAAATCACACAATTTGATGAATATAAATTGCACCAATTTTACCACTGCTAAAATAGTTTCTGAGCATTCCAAGAAGAAGAGTTCACTTTGCTACGGTCTTCACACTGAATACTTTGTCTGATGTGGTTAAAATAATAAAGTGAGAAATTGATATGCATTTTATTTTACACTATTTTTTAAAAAAAGAGTGCTTAATTCTTACTAAAAACTACAAATTATGAAATTAGCAAATGGCAGCTATGGCTAAATACACTTCAAGCAAAATGCCATTTATCTTTGTTAAATTGAACTGCTGAGTCTAACAGAAATGTCTCCAAGGTTTTCTCTTGATGAGCCAAGGCTAAAGGGAAACACAGAGCCGGCAGTCAGGAAGCCAGTGAGGCCCCAGTCAATTATCTCTTCCATGTTTCAAGTTTCAGTGCCTGTATCAATACCTCTTGTTCTTTTCATAGGAATTTTACCTTTTTATTTAACATCAATAAAGACTATATAGTTTATATTAGACACCCAAAAAAGTACCAATAATCATAAAAAAGGTAATATTTAATGAGCATGAGTAATTGACAAATGTGAGATTGTCAACAGTTTAAATGTATCATTTTATTAGTTCTCATATCTACTCTATGAGGTAGGAAGCATTAATGTGTCCCTTTTACAGATGAAGGAACTGTGGCTCAGAGGAGTCATTAGCATAGCAGGTGTACAGATATAAAGTATTCACTATCATATTCTGATTATGATATAAACATAATATGCCATAAAACCGGCATGCAATAGATACTTTTTGGCTAAGGCTGAATAATGAATTACAATAGACTCTACTACTGAAAGACAAGGAATATGGACTCGGAAAGACTTGGCTTGGTCTCAGTATTGGTTACTTACTGAGAGAGTTTGGGCATTTTTACCAATAAATTTAGAGAATATCTTAGTTCAGCTTTCCTAAAGAGAGAGTCTTAGATAAGGCTTCATGTAAAAGTGATATAATGGGACATGTTTCCAGGAAACAATGCTAGGGGAGTAGAAAAGTGAGATTGGGAAAGGAAGGAGGCCAACCATGTGTGGCATAAAAAGTCCAGGGTGACAGTGTAGGTCACACTTCTGAATTTCTCAATTGGAGGCTAAAAAGCTCAAGTATTTATGCCTCTGCACCCAGCAGTCATTGACTAAGGGCTTCCCACACACAGGGACGTAAATTCCAAGATACATCCAGCTCTCTCTTTGTGCAGACCAAGGGGGCTCTGGCAGTCTGAGGGCAGCCCTCCAACAAAGAGATGTAGGTGCTGGCTGTTGGGAGTGAAAGTACACCAGGACAATATTAAATGGATATGAAGGGATATAAGTGGAGCACTGACAGCATCACCTACAGAGAACTTGTTTCTTATTTGAAAACAAAAATAATATCGAGAGTTGCTGTGAGGATGAAACAGGGTGATATGTGCACAGCACTTAGCCCAGGCACTGGCACACAGCGACACTCAATTGATGATGTGAATTATTTGCGGCACTCTGTTGTTGTGAAGATGGGAAGTAATACTGTGAAGGACTAACACAGTGCCCAGCATGTGAAAACTTAAAAGCTGCCACTATCAATTATTTTCCTTATTGCCCTCACTAGTGCTGCCGGTGGTGTAATACCTAAATTAGAATATCACAGCTGTATTGAACTCCAAAGCCTATAAAATGTTTGGCTACCTAGCACCATTTATGGAAGTGAGAGTACTATCTCAGGATCTGAGCACTATAGAAGAGGCAACGTTCTCACCAGCTTTACTGCTATGATGGTATTGGGCAAGAATCTCAGAAGACAAGAACAAAGGGCAGCCCCTTTTAGCTATTAAATGTAAGACACTATATTTATTGATATTAGTAATAAGAATAATGGCAGCAGAAAAGATGTCTCTGACATCATTCACGATCCTCCAGATATTGATATTCCTTTCAAAGTTACCGATGAGAGCAGTCAGTGAGTATCATCTGCTACCATGAATGTGAGTACTTGTTCTAAACATCTTTAGATGAGTAAAGTCAACCCGAAGGAAAGCAGCTAAGGAGAAGGGTAAGCAAAACGAGCTATATCAGGTCTAAACAAACTTGCTACATCTCCTCATCCGTGGATGGAAATTTAGGCTTGAATGCAAATGGATGGAGAAGCACATACTACCTAAATATTAATATTAGGGGAAGGGATGGGGAGAATATTAAATCTTTCTCTATGTAACTCTGTCTTGTTTGACTTCTTCCAATTAGTATATATTACTATTGTACTTTTTTTTTAAGATAGAAAAATGTATAAAAGAAAAAAATCGAGATTAATTTAGAACAGATGAAACAGCTGAAGAGAGGCTATAATCCCTCTTAAAATGATATTTTGATTAAACCAGAAATCAAAAAATCTCAACCATTGTAAGAAAAGAAAATAATTTCCTTTTCCACTCTCTTAATTAAATTAGGAGTATACATGAAGTGGCTAAGAAAATGATATGACGGTTTTCCTTTCCTCAGGTGTAAGAGTGGGTTTAGGAGCTGATCGAGTTCTCTAGTTATACACTTAAGGACCAGATTATGAGACCACTTCCTCCTCCTCCTGCCTCTAGAGGTGAGGGGTGTGGTCAGAGTTCAGTGACAAAGTGACAATTATCAAGGGAGTTTCTTCAGCTGTTCCTTTTTGTAGGTTGAGTCTTTTGTAGGCATTGTTACATAGTCAGGCCATGAAACCAGACTGCTCCTTCTAGGAAACACGACTATTCCTCCCTGTTATCTACATTTCTATAAGCA
Source organism: Ceratotherium simum simum (assembly GCF_057802395.1). NCBI lineage: Eukaryota > Metazoa > Chordata > Mammalia > Perissodactyla > Rhinocerotidae > Ceratotherium > Ceratotherium simum. The sequence goes on along the minus strand of NC_141940.1, from coordinate 102,434,716 downwards.
CAGGCAGCAGGAGTTAGCAATGGGAGTCCCTACTCCACTGTCATCTCTAGCAGAGGTAGTTCCTGAACATCATTCCAAATCCATGAAGATCCTTATTGACAGATATTACAGAGATACTCATCAACGTGACAGTGAACCAAGGTTTACTTTTTGTTGTTTGTTGGCTATTACAGTTTCACTTTTCCTCATCTATTTTATTAGGTACCCATTGAGTCTTCAGTATTGTGTGCACACCAGCATTTCTAGTCTCCAGAAAGAAAATTTCTTGAGATTAGAAATTGTGTATAATTAATTAGTTTTCTCCACTATCTTAAAAAGGTGGCTGTTAATTCTGCAGTCAGACTGCACTGATTTTTCCCTATATGTTAAAAACAGCTGTTTAAACAGCCCTGGCCTGTGAACATGTATGCTCTTGTGAACATGAATGCATGTGTCCACACGCAAACACACAAAATGGTAAACACAATGTTATACGCAAATTATTAAAATACTTTAACTTATTCAACAGAAAAAAGAAAGCAGAAGAATTTTTTCCACGATTTCATTCAAGATTTCTTTACGATGCATACCACATAGGGGCCACATTGCAATATTCCTTGAGGTAGTGAATATATCCAATTTGAAAGTAGGTAACTGTTAGAAATTGATTTTTTAAAGACAGAGAGGCTGTGTAAATGTATAATGTTCATATTTTGCAACAACTGTAACCATTATTTTGAAAAAGACAGCTTTCACTAACAAGTTTTCTCTTTCTTATGAATAGAATGATCTTCAGTATGGTCATGGTGCTGGACAGTTCCTCAAGTGCCTTGAGAAAGGAGATGCTCAGGGGCTTCACGGGGTTTTCAGAGAGTAAAAGTCACAGCAAAAGTTCCTGGATCCTATATTTGCCTTTTCACTTATCTTTTTCTTTTTTTTTCTGACCCTAGATGCTTTATTTTATTTTATTTTATTTTTTATTTTTTTGGTGAGGAAGATCAGCCCTGAGCTAATATCCATGCTAATCCTCCTCTTTTTTTGCTGAGGAACACCGGCTCTGAGCTAACATCTATTGCCAATCCTCCTCCTTTTTTTTTTCCCCAAAGCCCCAAAGCCCCAGTAGATAGTTGTATGTCATAGTTGCACATCCTTCTAGTTGCTGTATGTGGGACGCGGCCTCAGCATGGCCGGAGAAGCAGTGCGTCGGTGCGCGCCCGGGATCCGAACCCAGGCCGCCAGTAGCCAAGCGCGCGCACTTAACCGCTAAGCCACGGGGCCGGCCCTCACTTATCTTTTACAATAACACGCCCACAATACACACACCCACACATACACACACTTTTGTCCTCAAATTCAAATAGAAGTATGCCCTGCCCTTTCTGTTACTGACTATAAATGTATGGTTATTACATTCTCCAGAGAATAAAAGTGCACTTGGACATTTGTTTTAGGATCATATTAGTTACTGTCATTTTAAAAGTAAAAAAAAAATATTCCACATGTTTTGAAACTGCAGTATCAAGGGGGAAGAAGATATTCTTAAATATTCTGGGCAAAATCTTCTACAAATAATGTCTTAAGAATTTTCAATGACTCTGACACATTCAAACACAGGAAAGAATTAGAAAATGACTTTAATAACATGTTTGGATCTTTAAAATAAACCATTAAAATATAAGTATATTTTGTAGACTCACTTTGAATATATGCTGGTTCTCCTTTCTTTTAGAGCATACAAAGGAAACAATATCAAGAGTTTTAAAATATACTTGTGCGTGTGTGTCAAATGGTATCCTTTCAATGAAGAGAGTTACATTCACTCTCAAGTTGTTCTTATCAGATGAGTTCCTAGATGTATTTTGAAGAAATAACAGGTTCCTTGATGATGTCTCTATTACCTTAGTTATTTCAATTGAGAGCAAGAGAATGTATAAGAAGAAAGGTATCATTGGAGTGTATTGTTATACTTTTTATTTACATTAATTTATAGTTCTCTTTATTGATTGTGCATAGAAAATATCCTTTTGGAATTATTTTTATTAAGAAATATTTAATAATTAAGTAAGCACTCTTAAGGAACACTTCAAAATATTATTTTAGACCAAATCTTATATAGCTTTCACATGCAATGCAAACATTCCACTACTGAAGATAAATAATATACAAGGGTACTCAGGTTTGAAGTAGTATAGAGATTGTTGAACTATACATCATAAATCCTTTAAAAAAATCACCAAAATCTTAGCTATAATCTTGATTATACAAAATAAAAAGAGGAGCTCTAAAGAAAAGGAGCTAAATTATATTATTAAATATTAAAATATTTTATGATCCACGTTACTGCAAAAATCTACTTGTGAAAGAAGAGTGTGTATTTTAAATTAAATCTTCAATGATTTGATATTTTGTTTTCGGAACTTTACAAGCAAGACTATCCTAAGGAATTGAGAGCTTTTTCACAAGACCAAAGCAACAGTGCATGAAATTGAACTCAAAAAGAGCCACCATTCTGTGTGACTTCTTGGCTGACACAATTTAGATATTTATAGCTTTACGAATGGGCCACTGGAGAAGAACTTGAAGCTTTCTCTAGCCAGGAAGGATTAATGAACGTGTGCACCTGGTAATTACACCACTACATCTTCCTGAAAGCCCTCACACTGTCTCCGTGGCAGAAACTATAATGAAAATGCATTGAAAAATACCAATCTGCAATTCTACAATTTAATCTAAATAATAAGAACTTGGTATCTTTTCTTCCCACACATTCCAGATGTGATAACAACATTGACAGCATTTAAATTTAAAACATAGAAGCTGAATGTCAGCCTATTATTGAGCATGCCTCATTTCCAAAGTAAACCTCACAAGAGAAAAAAGAGGTGATAAATATAGCAAAAAAAATTTACAACATTCAAATGTACAACAGAGAACCCATAACTGTTTTCTCTTTATTAAAACACAGCGTACATTATAAATAATGCATTTACTTCAAGGCAGAGGCGTTAGCAATGATTAAATCACAACACAAGTGAATAAAGGTAAAATTTAGAAGCGTAAAGATACCTTCCAAGTCCAGTTACCTGTTTTGGCTATGTTTTCTAAACTCTTACTGGAAGTAAAACCTCACTTAATAACTTTTTCAACTATAAATAAAAGATAAACCATTCTATTTTATCATCTAACCATATGTTAATTGCAAAAGTACTCGAAATAAAGAGGTATACAATGTCTCAGTGTCCAACTCAAATAATTTGTTTCAAAGAAATTTACATCTTAAAACTTGAACTGAACAAATCAAACTTTTGAGAAGAGTATTTTTTCTCAAATAAAACACAATATAGAGTTTCAACCTCGTGTTTTTTAACGTTGTGGCACAAAGAATTTTGATATTCTAAGAAAGGCAGCAATATATATATAAAATGAAAAGGCAGCTTTCAAAAAAATCAAGGTGCTCTAAACAAAGCAGATTTTTATGATAAAGTTTGATGCTACTCACACTGAATTTTAATGACTGCTTTAGTAACGCAGAAAGAGAGAAAATTTAATGTAAGCACTGATACTAAAAGTTAATTGCTGCCTTAACGCACAGGCACCAAGACTCCCTTAGCAAGAGTCTCTTTAAAACACCTTTAAAAGCAGAAGAGGGCACAAGCGTTGAAAAAAAAAATTGCCTGTTACTGTTAAACTCTATTGTTCCCTGTTGGAGTATAGAAGGAAATGCTCCAGGAGAGGGAAGTGGATATGAATTGCCCCCTCCAGAGGAGCCAAACAAATTGGCTGTCAGAAGGAGACTTCAAAAGCTGGACAACCAGAGCTGCTCAAAGAACCTTACATTTGGGCTACTTGCCCTTAATGCTGTTTTTTGTTTTTTGTTTTTTTTTTTTTTTTAATTTCCCCTACAATGATGTGGTTTAACTTGAGAGCAGAGAAATAAGGGAAGGATATATTTTTGAATGCTTTCATCCTCAGACCTTTATTCTGCCTCTCTAACTAGCTATTGCAATATCACTTAATCCGGACCTCAGCATTCCAAGTACAAAAGCATCTCCTCCCACCTACTGCTCACACGCTCCTGCATCAGAATAGAAGACTTACATAGAGGCAGCCAGACCCACGGAAGAGCACTTTCCTCTCAACAGATGTCTTCCAGCTTTTAGGCACACACGTACACAGACACACTACTGCCTACCTTAATAAGGTGTGCAAAAAACCTCTTACGGTCCCCACGGATGGTTTTAGTTCAGAGCAGCCAGCAATGCCTCCGCACAAAGCTTTGCCATTGCTAGTGTGAAGAGAGAGAGCTGCTGGGATGCTGAATGGCACATCAGCCAACTTTGTGTGTAGCAAAGGCTCTAAAGAAAATCTGGGCTGAAGCTCTGCTGGATCATGGACTGGATTCAATTCCACTCTATGCACAGCTTGCAATACCCAATGAAGACTGTTTCTGGAAGCACTTAGAGCATATTTGCCTAGATAAAGACAGGCCCCATTTTCTTTCCCTAACAATTTTTAAATCACTGTGGTAAACTACAGACTTGATACTTTGAGGTAGATCATTCATTGTGAGCAACATGAGAGACATCAATGGTCTCCTTAGAAACTGTAGCCCCAGCATCTAGAACAGAGTCAGCACTCCATAAATATTTGGCTAAATATTGAATGTTGAATTGACAGGGTCAAATTAGAAGTTGCTGAATTATTCACATACCATAACGAAAGTAAAAATGATTTAAATGAATCCATTGATACAATATTTCAAAAGTTTGTTGAAAATCAAATGCATTATTTGCTTATTGCCCCAGCAATTTCTAATATCACAATAGTTAATTATAATGGTCCATTCATCAATGAATGAATAGCAGACTTTATCTTAACTCACTGCTATCATACATATTAATAATCAGCTATACATGTGCATACACATACTTACTAACCCTCTGGAGTTGTTCATCAGTCTTACGTTAAACTTGCACTACGGATTGAATAAAAGAATACCATTCCTCAAGGAAGTTTTACTTCTTCTACAACAACCTCTTAATAACCCTAACTTCACAGGCACATTCTTTACCACGTTACTGTCCTATAGCAAAACCCATGCTGGAAAGGAGCCCTCATGTTAATTCCTGAAGCCAAAGGGAAAGGTTTCCAAGGGCCCTGCATCCCAGGGTCTTCCCACAGACACACATCTGGAAGCAATCTCTGGCAAGCACCTGTCTACAGGCACAGGTGTGTGCATGTCGGGACAGATGAGGAGCACACAATTTAGTAGCTGACATCCCTGATGTGGCAGGCTTTATTGTGCTATTTATGATAATATCTACAGAATATGATGTGCTTGTTTAATAAACAGAGTAATTAAGTGCACCCAAAACAAAACGGGAAGTTAATAACCTAAGCGGTGCTGAAGTGTTTATGTACCACAACTGACTAGTGTGTTCTTTACTGCCTGTTACTCCACCTCTAAACATCCTCTGAAGGAATCCTCAGCTGAGATACACACCCCTCCCAGTTCTGAGAAGCAATGCTGTGCATATTCTCAGGAAGACCTACTTACACTTGCGGCCTCACCGCATATATCTACACCCATAACAGGTGTCCAATAAATACTTGTCAAATGCCCAGATAAATGATAAATGAAGGAGAAATACACTTGATATTCATATCTTCAAGATAGCTATGATTATAGGCAAATTATTTTACAGGAGTTGCTACTTGGGTTGTCTATCTTTTCAATCAACTTCTCTTCTCTTAAATGTCATCAGCAGTTGCCTTATGGATAGATTAAATTTGATAGAGCCTGATACTTGAGGTGCTATTTCGGTGCCATCTATGTAATGCTGGAACTAGTTATCCAGCTTGGCAGATGCAAATGCATGCAGTTTTGATCCTCCTCCCGACTCCCTAACTATAGATTTTATAATAGAAGAAAGAGTGGGGGCCTTTTATTTCTAAATAATCAATATAATATGTAAATAGACATCCTTTGCCTTTGAGCAGCTCACAGCCAGCCAGTTCTCAAATGAAAGTGGATCAGCCCTTTCTTGGCTAATGGTGTTGTCTGCATCACAGAAGTTATGAGATACTCCTTTGCAGAATGCAAATCAAACATCTTGAATGGCAAAAGGATCAAAGCACAGCACCTAAACATTGTTCAGACTGGCTGTTCATATTTTTATGCATCAGAAAACTTGAAAGGAAGGAGAAATTAGAATTGAAAAGAAATGTACTTTCCAGAGTGTATATCATTATTTAGATTTTTAGTTTATTTATCCCTCTTGGATTTCTCTAGTGCATCCCATTCTAGGGCAGAAGCTGAGATATGTGTGGTGGAGGGAAAAGACTTAGGAGAGTCCTGGTTCATCTACCCACAAGCTGTGTGACCTTGTATAAGTTATTTCAATTTTCTGGCTTCAACATCCACATCTGTGAATGGGACTAATAATACCTCATCAGGAGGTGAGGATTAAATAGGTATTAAAGTAGTTCTCCTCAAACTTTAATGTAATACAAATCACCTGGGGATGTTCTTACTAATGCAGAGTCTGTAGAATTAGTCATTAGGTCTGGGGCGGCTCCTGAGATTCTGCATTTCCAATAAGCCCTCAAGTAGTACTGATGCTGCTGGTCTATGGACCCCACATTGAGCAGCAAATATCAATGGAAAACACCATTATTCTTCCAAATGATAGAGAGCTTGTGTCCTTTTGCCATTTTTATTTACTGCGTGCTTTCCTCAGTATCTACTTAGCCAACAATTATAGGATGCTTATTCCATGGCAGGTTCTGTACAGTACATGGAGATTTTAGAGATTATAAAGACATTGTCCTGTCCTTAGAAAGCTCTCAATCTATTTGAGAACCAAAATTATCTACCACCACAGACAGCTTGGACCCTGAGAACCAAAGCTACCTACCCCTTATACTCACACAGCTTACTGTCTGCATTAACATGACTTACTATTTCATTAACATAATTTTCCTATTCCAGAAGACTCTTGCCCAGGAAAATAACTTGACTATTCATTACAGTAACTTCCCCAGAGTCCCATCAACTCTTCGATAGAAAGTATCAACAGAGTTCACACCCTAATACTCTCTAAACCTTTTGCCTCAAAATCCTTGCTGCGTTGTTTCCACCAAACCTAAGTTGAAATGTCATGATCCTTACCCAATCCTAGTTGTGCCCCCACATTGAAACAGCCATCTTGAACCAAACTCCAAAATCTCAATAAAATCCAACCTCGCCCTTCCTCCTATGAGATACCACCAAACCTCTGTCAAAGTAGTGATCTTCCTTACTGTGGTAAGGAATAAATTCAACTCTGTCTTACGAACAGGTTGTATTGGTGATATTTGGGGAGCTGACATTCCACGTATGGAAGAAATAGACATGTGAATCAAAAGCATTTTACAAGGAGATAAGCAGTGTTGTCATGGGGTGGATTCAGAGACTTTAGCCCCTTTATTGGTCATCCCAAATAAATATACAATTTAACTATAATCAGTATGTTTTTCTCTGCAAACCTACTTTCACAACAAATCCCCTACCTCCCTCTCATCTCCTCACCCAGGCATTTTGATGCATCACTGGTACCACCATTAACAATGACAAGGTATGTGATAAGTTTATGCTCAAATACTGCATTGGAAGCACATGAGAGTGGCATTAACTCAGACTATAGGACAAGGGGCAATCTTTTGGTGGATGTGATGCCTGAGCTAATATTTCAAGAAGGTAGGTCTAAGAATTGGGGAAAACCCAGCAGCCACAAAGATACTGCAAGATTGTGGCATTTTCAGGGAAATACACAATTGGAGCAAAAGCCCATTTGGGGGCAATAGTGAGACTTGAGGTCCAATCATAAAACAACAGTCTTTTATGTCACGTTAAGTAGCTTATGCCATGGCTACTCAATGTGGTCTACAGACCAGCATCATTGTTATAACCTGGGCTCTTGTTAGAAATGCAGAATCTCAGGCCCCACCCCAGACCTAGGGAATCAGAATCTGCTTATTAATAGGATCCTCAGGTGATTTTTATACACATTAAAGTTTGAGAAGCATTGCTCAAAATAATATTCTGGAGGCTACGGGAAACCATTGAATGATTTTAAGCAAGGAAATGACATGATTAAATTTGGATTTCAGAAAAAATTACTGTGTCCATTTATTCCTTCAGGATCTATATGCCAGATGTTGACCTAGGATCTGGGAATTCAGCACTACTTAGGGTAGATCAGATGAATCTCCCCATCCAATACTCATTCAAAAAAATTTATTGCACACCAACTTTGATGTGACCTCTCAAGCTTGATTTAGAAACAATCCTACATTGATGGCTGTGTTTTTAATGCAGTCAAGTTTTGTTGGCCAGGACAAATAATTGTTGAGAATCTCCTAGCATGATTTACTCAGAATTGCTTCACACTATTAGGCTGGTGACTCAAACGTGAAAGGTTTTGATGATGTAGTTTTATAGAATTTTTATTGCAATGATATTTGCTGTATTGGAACTTGACCCACAGTACAAGCTGTAGTACAAGATACCAATCAATATTGGTTTTTAAAATGAACAATATGAGATGTACAGCTTGCAAATCTACACTTTAATATTAGAGATGATAAGATCAGTACCATTTTTTGCTAACATATGCAGAGGATTGTCCTTTGGTGACTGAAAAGGAAAACAATAAATTCTAAGTATGTGGAGTCTCTGTCTTTTTAATAATAGCAGATGCCTTATCAGAACTCATACAGATTTGGTGTTAGGAGCTCTGGAAAGCTGACTAACCTGTTTCATGTATGTTTTATTCTTGCTTCCTATGTGCAAACATAGTGAAGGTCAGTGGGCAATGAGTTCTCAGTTTTACTTTAGCTATTCTGGGTTGCTTTAACTGCCTGTGATTTACTAGGCTGGAATCATTATAGGGAAATGTGACCACTGTGCTTAAATATAAAGCCATCATGTCCCTGACTCAGTTCCTTTGTAGCTGTAGGAACACTGAATTTAGTTCAGAAGGAGTCTGACTCCCAAATGGCTGAATGTTACTCTAAGACCCTTTAATGGTATCCTTATAGCTTCATATAGTGTGAGGGAGACCCTATACCATGGACTCTGACAGATTCCCAGAGGGAACAGAGATTCAGGAGGACTTCCCCAGAGAAGCCAGCCTTGCACTGGAGTGGAACTGGGCTGCGATGTTCAGCCTTCTTGCTGACTTGTGACTCCTTCCACCACAGGCCATTGTGTTTAGGATTCTCACATTACTCATTTTGGATAATAAGAGGTTCTAATGGGAAAATTGTATCAACAAGATACAATTGGATGCAACCAGACCAAGGTTCAAATCCTGCCTTCAATACTCACGAGCTGTGGAACTTTGTACAAGACCTTGGGTTTCTTTTACAATCAGTTCTTTCATTTATATAACAGCAATGATAACAATATCTGCCTTGCAGAGTTGTCTGGAGGATTAAATACAATCAAATGTATACAGTACCTGGCACATAATAGACTCTCAATAAATACTCATTTCTTTCAGGTTATTAAAGGCCCCTATAAAATGCAAACTTATCTAAGTCACAATAGTCACTAATATTTTTGAACAGATGAGATAGTTGAATTGGGAAGCCAGTTATAAAGAATAAACCCTGAGTAAAGAGGATGCCCATTATATTCTTTGAAGTGTGTGAAAGGCAGAACAGAAAAGGGAGGATTGTAGAGATAAGACTAATATCTAAGAAGACAGTGGGCTGCAGTTCTCAGAACCATTGAATGTTAGGACTGAAGATATGAACAAACCAGCTATTTTACAGATGAGGAAACTGAGGCCAAGTGAAGTGAAATAACTTGCCTAGGGCCTAGAGTTAGAACACTACCAAGTCAGAATTGAAAAACCTGTTGAATGAGAGGCTTCACAAAGGAAGAAAAAATGTGAAAAGAAAAAGACCAGGAAGGGGGATGGAGGAAAATTTTAGCCCAGGGCATAGGATTATAATCCCATTGCCTCTGTCCTCCCAACAGGAGACATTCCTCAGTATAAATCAGTGATATTCCTCAGCCTCCCATATGGAAGTACCAAATTATGCCCAGGGCTTTCTGCCATTAAACACTCAAGATTCCCTACAACCATGAACATGGAGGAAGAAGAATGGTGCATCCTAATACGCTTGCTGTATCAAGGACTCTCAGAGACGTGCCTTTTCCATACTGATCAATGAAGATGGATCACCAAAAACAGCACGGTCAAGTGATAGCGTTTGTACTGCTGTCCCAAATAATTTTAAAGACTGCCATGGATATGAAGCAACAGGTACTGTCATGCAGACCCTGCCTAAACAGCCATGCACTCCAAGGGGGCATCCTTTTGAGTAGTGTCTCCACACAGACGACTCTAAATGTACATCTCGAACCCATACTTCTTTCCTGAATCCCAGACCTCTATCCAACTACACTCTTTTACTTTACTGGGATGTCTCACAAGCTTTCAAACGAATGCAAAAACAATCTCTTGCTTCAACTTCCACCCCTCTACCATCTAACCTGATCCTTCATCATTTTCTCCATTCTATCCACCCTATCCACCTTGGAGTCATCCTCAACTTCTCTCTTCCTTTTAGACCCCACACCCCATTTATCAGAAAATCCTTGCAGTGCTACCTTCCAAAGATATCCAGAATTCTTCTACTTCTCATTATCTCCACTGCAAACATCCTGGTTTAGAACCACAATTATTTCTCCCTTGAATGATTGCAATGACGCTCTGCTTTCTCATTAGCTACTCTATCGTCTGTTCTCCACTCAGCAGCCAGAGTGATCCATCAAAGCCTGAGTCGATTCATCTCACGTCTTTTCCTAAATGATGATTCCATTTATATAAATTTATTGAAAAGACAAAATTATAGAGATGGAGAACAGATAAGTGGTTGTCAGGGATTAGGGATGGGGATGAGGGGTCTGGATGGATGTGACTATAAAGGAGCAGCTCAAGATAGTTCCTTTGTGACAATGGAAGGATTGTGCATCTTGATAGTGGTGGTGGTTACATAACTCTATACGTGGATAAAGTTACATAGAATACACACACAAATGAGGGCATGTAAAAACTGGTGAGATCTGAATGAGGCCTGTAGATTGTCCCAATGTCAACTTCCTGGTTTTGATATTGTATACAGTTACATAAGATGTAACTATTAGGGGAAGCTAGGTGAAGGGTACTCCGGATCTCTCTCAACTATTTTTGCAACTTCCTGTGAGTCTTTATTTATTTCAAAATGAAAAGTTTAAAAAATCGCACACACACATACCATTCCTCAAGACTTTGCGTTTGCTGTTTCCTCTATCTGGAATGTTCTTCTCTCATATATGTGAATGGCTAATTCCCTCACTTCCTTGAGATTTCTGTTCAAACATCACCTCATAGAGGTCTTCCCAATGTGTCATATATAAAGCAGCAATTCCTTGTTACTTTTTCTCTATCCCCCGACCCTGTTTTAGTTTTCTTCTTAACACTATAATTTGGCATACTGCCTATTTATTTGCTTATTTCATACTTTTTCTAACTTCCCCACTAGGATACGAGCTCCTTAAATAGAGGAGCCTTGTCTGTTTTTTATGTTATCCCTGTACCTAAAGTAGTACCTGGCACATAGCAGACATTCAATAAATATTTCACGAATGAATAAATGAATGAACGGGTAAAGCTACCAGAAGGAACAGTCATGCAGAATGGCTTAACAGGAAAGTCTTGGTCTTCACTTTTCACTCTGAGAAAATTACTCACATTCCTTGACACTATTTTTAAAAAAACACCTGGGAAAAGAGAAGGAAAACTTGTTCTTAGTGCTTCCATGATACAAACAAAAATAAACAGCATTATTAGCAGCAGCTGGTTTTCTTTTTATAATGCACTTGAGTGTTACCATGTCGAACTGTATTATGGATAGAACACAGCTCACATGTATAAAAATAAGTAACTTCCCTGGGAAGAATCAATACAGGCAGTCCCCAGGTTACAAATGGGTTTGTGTTCTGCACATTTGAAAGACAGCTGTTTAATGATCTGCTAGATGCTCTCTAACCTTTATGGCTGGGTTCACTTCACCCCTACCTGTGCATTCAAGCATATTCTATTCCCTGGAATCAAGCCAGTCTCTAACCAGAGGAATACAACATGTAAAGATTTCATAGGTTAGTCCACAAAATAATATTTTATCTATAAATGAGCTGAAATATTGTATAAATAATACTGGTGTGATTTTGCACGCTGGGAGTAGGAATTCAAGTGCTTAGACTTGAAGAGCGTTTAATGATACATTTACACGAGAAAGGCAATGCCCTGTGTGGATAGAATTGTAGGCTTTGATATCTGGCTCACCATGGAATCAACCTCTCCCTCTGACACTTACTACCTTTGCGACCTTGGTCCAGTTTCTTAACCTCTTGAACTCTTAGTTTTCTCAACTGTAACTTGTAAATAATAATTAAGACTACCTTCCTGGACTGTCTTGAGGATTAAAGGAGATAAGCATTTAGCACATGGCTGAGAGTTCCATAACATTAAATCCTATTATATCTAGCTCTTTGAATTAGTCTGAGCTCTATAAGTTATGAATGATGTTTTATACATCTTGATAACCCAACAGACTAACAGAGTCCCTGGTACTCTGTTAGTGCTCAATATATGTCTGGTGAATGAATATTAAACAAGTACATTGATTCATATACCTAAGAGGGATGTATTTAAGTATAAGCAAGAGGAGTTTAATGTCTGAGAGTATATCCCTCTAAGATGTTTTGCTTTCACCTTCTTCCCTTTCCCTTCTCATTCTCTACTCATAGAACTGCTAAAAGATCTCTCTTCCTCTATCCCTCCTCATCCCCCAGTGGAAGGAGCATTAAGGAAATTTAAAAATAAATATCATTCATCTTCCATATTTTTTCTATTGGTTGGAATTTTGGGGTCAATATTTAGTAAAAGACATTTTCATTAAAAGGGGGAAAAAAAAACCTCATTAATACAAGATAAGCATGGGCTGCCCACTTCGGGATCCTTTGACTTTAGTATATGGGTCCTGCCTGCAGACTGGAGCCTGCCCCATCTCTGAAGATCCTGCTGGCCCAATGATGAGGATACGAGGAGCCCTACAGAAGTTGTTCACTGGCATGATCTCTTGGTCTGCCCTGAAGAACCATCTCTCTCGAGGAGTCGTTAGTCCATTGGTTCATTCCTGGGCAAGATGCCTTACCTTATTCCCAGGCTCCCAGGCTAGATTGCTGACATCTGCTATAAGTCCTCCTCAATCCTAGGTTAACACATAGCATTTTGATCTCTGGAATTCTGGGCAATGGTCCTACTTATTTGTGTCCTACCTTCTCGTGGTCCCAAACACACTGATATCTTGCTTTCAGCCTTACCATGGGACCCTCATCCTCCTCCTCCAGAAATGAATGTTAAAAATCACAAATCTGGCGGAGACAAGATGGCGGCGTAAGCAGACTCTGAACTCACCTCCTCCCGTGGACACAGCCAACTTACAACTACTCGTGGAAAAATTACCCCTGAGACAGAACTGAAAACTGGATGAGAGGACCTCCTGCAACAACGGACAATCCTAACTGAGGCAGAAGAGGCAGAGACTCCCTTCTGGAGAGGAAAAACGCCGCCTTCACAAGCCGCCAGCTTCACGGCCGCCGGGAGCAGCGCACAGGTACACAGCCTCCCTGGAGGCGCGGGGCCCTGAGCCGGGGAGCGCCCCCGCTGTGGGCATTTTGTGGACCCAGCACAATTGAGACCAGCGGCATAATATCTGACTTTGCCTGCTACTAAAGCATTGGGTAGAACCCCCAGAAAACCCAGTTCACAAAGAAACTAAAACTGGCTCTTAAAGGGCCCGCGCATAAACTCACCCGTTCCAGAAAGCATTCTAAAATCACCAGAAAGAAAGGTGCACAGTGCTTCGGTGACAAGAGACTCACCTAATAGGCCCTGAGTGCATCTCGGTGAGGGGTGAGACCTCTCCAGGGACTGGGACATTGGCGGCGGCCATTGTTGTGGCCTGGTGTGAGCGTGCTGACACAGACGCCATTGGAGTTCTCCCTGAGACCTGCTAGCCCAGGGTCTGCTCCACCCGCTAGAGCACCGATTTAATCCAGCTCAGCCAGGGCAGGCAGCCCACCCTAGAGACTGGCCCCACCCAACAACAAGCCCTCAGGCAACTTGTGGGCCTGCATAGATTGGTGACTGGATTCTCTGCAGCCTGGCAACTGAGCCGACATGAGCAGGGCAGGGTGTGCACAAGGAGAGGGTGGAGAGTGTGGTGCTCCCGCCGTGGAGAGACTGGGTCCGCTTGGGGAGGTCGGGGCACTCACACGGGGCAGGACTGTGTTGACTGTGTGTGTGGACCTGTGGGCGGCAGGGTTTGTCAGCTGCAGAAGACTTATGCTTCTCAAAGACCCACATAGGAGGTTTGCCCCACCTTCCAAAGCCTGAAACGATTGGGTGCTCCTGTGCCTGAGGCCAGCCCCACCCAGCTGCAATCCTCAGAGAGCTGACAAGAGACCTAATAGGCTAGAGGCTTACAGCAATTGTAAGGCCCTGAGCCTAACAACCTGCCACGCTGGGGGCCTACTCACTTAAAAGAAATACTGCAACACAAATGTGGTATTAGAACTTACAGCCAACTGTGCTGGGGCTCCCCACAACTGATAAAGAGACTGAAGGGCCTACAACAACTACAAGCAGCTGAGCATTACAACAGCTGGCCAGGAGCATAACTCAGCCTCCCTGGGCGCCTAAAGGGAGAGCAAACAGGCCACAACAGAAGGACACACGTAGCCCACATAGGGGTCGCCCCTGGAACATTGAGAACTGAGGGAAGCACACTGGAAGCCTCCTAAGGCATCACTTACATAAGGTCACCTAGCCAAGAGCAGGAGACGTAGCTGACCTACCTAATATGTAGACACAAGCACAGGGAAAGAGGCAAAATGAGGAGGCAAAAGAATACATTCCAAGTAAGGGAACAGGACAAAACCCCAGAAAAGGAACTAAGTGAAACAGAAATGAGCAACCTACCTGACAGAGAGTTCAAACTAAGAGTGTTAAGGATGCTCACTGATCTGGGGAGAAGAATAGATGAACTCAGTGAGACTGTCAACAAAGAAATGGAAGATATAAAGAAGAACCAATCAGAAATGAAGAATACAATACTGGAAATGAAAAATTCACTAGAGGGACTCAAAAGCAGAGTAGAGGATACAGAAGAACAGATCTGTGAGCTGGACGAAAGACTAGAAGAAATTACCCAAGCTGAACAGGTAAAAGAGAAAAGAATTAAAAAGAGTGAGGACAGTCTAAGGGACCTCTGGGACAACATCAAGTGCACTAACATCCGTGTTATAGGTGTCCCAGAAGGAGAAGAGCAAGACAAGGGGGCAGAGAATCTATTTCAAGAAATAATAGATGAAAACTTCCCTAACCTAAGGAAGGAAACAGACATCCAGGTACAGGAAGCACAGAGAGCCCCAAACAAGATAAACCCAAAGAGGCCCACACCAAGACACATCATAATCAAAATGTCCAGAATTAAAGATAAAGAGAGAATCCTAAAAAGCACTTAGAGAATGTTAAGGTACATCCAACGGAATCCCCATAAGGCTATCAGCTGACTTCTCAGCAGAAACCTTACAGGCTAGAAGAGAATGGCACGATATATTTAAAGTGCTAAAAGGAAAAAACTTACAGCCAAGAATACTCTACCCAGCAAGGTTATCATTCAAAATGGAAGGAGAGATCAAAATTTTCCCAGATAAGCAAAAATTAAAGGAGTTTGTCACCAAGAAACCAATGCTACAAGAAATGTTAAAGGGACTGATTTAAGGGGAAAAGAGAAGACCACAAATAGGAAAAATTATCTATTTCCATGATTAGAACGTAATGGATACAAATACACAAAAAAGAGGTTAGATATGATATCAAAAACATAAAAGGAGGGAGGACGGGAGTTAAGAGTACAGCTTTCAGACAGAGGTCAAACTAAAGTGACCATCAATTCTGTATAGAAGAAGAAAGGAACAGAGAAGGACTACTAAAACACTGAGAAATAAAAAAGTTAAAAAAAGTTAAAAAATGTCAGTAAGTACATACTTGTCAATAGCTGCTTTAAACGTCAATGGACTAAATGCTCCAATTAAAAGGCATAGGGTGGCTGACTGGATAAAAAAACAAGACCCATATATATGCTGCATACAAGAGACACACTTCAGACCTAAAGACACTCACAAACTGAAAGTGAAGGGATGGAAAAAGATACTCCACGCAAATGGCAATGAAAAGAAAGCTGGGGTAGCAGTACTCATATCAGACAAAATAGACTTTAAAACAAAAACTGTAAAAAGAGACAAAGAAGGGCATTACATAATGATCAAGGGAACAATCCAACAAGAGGATATAACACTTGTAAATATCTACGCACCCAATGTAGGTGCACCTAAATATATAAAGCAATTATTAACAGACATAAAAACAGAAGTAGACAGTAACACAATAATAGTAGGGGACTTTAACACTCCACTTACACCAACGGATAGATCATCCAAACAGAAGATCAATAAGGAAACATTGGCCTTAAACGACACACTAGAACAGATGGACCTAGTAGATATATACAGAGCATTCCATCCAAAAACCGACGAACACACGTTCTTTTCAAATGCACATGGAACATTCTCCAGGATTGATCACATATTAGGCCACAAAACAAGTCTCCATAAATTTAAGAAGATTGAAATAATACCAAGCATCTTTTCTGACCACAACGGTATGAAAGTAGAAATCAACTATAGGAAGAAAATCAGAAAAGCCACAAATACGTGGAGATTAAACAAAATGCTACAGAACAACGACTGGGTTAACGAAGAAATCAAAGAAGAAATCAAAAAATACCTGGAGACAAATGAAAATGAAAATACGACATGCCAGAATTTATGGGATACAGCAAAAGCGGTTCTAAGACGGAAGTTTATAGCGATACAGGCCTATCTCAACAAACAAGAAAAATCTCAAATAAACAATCTAACAATGCACCTAAAGGAACTGGAAAAAGAAGAACAAACAAAGCCCAAAATCAGTAGAAGAAGGGAAATAATAAAAATCAGAGCAGAAATAAATGAAATAGAGACCAAAAAAACAATAGAAAAAATTAATAAAACCAAGAGCTGGTTCTTTCAAAAGATCAAGAAAATTGACAAATCTTTAGCTAGACTCACCAAGAAAAAAAGAGAGAAGGCACAAATAACTAAATCAGAATTGAAAGAGGAGAGGTTACAACAGACACCTCAGAAATACAAAAGATTATAAGAGAATACTATGAAAAGCTATATGCCAACCAATTCGACAATCTGGAAGAAATGGATAAATTCTTAGAATCATACAACCTTCCAAAACTGGATCAAGAAGAAGTAGAGAATTTGAATAGACCAATCACCAGTAAGGAGATCGAAACAGTAATCACAAACCTCCCAAAAAATAAAAGTCCAGGACCAGACGGCTTCCCTGGTGAATTCTACCAAACATTCAAGGAAGACTTAATATCTATCCTTCTCAAACTCTTCCAAAAAATTGAGGAGGGGGGGAAGCTCCCTAACTCATTCTACGAAGCTGACATTACCCTGATACCAAAACCAGACAAGGACAACACAAAAAAAGAAAATTACAGGCCAATATCACTGATGAACATCGATGCAAAAATCCTCAACAAAATACTAGCAAATTGCATACAAAAATACGTTAAAAAGATTATATACCATGATCAAGTGGGATTTATTCCAGGGATGCAGGGATGGTTTAACATTCGCAAATCAATCAACGTAATACACCACATTAATAAAACGAAGAATAAAAATCACATGATCATCTCAATAGATGCAGAGAAAGAATTTGACAAGATACAGCATCCATTTATGACAAAAACTCTGAATAAAATGGGTATAGAAGGAAAGTATCTCAACATAATAAAGACCATACATGAGAAACCCACAGATAATATCATCCTCAATGGTGAAAACCTGAAAGCCATCCCTCTAAGCACAGGAACCAGACAAGGATGCCCACTGTCACCACTCCTATTTAACATAGTACTGGAAGTCCTAGCCAGAGCAATCAGGCAAGAGAAAGAAATAAAAGGGAACCAAATTGGAAAGGAAGAAGTGAAACTTTCACTATTTGCAGATGACATGATTTTATATATAGAAAACCCTAAAGAATCCACCAGAAAACTTTTAGAAGTAATAAACGAATATGGTAAAGTTGCAGGATACAAAATCAACATACAAAAATCAGTTGCATTTCTGTACACTAACAACGAAGTAGCAGAAAGAGAAATTAAGAATACAATCCCATTTACAATTGCAACAAAAAGAATAAAATACCTAGGAATAAACTCAACCAAATAGGTGAAAGATCTGTACACTGAAAACTATAAAACATTTCTGAAAGAAATTGAAGAAGACACAAAGAAATGGAAAGATATTCTGTGCTCTTGGATTGGAAGAATTAACATAGTTAAGATGTCCATACTTCCTAAAGCCATATATAGATTCAATGCAATCCCTATCAAAGTTCCAACAACATTTTTCACAGAAATAGAACAAAGAATCCTAAAATTTATATGGAATAACAAAAGACCCCGAATAGCTAAAGGAATCCTGAGAAAAAAGAACAAAGCTGGAGGTATCACACTCCCTGATTTCAAAATATACTACAAAGCTATAGTAACCAAAACAGCATGGTACTGGCACAAAAACAGACACACAGATAAATGGAATAGAATTGAAAGCCCAGAAATAAACCCACACATCTATAGACAGCTAATCTTTGACAAAGGAGCCAAGAACATACAATGGGGAAAAGAAAGTCTCTTCAACAAATGGTGTTGGGAAAACTGGATAGCCATATGCAAAAAAATGAAAGTAGACCCTTACCTTACACCATACACAAAAATTAACTCCAAATGGATTAAAGACTTGAATGTAAGACCTGAAACTGTGAAACTTCTAGAAGAAAACATAGGCAGTACGCTCTTCGACATTGGTCTTAGCAACATCTTTTCAAACACCACGTCTGACTGGGCAAGAGAAACAATAGAAAAAATAAACAAATGGCACTACATCAAACTAAAAAGCTTCTGCACAGCAAAGGAAACCATCAACAAAACGAAAAGACAACCTAACAATTGGAAGAAGATATTTGCAAACCATACTTCTGATAAGGGCTTAATCTCCAAAATATATAAAGAACTCATGCATCTCAACAACAAAAAAACTACCAACCCAATTAAAAAATGGGCAAAAGACCTGAACAGACATTTCTCCAAAGAAGATATACAGATCGCCAACAGACACATGAAAAGATGTTCAAAATCACTATCAGGTAAATGCAAATCAAAACTACAATGAGATATCACCTCATGCCCGTCAGAATGGCTATAATTAACAAGACAGGAAACAACATGTGTTGGAGAGGATGTGGAGAGAAGGGAACTCTCATACACTGCTGGTGGGAGTGCAAACTGGTGCAGCCACTATGGAAAACAGTATGGAGATTCCTCAAAAAATCAAGGATAGAACTACCATATGATCAAGCTATTCCACTGTTGGGTATTTATCCAAAGAACATGAAAACACCAATTTGTAAAGGTACACGCACCCCTGTGTTCATTGCGGCGTTATTCACAATAGCCAAGACTCGGAAGCAACCTAAGTGCCCATCAAGGGACGAATGGATAAAGAAGCTGTGGTATATATACACAATGGAATACTACTCAGCCATAAGAAACAATGAAATCCAGCCATTTGTGACAACATAAATGGACATTGAGGGTATAATGCGAAGTGAAATAAGTCAGAGGGAGAAGGTCAAATACCGTATGATTTCCTTCATTAAGTAGTAGATAATAACAACAATAAACAAACACATAGGGACAGAGATTGGATTGGTGGTTACCAGAGGGGAAGGGGGGAGGGAGGAGGGTGAAAGGGATAATTTGGTACATGTGTGTGGTGATGGGTTGTAATTAGTATTTTGGTGGTGAACATGATGTAACCTATGCAGAAATAGAAGTACAACGATGTACACCTGAAATTTTTACAATGTCATAAACAAATGTTACTGCAATAAACAAAAAATTTAAAAAAAATCACCAATCTTCTTTTTGAAAGAGTTTAAGTAGTTTTAATAATCTCTAAAAGAACTTTAACAGATTGACATCAAACCAAGCCTTGACCAATTACAGGTAAAAGAAAAATGCAAACAAAGAACAAAAAACAAGAAAACTAATCCCCTAAGGGAAAGGAAAGTAGGAAAGTATGGAAGTGACTTTAAGGAAATCATTGGGATATATAACAAACTGTTGCTTAATATTTAACGTAAATTTTCCCCGCTGGGCTCAAGTTGATTATTTTCCTGCCTTTGATGGCTCTTTGAGTGCAAATAATTGTTTTCTCTCTTCTTTATTTTTTTTTAATTTTTTGTTTATTGCAGTAACATTGGTTTACAACATTGTAAAAATTTCAGGTGTACATCACTACACCTCCACTTCTGCACAGATTACATCCTGTTCACCACCAAAACACCAACTACAACCCATCACCACACACATGTACCGAACCGTCCACTTCACCCCCCCCACTCCCCCCCTCCACCCCGGCAACCACCAATCCAATCTCTGTCCCTATGTGTTTGTTTATTGTTGTTATTATCTACTACTTAATGAAGGAAATCATACGGTATTTGACCTTCTCCCTCTGACTTATTTCACTTTGCATTATACCCTCAATGTCCATCCATGTCGTCACAAATGGCTGGATTTCATCGTTTCTTATGGCTGAGTAGTATTCCATTGCGTATATATACCACAGCTTCTTTATCCATTCGTCCCTTGATGGGCACTTAGGTTGCTTCCGAGTCTTGGCTATTGTGAATAACGCCGCAATGAACACAGGGGTGCATGTACCTTTACAAATTGGTGTTTTCAAGTTCTTTAGATAAATACCCAACAGTGGAATAGCTGGATCTCTCTTCTTTATCACCTCCTTGAACTATTAAGTCTTCCCTTGACGTTTTCTCATGTGTGAACAAGCCAGTACCACTCACCCTGGTGAGTGACTTTAAAAAATTATCAGGCCCACATGAACTGCACAAAATACACTTAGTCCTTGCTAAATTTCCCCAATCCTTAGCTCTTCTGTCCATATGACCCCACTCCTTTCTTTTTTCTCTCTGCTTTACTTAGTTGGCGACTCAAATAGACTGCCTGTGTAATTTGTGCCTGCTTTGAGTTGACTGGTTGATCTATCCTTGGTTATGCTGGGTGGATTTATCCTCTTTTAGCCCCTAGATATGAATCTTGTAAGTTCACGTCTGGAGAAAGAAGTATATCTCTACTCCAAAATGTACTAGACTAATGGACAATTTCATAACTGGCCATGGTACCAAGAATTATAGAATCTTCCTCTATCAAGGCAGTGCAGCCCATGAGATGGCCAAGTCCCTGAGGATGACATGGAGGGTATGAATGGGCTCTATTACAGTTAATGATTTTAGGGCTTTGTTTAGAAATTACTGCCTAGACAAGGGCAGTTAATTGATCTTTATAAACTTGCATTGTACGTATTAGCTCATTACCACACATACTTTGTATTATGGATTTATCCCTTGAAGTCCTGAAGAACAAAGAGTTCTCCTGGTCTCCCAACAAACGGCTTACTGCGAGAACCAAAGTAAGGCAATAAAAGGTATTGTTTTTTATTCATCACCTAATTCACATCACTTCTATCTCGACCCCTTAACACCCTAAGTACATGGATTTCATGGCTTCACGAGGCCAATTGGAATCTTTAGTAAATATTTCTTGTTTACCCTGGATTTTCTTTCATGCGTTAATAACTATGGTGTATAAATTAATGAAACTCAGGGATTCCCCAGATAACTTTGCTTAAGTAACAACCATTATTTTTAAAAATGAACACTGGCCTGCTGGTAGCAAAATAAGCACACTGCATTGTTTAGCCATTCGCTGTGATAATTTTCTCTAAACCATTCTCACTCTTGCCACTGATTTCTACAAGACATTGCGACTGGGATTGGGGACATGGACTCTGTCCTCCACATGATAATTCATATCGAGTTAAAGTCTTAACCTTGGTTTATATATCAGTATATTGCTCCAATCAAATTGGCTTCCATCACCTTGGTTAAGTCAAACATTTATAATGGTTTCCTAAAATAATGACTGAGAAGCGTAAATTCATAACAGGAGGTTTCTATGTATTCATATATGAGGTCATGCTGGTGAACCACGAAAATATCGATGATCTGAAAACAAAATGCTGTAGGAGGTTTGGGTGATACTGCAAGTAAAAGTTTTAACAATAACTATAAATGTGCCCTCTCCATGGGTCCCTCTGTCCACAGTCCCATGCCATCTGCCCCTTCTCTAGAGTTGCCATGGAAGAGGAAGTTCCACTACTTCATTACCTAAATTCTATTTGGAGAAAAGATGGGTGTCATTCTCAGTTTTTTTTTTTAAATTTTTTATTTATTTATTTTTTCCCCCAAAGCCCCAGTAGATAGTTGTATGTCATAGCTGCACATCCTAGCTGCTGTATGTGGGACGTGGCCTCAGCATGGCCGGAGAAGCAGTGCGTCGGTGCGCGCCCGGGATCCGAACCCGGGCCGCCAGCAGCAGAGCGCGCGCACTTAACCGCTAAGCCACGGGGCCGGCCCTCATTTTCAGTTTTAATTGAAATAAGAGTGTTGTAATATTTGTTCATTCCATTGTATTTGTTTTTTTTTTTGGTTCCACTCATCTTTTTTTCCCTTAGAATGTGTACATTCTTTATGTTTTATGTCAATATAATGACAACAAAGGAAAAATGGCACATATTATCTTCTCAATTTTGAAAGAAAGATAGGAAGGAAAATTCATCAACTAAAATATTTAATTTCAATATGTGTGATGATAGTTTTTTTCTTAATGATTTCCCCCACAACCTCTGCTTTAGCGAGTACTTTCTCTTTTTCCTAGTTTCCATCTGAGAATTGATAGTACACTGTATCCATTGGTATGCATGCTATAACTATACTACATCTGTTACTTTTGATATACTTTCTTATTTCCCAAAGAGAAACAATAAGGATACGAGAACACCATGGAAGCTGAAATAAAATTAGAATGTTTTATGTCTCCTATTTCTTGTGCTGGTAATTTTCCTGTTTGATCTCAGATCTATTCCTCTCATGTCCCTTGCAACCTACCTTTCCCAAAATCCTTTGCCAATTGGCTTCCTATTAGGTTAGGCCAACGGGAAATACTGATGACAGATTGGCAGGTGGGAGGAAGAAATAACAAGGCTATTTCTTTCCATTTCTCTTTGGTTCTGGTGGTGACTCCAGTAGGCTTTGCATAATCCCTATGGTCCCAGTGTGCACTGGAAAGACTCTCCCTCCTTGGTTCCAACTCCCAACAGCAGCATATATCCTGAATCCAGCTTTGGCCAAGTTAATCTGGATCTCAGGCCCTGGTAATATCCCCTATTCCCTTGTTCCTAAAACCCTAGATGTGGTAGTTGCTTTCCACAGATGCTAATCTTTGGGCTGCCTCACTATCCCTTGTTGGGCTTTTTAACTGTCCCAACATTTTTGTCCCTAGTTCCTCATATTAAATTTCTTGTACCAGACTAGGGTATCTCAACCTTATCACTGTTGATATTTTGACACAGATAATTATTTGCTGTGGGAGGTTGTCTTGTGCCTTGTGGGGTGTTTAGTAACATCTCTGCCTCTACCCATTAAATGCCAGTAACACCTCTACTGTTGTGACAACCAAAAATGTTTCCAGACATTGCCAATTATCTGCTGGGTGGCAGAATCACTCATGGTTGGGAACCACTGTATTAGACTAGACCAATTGTTTTCCTGACTGGACCTTAATTGATATACTCCCTCAAACTGTATTTACATCTGCTCTCCTTTAAAATAAGATTGGAATAAGATTAAATGGTGATATATATACATATATATGTACATATTATATATATATATTCTACATAGAAAACGAGTCATATTGGTAAACAAGGATTATTTGATAAATGAATAAATAAATACATTATATGAAAATAACTATGAAATCTTGATTTACTTTTTCCAAAATTAATAAATATTTTATGTTGCTCAGCTAATCTGTAATTTTTTTTCATTTGATTAACCATCAAAGGGCCTTTGAAATACTTCATATATTGTGATGCTTTATATATTAAGGCAAGTAAAATTAAACATCTGCTAATTTAACTGATACAGAAAAACATAACCAGAGAAGAAATACATGATAATAGTTTTTTATTCCCACCACACACTATGATTAGCCAATTTTCTCCTGAGCGCTAATGTCATCTCAACAATGGATAAAGATATCATATCCCTTATTTTGTATTTATTAATCTTTCCTCTTTTAATGCTTCTGTTACTAATTTTATTTTTATTGCCTTTGTCCTTGCCTAATGCTAGAGGCGGTATTTAAAAGGAACATTAAGGCACACACTTATTAACGCTTTGTTGAACCAGTATAATAGTGAGTTTCAGTGAAATTGCACTAAGAATTCCCTTCGTGTGCTTTGTTGTAGCTATAGAAAAGCAATACCCAATTTCATCTAAAAGGTGAAAGAGAAAGGAAATATGTGAAAATACTCATATTAAATAGTTACTATATAAGATAATTTGCATATATGGACAAATAAGTGTGTACATTTTTGCTTGAAACAGATGTACATAGACGAATATTTAAGATGTTTGTTTTATATTTTAAATATTCATTTTTATCATTCATACATTTGATAACCATCTAATAATATGACCAAAAATGGAATAGCTGGATCATATGGTAGTTCTATTCTTAATTTTTGAGGAATCTCCATACTGTTTTCCATAGTGGCTGCAGCAGCTTACAATCCCATCAACAGTGTATGAGGGTTCCCTTTTTTCTACATCCTCTCCAACACTTGTTATTTCTTATCTTTTTGATAATAGCCATTCTAATGGGTGTGAGGTGATATCTCATTGTGGTTTTGATAAGCAAAGAATACAAAAACACTAATTAGAAAAGATATATGTGCCCCTATGTGCACTGAAGTATTATTTACAATAGCCAAGATATGAAAATAACCTGTGTCCATTGACAGATGAATGGATAAAGAAGATGTGGTATATATATATATACAATAGAATACTACTCAGCCATAAAAAAAATGAAATCTTGCCATTTGAGACAACATGGATGGATCTTGAGGTACTATGCCAAGCAAGATAGGTCAGATGGAGAAAGACAAATACCATATGGTTTCACTCATATGTGGAAGATAAAAACAAAGCAAAACGAATGAACAAACAAAACAGAACAAAACAAAAAACTCATAGAAGCAGACAACTGATTGGTGGTTACCAGAGGGGACGTGGGGTGGGAGGTGGCAAAATGGGTGAAGGGGGTCTATTGTATGGTGACCGATGGAAACTAGACTTTTGGTGGTGAGCACGCTATATGATATACAGATGTCAAATTATAATGTTGTACACCTGAAACTTATATAATGTTATCAACCAATGTTACATCAATGAAAAAATAATGATAACAATAATATAACCAAATGGTATGTTTTAAGAGTAATATTCATCTTATCAAAGTTACTCCACCAAAATTAAAAGTAGTTAATTAAAGTAAATCAAGGCTTGTTAATGTCATAAAAAGCATTCCCCCCCCAAAATAGAGGACAACTTAATCCAACATATCTATAACTCATATAAAGAAATAATAGATGGGATTAATAAAATAGAAGGAGAAGATAAAAGCCCAATATATTACTAGTGTTTGAGCCTTAATTTAGGAGGTTATCAAATATACAATTGATTATTCATCTCAGGCAATTGTGTGGTTTCAGAAATAAGACAAGATAAGACAAAAAGGCTGAATTTCCCTGAATGATTTGTAGACTTTGTTCATTCTAAACTCAATATTCCTTTACTAATCTCTAACCTGGAGAAGTTGTTGTTTTTTTTTTTAATTTTTCAGATCATTGTTCATAATGATATAAGAAAAAAGGAAATGAATATATATCACAGGTCATTTGATGGAATTCTTTCAAATTTTATAAGGCATTTGGTTTTAAATATTTATATCACTTATACTACACACAAATATAATATAAGTAGCAGAATATAATAAACATTACACTTTTTTAGAACATATCAACTTCTGAATATGCCACAGAATCTTAATTTAGCTAGAATGCCCTCCCTCTCCCTTCTCTACCCAGTGAACTCTATTTCTTTTTCATAGCCAAGTGAATGTTACCAGAACTGTGAAACTTGTTCTCAAGTCCGACAGCCAGAATTATTTCTGCTCCCTGTGCTCGCTCTCTTCATCTTCTATTATATAGTATTCCCATTTTGAATTTATAACCTACAGTAAATTGTGATTTTGTCTGTATGCCTCACTCACATGTGAGCTCATTGAAGTCAGAGACTATAAGTTACTCAATTTTCTATTCATGTGGCTAATTCCTTACAACCTTGCTTATATGTAGAGGCCATTCAGAATATGTTTATGAAATTGAACTGAATATTTTTAATTAACTTGCGTTGAGAAATGAGGTAAAACTTGAAGCTTTTGCATGATAATTGCAGAGCTGTGGATCAAAACATAGATCACAATGTATCTTGAATACACTATCATTTGGAGGCATTAGAATGATCCAGAGAAGTATTCCTTAGACTACAGGATTTGTTTTAAGGACAATAAATGTTCAAGAATATTTAATTCCGACCAAATTGCTTTTTCATGATGAGACACCTGACAGTTGCAGCCATATATCAGACACTTTCACATTTTCATCAACATGTGAATTTTTAGGGTACACTATTCTTGTGACTTGTTGACAAAACAAAGGATCACTGGAGGAAAAAGACACTCCTCATGAGCACAGCAGTATCCCAGAAGAGGCAAATCACTTTCACACATGAAATAATAATCAAGTATTCCTGAAAAATCATAGAGATGTTTTTAATAAAGTAACAGTTACTAAGCAAGTAAACTTCTGCCTTCATATTTCTGATGTTTCCGGTAAAATTATTTTATACACTAGTCAATTAAAATATTTTAATTCTAAGGACATTTTTCCTTTTAACTACAATTCTGAATGTTTATATGCATGCTTTAGGAAACTGAGTTTTTAAAAGAAAGTTTGAAGACTTATCTTCTTCTCCTGTTATTTGATTAATGTGCATTCAACCTGTTGCTAGACTATTTTGTTCCATTTTTATGAAGCACCAAAAGGCACTATGTGCGAATAAGGCAAAATATATGTTACAGCACTGCTTGGTATTCACATTTTCAAGGGGAATAGAAATAAAAACAGATGGTAAAAAGCTACATAAATTCATTGCTAATTGTTATAGAAAAAGTGGACGAGAGAAAAGGCTGCAAAAGTCTACATTTAGATAAAATATTTTACTTTATACAAATTGGAAAATTGATGAGTGAGTAGATTAAGCACCATCAAGGTCATAAACAAAAGGAGACCTTGCATCATTATAATTGATAATTCCCTTGCCAGAAAAAAAGACATTGCAAACATGAATTTATTCTGTGAAAATGAAGTTGCCAGAGACTAAATAAGACTGACCAACAGGCAGCCAACTGTGTTTCTAACCACTGTAATTGCACTGATTGAACGTTATCATTAACTACATTTCTAGCCCTTATCTTTCATAACCAGAAAAGGAGAGAGAAAAAGGGAGAGATAAATCTTTTAGGTGTTATAGTCCCTAATTACAGGCTTCCCCAAACAGTTGACGCCTGTTGACAAATCGTTAGCTCTAGAGCAGGAGACTGCAAACTACAGCCCTCCAGCCAAATGTGGCCCCCTGTCTCTTTCTGTAAATACAGTTTTATTAGAACACAGCCACACACTTTCATTTACATATTGTCTACGACTGCTTCCACACTACAATGGCAGAATTAAATCGTTGCTGCAGAGACCTTATAGCCCACAAAACCTAAAATATTTACTATCTGACCCTTTAAAGAAAAAGTTTGCTGATCCCTGATCTAAAGCAATGGTGCCTTTTGAAGCTATGGTAAATTAAAAACAAAACAAAGCTATGGCTCACATATATCTTATTTTACAAGTAAAATGACTTTTCCTCTTCCATATATTTTTTTCCCCTGGAAGGATCTTAGCTTCCAATTTCAAGGAGCAACCAAAACAGAAGCACACCAGCAAGTGTACGTGGTGACATGAACAATTTCTGAAGGTTTGAATCTAGTTCCTGGCAACATGCAATATATTAGCAACCTAGAAATATATCTGTCTGGTACTTTTAAGGGGAATATATGGAGAGTCTCTTTTTAAATTTTGAAAAGATCTATTTTCTATTCTGGAGGCACTTTAGTATGAGGAGTTGAAGTTTGCATAAAAATATGGCAACTGGCATAGTTGGACTGGTTATTCTCTAGGGAAACATTTGGCCCTAAGACAAGACATGTTGGAAACAAATAAGCAAATAAAATTGCCCAAAATAAACTTAAACTCATATACACTCACGAAGATATATGCTTCAACCTATCACCTCAAGCAAGTCTATCTTCATAGATCCTAGGCTATTTTCCAGCCTTTAAATCTTCCTTAAAGGTTACTCACACGTGCTTTTGAATTTGAAGTTGCTATGACCACTTGTACAGCCCTTACCTTTCATGAAGAAAATTCATTTCTTGATGCCCACCGTGTGCTTCCATTGGATGGCTTTATGATGTGAACAAACGTCTCCTTTAGGTAAATCTTTGTGACACTTGGGCATTACTATACAGAGAGCCTCATGCTAATTAAGACATTTACCTCAAATATTGCACCCAGGAGATATGGCTAAGAATAAACTCAATTGAGGTATGAGATAATGTGCTTCACAAACAAGTGGAATATATAACTCATCATCTCCCTAACAACCTTATAGGCAAGTTGTTATATATGTATAGGTTCTCTTGATCCTCCCTCAACAGACAAAACTAGTTCATTTTTAGGGCCTTTGCACCAGCTATCCCCTATGTCTGAAACGCTTTGCCTTCAGATCATTACCCTGGCTAGCTCTTTTTTGTCAATCATATCTTCTTAAAAATCATCACTTTAGTGAGGTCTTAAAACAATTTTTAAGACTTTCTAACTCTCTTTTAATTCTCTACATAGAATTTTCCACTTTCTGACATTTTTTTCCTCTCTCAGTTTGTCCCCTAGCTCAGCTTACTAGAATCTGAGCTTCTGAGAGCATGGACCTATTCTCTCTTGTACATAGTGTGCAGAATATGTCTTGGAATATACTGGCCACTCAATTCATTAATGAATATATTCATTTTAGAAAGCTAAATCCACAGTGGTCCAGATGTGGTTCTAAGCATGGACATAAAAGAGGAAACATTTTTTCTGCCCTCAAGGTGCTCCTAATCTGGTTGGGCAAACCATCACATACAAATCACACAACTGTACCACTTGAGGAACTATCCATTAGGCTAATAAAACAAGTATTTTGGGAACACAGATAGAAAGAAATTAATCATACCAGCAAAATAGAGGATAGCGGAGACAGGGAAGAATTATTGTCGGGTGACATTTTAGCTGAGTATAGAAAGGGAGGTGAGGGATGAACGCTCCAGGCAGATGCTTGTCACAAGTGTACTGACATGCAGCGGTATGACATTCTTGGGGGAAGACATGTAGTTCATGGTGGCCACCTCTCTTCCTGACATCCACATTCATTCCTCTGACTGGCTACTCAACCCTTCACTTAGTTTTAAGATATCTCAAAATTAACACATCCAAAACAAACTCACCCCCTCTTTCTCTCCAAATCTCTTCCTTTCCTTTTGTTATGCCTTTAATCATTCATTATTTCATCCAACATAGCACTTATTATTTTAACATTTCTATAAATGGTAGTGTCATCTCCATAGGAAAGTCAAGTCAGAAACTGAAAATCACACATGGCTGTTTCCTCAGACTCTACCCTATATTCATCCAAACACCAACTCCTGTCAATTCTACCTCCTGTATTTTTCTCAGATTTGTGCTATTCCTTGCGCTCTCAAAGCCCAGAAGGCAAAGAAAAACCTCTCAAACGGAACCCAAAGGCCTTCCAGCGCCTGGTCCTACCTCCTCTTGAGCTTGGTCTCTTGGCCCTCTTCCTTCCAGATGTACTCTTGTCACACTCATTCAGGCCCTTTATTGTGTGACACTCTCTCTCCTACACCTTTCCATGTGGTACGCCCTCTGCGTGGAAAATTCTCCTCCACCTCCACAATGTTATTGTGTGGTCAATTCTTAGCTATTTTTCAATTCCCTGTTTAAATATCACTTCTTCAGAGAAGCTTTCTCTGACACAGATACTAATTTGGATTTCTAACTCTACCCCAAATCATTTTCTTCTCTCTCTCTCTCTCTCTCTCATGCACTCCTCATGAGACTCATCTTAGTTGATTACTTGTGTAAAGTCTGATATCCCTACTGGCGATCATGTTTGTCATACTCATTTTTATATCCTCTGCAGCTAGTTATAATTAATAATTATAATGATTACTGAGGAACCTAAGTAAACATTTGTTGGATGAATGATAGCCATATGAATGAAAAGGAAATGATGTAAAATAGTGGAATGATAGAAGAGAGTACTGAAAATGTAGATGAGAGCCAGACTATAAATGCCTTGAGAAACATTTGAGAGATCGAACTGACAGGACTTGGGTATAGATTTGAGTGAGAAAGAGGCTGAATGGATAGAAGTCTACCATGACTGCAGTTTTTTTTTTAGCTTGAGTAACTGGGAGAATGATGAAGCCACCAGCTAATCAAGAAATACAGAAAGAAGAACAAGTTTGGAAGATGTTGGAAAAGATTGAGACATTTTCAGTCAATGGGACATTCAGGACATCCAAGTCAAGTTATGCAGTAGGCATGTGGAAATCTGTCTTCTGGGCAGAACTCTCTCCGAGCCCAAAGTCTCAAGACCATTTGCTATAATTAATGTCAATAAATTACTTTTAATGTGCACTAGAAATAGTGGTGTGAAATATATTAATGAGATTAGCTGTTGTTAAAAGTCAGAATAATATGTGTTCCTTTATGATCTAATGACTACATATTCCTTAGCCATCCCATGCAAATGAAGATCTAATACAATGCAAATTCTCTATCTCTAGCTCTCTGTCCTAAAGTAATTCTAAAATATAACTCTGAATCGTCTCATTTTGTCTGGTGCCAGGCTGTGGTGGGCACCATCCATAAGATGGTTTTAACTATATTCATTTGAGCCACCACACAAGCCAGACACCAACAACTGTAGAAGAAGTTTTTATTTTTAAAGTTCTTTTATAATCTTGGAGATGGTGATGGGAGAAAAAAAGAGTAAAGCACAAATGCTCTCCTAGGTATCAGACTTCTTTTGGAAAAAATTGTTTTTATTCCTTTGGTAGTGGAAACAAAAGCCAAGGTAATGATCTGAGTTCTGATGAGTGTGTTTTGTCACAAAATGTCCCATGAATCAAAAGTAACTTTAACATGTATTAAGCTAACATGACTCAGCCAAAAGAACATTCAGATTTATTAAACCTATTACCCTGAGCAAGATTCAGGAGTTAAGTTGATGATAGATGGTCGTTTCACTGCCTGGGTCTCAGGAGGAAATACCCCTATAAGAAACAATAAACCTCAGCCTTCAAAAGACACAAATTTTTGTCTTGGTGTTAAATTCTAAAAGGAATGTGCCACATGGGAGCATACCCTGCTAATATTGACCATCCAAAGTGACAAGATTATTGAGAAATATACATCAAATATAAAAATTAATTTTTAATGATTTTCTTGATTGATGTCTGATGGAGTCTGAGTACTTAATATTAAAATAGAACTCTCAGCATTTTAGCCTGAGGAAGGCAAGGTAATGTGGCCCAGGTATGTACCTTTCTGGTATAAGGAAAGATCCTAGACTTTCCAAAGGGAAAAATGGATAGCAAGTCCTTGGAGTTACAGACTCCAAGCTCAAAAAGCTGTAGAGTCAGCAGCTCCTTAGAAGTGATCGTTTGGTCACAATATCACCCTTAAATATCACCTCCAGCCAG
The DNA here is from genome assembly GCF_057802395.1 of Ceratotherium simum simum. Lineage (NCBI taxonomy): Eukaryota > Metazoa > Chordata > Mammalia > Perissodactyla > Rhinocerotidae > Ceratotherium > Ceratotherium simum. The sequence continues at coordinate 102,402,526 of NC_141940.1, read as the reverse complement.
GTTTTTATAGGAGTAAGAGGGAAGACAATTTGAAGCTCTAATTTATGATGAAAGCATGGTGGGCTCTAATTAAGAAAGAAAGACATGCTTTGGATACTGGACGAGTGGGTGGTTATTAACACATTGTTAGGAAAATTGAGAAGCCTGACATGTATTAGTGCAGAGATGAAGCCTCTCCCAGTCTCACAGAGACGTGGGCTGTGAGGCTACCTTCAGACTGAGCTGGAACCTTCTTTAAGAAGAAGCTCTGGATCTGTTCAAGCATCACTGAGACTTTCGAGGGACACATCTTAGGATGATGGTTCTCCATCACCATGATGTGTGCAACATGTCATGAGTCTTTTGTCACTCATGATAGCTAAAGTACAGATCTTTGCAAATGGTTTCAACTTCTATAAATGAGAACAGATTCAAACGATAACATCAGTCTCATTTGTATTATCTTTTTATGAGAGTGAGCAGTGTGCTGGAAATTTCCCATACCATTTCATGTAAGCTCAAGTCCGTGGTGCACAGGCATATTCAGGGAAGTTCATCTTGCATGTGAAGGGCATACATTTTATGTGCTTGGTGGAAAACATGGCCAAGTAATGCTGCTATCTAACAAGAAAGAACTCTTCCTTATCTGGCCCATTTTCATGGTGGGCATTAAGAGTTACTCAGTGAGGCCACATGAAAACTGTAGCAGAGATTCCACGGACATTTTGATTGGATGCAGCCTTGCCTCCTGCTCAGATCACTAGGATAATTAACTTGAAAATAGAAAATGCCATTGTCTGGAGTTGCACTCTATAAACCAAATTTTAAATGTATTTGTTGAGTTGTTTAAGCAGATACATTTATTATTACTTGACTATAATTTCCTTTTTTTAACAAACTGGAATATTACTGACTTTAAAGTGTCAATAGTTTAACAGTGAAACCTAAAAATAATTGCTTTGAAGTCTGTGAAATATTTTGTAGCTTATTATTTCTTGATAACTTTAGAAGAGCTAATACAATAGGAGGCAGATCTCAAATAGAATAAGGAATTCAGAATTTATGTTATAACAGAAAAGGAGACAGTAAAATGACAAGAAAATTACTAAAAATATAGTATATTTTCCAGTGGAAATAGATTTCCAGACCAATTTCAAAATAATGATAGCTTAGGTTCCTTTCTCCTCCAATAAGATAAACCACCCCTACTTGTACATTCCACCTTTCTCAGAACTACTGCTTCCACCAGAATTGCAATTACACACTGCTTTTAATCTTTTACTTTTCAAAAATAATGGAAATTTAAATTGGGAATTAAGTTGCATTTAATTTCCAGTTTAGCGCTTTAATCTTTTAAAATAACCTAGCCATGGGCAAGGTGCATCTGAAAACTTCAACGGCAGCAAACAAAAAAGGGGAAACCTGTCAGTTTTGAAATATAAACTGGTAGTTTGACTTCCAGCAAAGCTTTGTCCATTATACTCTTTCTCTTGTTCTTCTCTCCCTCTAGCTTTCTTCCACTGTCAGAGCACTAAAATGCTAACAATTCTACTTCAGAAAATATATTTCACATCATTTCTATACAACCAAAGGAAAGCCTTAAGACTATATATTATCATAGGAGATACTTTTTATTTAACACAAGATTTTATTTGATATATAATTTTATTTAAATGTTGTATTACGTATATACAAATATATTTTACTCTATAATACGTTACAGCCTCATTATGTGCAATAGAAATCTAATAGATTCCCAAGCCAAATTGTAGTTTGTAGTGTTATTTGGATGGTGCATCATTAATGAACTTCAAAAGGAGAGGTGGATGTGAGCAGATTCCTCTGGTTCTGGTAAGACTCTATATCCCCGTACAAGGTCCTTTGAAGAATGTATATGCATATAAACATTATATATATGGCATTATATATATGGCATCAATTGTGATAACACAAAATTGAAATTACATATATGTATATACATATACATAAGTACATACACATCAGTACATTTAATTCTACTACTAAGATTTTCAATATACTCAACACCTAACATAGTGTTTGGCACATTACATGTTCTTAATATTAATCCAATGAATGAATGAGGCAAAGAAAAAATGAGTAAATAAATAGAAAAAAATCCCAACTATTTCATTTATTTTACTTTAATTAGAGTGGCGTTTGGCTACACTATCTGACAAAAGGTAGCCATTTCTAATATTTTAAAGTGATTTAATAGGTAGTTTTGTCCTGTAAACGATCTTTTGCTGTTCTCTGTTAGCTATAATTTGTTCACTCTTTTGTATAGCTTTCTTCCCATTTTATAAATATAATTGAGGAAAGAATGGAATTGACACTTACCAGTGACTATATTTTTTCTAAACATTCAAGTCTCTTTGAATCTTCACAAGGATCCTGAAAAGAAGATCCTTTTGCAGAAGAAACAGAGGGTAGATTCTCTGAACGACTTTCCCAAAAGAGAAAGCCAGAGTTTGAATCCAAGTCAGTCTAATTCTAAAACATAGGTCCTTTCCTCAAACCACGTCATCTCCAAGAAAAGCACTTTCTTATTTCTCACGAACCTTGCCAATTTTTCCAAGATGTTATCAGTAGCCTGGACATTCAATAAATGCCAACTGTGAACAAGGGAAGCATTTAGAATGTGGGTGATGTTGGAGTGCTCTGGTGCGATTTTTTAGTTTACTCAGAATGCCCCTGAATTAGATGCTTTGAGGAAAAGAAACTAGTGAAGTTTAATTAGCTGGGTAAATGTTTGGATAAAAGATGAAGCTTGTTTGAATAAGTGAAAGCCCTTATTCTTTTCATCTATCCATTGAAGTCAAACAATTATCATATAGCTAATTCTCAAAATTAAAATTATATTTCCTTTAATTAATTATTGCATTAGGTTAGTACTGTCCTCTGATCTTAGTCCAAATATACATACATACATATATCTATGGAGAGAGAGACAGAGACTAAAATGTACTCTTACTGACAAGATGGAGGTGACACTAATTTATGTATACATCTGGGAAATTTAAATTTCTGCATTTTAATAGCTTATCTCTGATATTTGCAAACTAATACCTTCATTTACGTCCGTGGATGATTTTGGGTTCCCAAATTACAAATGTTCAGATATCCTTTTAAAATGAGTGTGTAAGAATGATTTTTATCTGAAACATTCTTACAGATAATTACTATTTTCTTTTGAGTAGCACGCCAAACTGCTGGAATTTCTGAGGAGCTACCAACAAATACCTTCTCTTAGAGATACTGATCAGGGGTCTCTAAACTTTCTTGGTTTTATAACCCCTAAAGAAGAATTTTGAAAAATTTGTTACCCCTTGCAGATTTTTAAATCTGCATCTAGAATTTTTCATTCTTAGTTTAAATGATTGCAAAGCATATAATTTGAGACACATTGTCAACATAAATATTTTAAAATAAAAAATATATATTTATGCTTGAAAGATTTTATTGATCATCTACCATAATTTTCTGAAACAACAATATATATACACATTAAATATATTTTTTTCTATCACCATAGGCTCCAAGTGTAAAAAAAAAACATTTTTTGATTGTGTTATCATACAATTATTAACAGTGTATAATTGATTAAAACAATATACCTATATTATAAAACTTGATAAATAATAAACATAAAAATAAAGTTTTATTGAAAATGCTTCTCTTAATAAGACAGATGGGGGTTTAACAACTGATTTATGTACCTATAGAAGAATATACATTATTTCTAGGATTGAAAAGCTTTCAGCATCAATTCTATTCCTATTTTTCGTTTTTATTGAAGTAAGTGCTGATAAATCTTACTCAAATAAGTGAGTAGAAGGAAATGGAAGGAATTTTATTATAGTACTATTGTTTAATTCTTCGAGCTCCTTCTATGTCAAATGCTAAAAGTACATGGTGATTCATCATCAAAACTTATTTTTAATGATCTATCAGCTGACAACTCATCAGGTCTTTCTTTAGGTTTAGTTGAAAGCAGAGTTAGCAAGCTCTTTCCTTGCAAAAAGCTATGTTGGCCAGTCATTAAAGTCATTCATGCTCCTGTTTTTGGAAGACGCCCTAGTAAGATTGTAGGTAGATGAAAGATTAGCCTTTCTTTCTTAAAGTGGGAGAAGTGGTTTAGAAAGGGGAGGTGGGAAAGGAGAAACAGCCTGAGGTCTTGACTGTAGGCATCTTTTTCCAGGCAATTCAGTTTCAGTGAAGAGTACAAAAGAAAGTTGAAAATCTCGAAATGAATTCCTTTAAAACTATCTGTGCCTACTCCCTGGAAGGTCTTCATGTACCCCCACGTTACATGTATGCCAGTGTGAGGACAACTGTTTGAAGAAATTCAGCCATTGCCTTTGACAAGAAATATAAACTCGCATATCAAAATCACCTGATAACTTGTGTGTGCACTTCTTCAGTTTTATCTCATAGCTAAATAGTTAGTGTTAAAAGAAGGAAAGTTGTAGTTCTGGAGGAAATAGTCTTGCTGGTATTTGTGCCTAAATAAAATTCCTAACTCCTTCTCTCCTATCCTCTAAGCTTTGAATTCATTTGGTAAATGAAGGCAGTGCTAAGAGGCAGTCCCACGTGGTAGAGAGTCATAGAACAGGGAAACAGAACTGTGATTTAGAGTCAGTATTGCAATAACTATCTGTAGCCTTAGGCAAGTTTCTCAACCTTTCTGAGTCTCAGTTTCTTCTCAAGGGTTCTCAGCCGGGCTATACTTCAGATTCAGCTTGAAAGAAATAACGATGTCCAAGCCTCACCCCCAGGAATTTGCATTTGATTAATCTGGGCTGGGGCCTGGACATGTGTTTCTTCAGAGCTCTCTGGTTAATTTTAATGTGAAGGCGAGATTGAAAAAGTCAAGGTTGGAATCATCATCTCTACAGTCTTTCCACAAAAATGTAATAAGTGCCAACCATAAGCAATGCTGTAAGTTTTCTATGTTAATGTATCTACATGCTATTGGAAAAAAGCTGAATGTTACTTGAAAAAAATGAATGTTATATTTGGGCTTATCAGTCTTAAAACTCCTTTATGCAAAAATGATGCAAAGTAGAGAAGGCAATTTAGTCTATAATGGCCTTTTTAAAAACTGAATACATACATAGTACAGAGATTTTTTTTGTTGTTAGTAATGTTGCATCACGCTTTTAACTTAACATTTCACGCAGTGGAATGTATCTTCATTTGGAGATTTTATAAGCGCAGCAGGGTTGCACAGTGCCACTTTTTCTGCCTCTCAGAGATCTTAAAAGAGTAATAAACAATTAGTTCTACTCGGGATACACATCAAAATCTATTTCTTTCTTCTTATCAAAGAAAAATCTCAGAAGGCAGTAAATCAACCATTTAAATTAACAAGATCTGAAATAATTGAGCTAACCCAAAAAAGAAAATCCCCTCTCGAGGAGAATTATTTTTTTAAATTAAAAGGTGAAATCTGACATACCACACTGCTCTTGTTGTTGATGTTGTTTCCTTGCATCACCCTGGCATGCATAATGAAGAGATATGAATGTATTTTATATGACAGTATTTTATAGACATATATATTCTACTCTATTCATTTCAATCCATCTTTCCTTAATGTATTTGTCCTGGCACTTTAAATAACTTTAACTCAAATGTGTGAGGCAATTTACCTCACTGTTATACTTGATATATTTCACCTGATTCAATACGGACTATGATAAAGTCTGCATTTTGAGTTCATCTTTTAATTTATATGTAAAGATCAATAATTAAATTTAAACATCAAGTTAAAAAAATCTTAGTCAGAAGGGCTGCTTTATGTAAATTATTTCTTTTTCTTAAAGATAACAAAATACCTGATGAAGAATAATCAACAATTTTTATTGTAGTGTTTCCACTTGATTAGATCATTTTGTTGTGAATTCCTTAGGAGCGATGGATGATGAGTATATATCTATATCTTGGGATGTGTGCATCGGGAAGATTTTGTTGAATGCTAATTTGATTATACAATATCTTTGCTCCTGAAATATGCTCCTGAAATAAATATAGTGATTGAAAATGGACTTTTTATAAATGTTGAGTTGGGAAATTTCTGGGGGAGAGAGAGGTAGAGAAGATTCATTGTACAGAAACAAAGCCAAGAAAAACAAAACTTGTGATATAAGGAAAAATATCAGATTTGGTTTTACAGAATGATTCTTACTTTTTCAGGAGTGACTAAAGGGAGTTAGATATCACTGGGAAATACCTTTTTAAAAATAAATTCAAAAATAAAGAGGGTCACGTTTTAGCACCAACTGACCCAAAGCATAAGGGACTATCCAGAAAAAAGAAAAAGAAAAACTAATCTGAAGCATTTTTGTAAAACTATGCCACAAATCAATATTTTAGACACTTTGAAGATCATCTCCTTGCATTTCAACCTTCACACTTCGGAGACAGGGGATATATATGCTTATATCCTCTCTGTTTCTAAAATAAATCGTTTCCGATTTGGCACCTCTTTTACAGAAGAGCCCACTGCAGATGTCAATTTTTATAATTGACTAGAACCATACTTGTGGGAAAAATGAGAAGACAAGAGTAGGTAGGTCATTCAGGGTCATTTCATATATTTGTATCACAGAAAAACATTACATTTTTTTTTGTACTTAGTTTCTTAAAGCCATTCCCCTCCATCCACACACCTCTCCAGGAAGTTTCAGTCAGAGGTAATCCAACTGAAAATACTTTCTTTGTAAAAGGATTTACACAAGGTTTAAAAAGATATATATATTTGTATAAAAATATATTCCAGAGCACTGTTCTCGGAAGGTCAGTAAATGCATCCAAGTAAGTTTCTGCTATGAAATCAGAAATACGAATACCATGGAGAAATTTAATCACAAGATGCTATCAATGAATTAAAAATCCATTTAATACAAAGCCTCTAAGAAACAAAGGAAAGCTGCTTGTCTTTAAAAAGCAACTTAAAACATTTTACTCTCCAAAAAAAATTTTAAAAATTTCAGAAACAGATATTCTTTTTTTTTTTTTCAACTTTAATTAAGCACAATCCAGTTTCTGGGGAGAAAGGTGGTAAATGGCATAAACTGGATGCACAAACACATTTAAATCTAAATTTGCCACCAAATGTGGACACTTCTCAGTAATGTTCTACAGGAGTTGTAAAACATTGAAAAAATGTTATTTCTTTGACAATTGCAACATAATGAAGGGCACTGACCAGAATCACATAATGTTTATGGTAGTGCTAAATTAGAATTTGTTACTTGGTGGTAAATGGATTCATCAAAAGACAGAAGAAGTAAACCAAACAGGTGCCTAATACTTGTATTACGTAAATGTTGTGTGTAGTTATTGCTGGTGGACATTAATATTATTTCTATACTTATAGGTTGTTTGACTTTTATAGTGAAATGACTTTTCATATCCTCTTTGTATATTAGTACTATGAAACCCCATTGGTCATAGATTTTGTAAATACTTTCTCTAAGGCTATTATTTATTTATTCTTTACTTTGTTTATGGTTTCTTTTGCTATATGGAAGCTTTAAACTTTCACTTAATTCAGTCTGCTAATTTTATGTTTTATGTTTTCCGATTTCTTGCCTCACTAAAACTCCCTCTTTCTTCACAAGTTTACAGTGTCCTACATTTTCTTTTATCATTTTTATGAGTTTGTATTTCTAGTTAGCTCCTTAAGCTACCTGGAATTTATTTTTGTATACCATTAAAGGTATGGGGCTTTTTTACCCCCATAGGAATAATCACTTACACGACGGCATTTATTAAATAAAATAGAGTAGTCACACAGAACTGAAATACCTCTCTATCTTACTTGGATATGTTTCTGGACTCTCAGTTTTAGTTCACTGACCCATTTGTCTAGCCCTGTGCCGATACAGTATGGTTTTGATTACAATCACTGATAGTATAGTCAAAATCTAGAAGGGTAAGTACCTCCACAATATACTTCTTATTCATGAAGTTCTTAGCAATTTATGCATGCATGCACTATTTTCTTCTATATAAACTTTAAATTATATTATTTCTTATGAACTTTGGAATTATTTTACCAAGTTCTCACAAACACACCAAAAGCATTCTGATTAGAACTGCATTAAACTCAAATGTTAAGCTGGCAAGTATTACAACTTTATTGACAGCAAGCTTTGAATCCCGTAACAAAGTATTTTTTTTCCATTTAGTTTTTCTGTTTGTTTGTTTTGTGTCTTTATGCATATTTTTATAATTTTTTTCCCCTATAGGACCTATAACTTCCTTGTTAACTTTATTCCTCCTTAATTTATACTTTGTCTTTATTGCGAATGGGATACTTTTTTCATAGGCGGTTATAAATAGTTGACAGTATAAAGAAAAGCTTTTGAGTTTTATATATTTGTATTGTATCCCTTCATTTCAACATATTTTTAAAATTATTTCTCACATTTTTTAAAATTCAGTCTCGTTGGTTTTCTCAGTAAATGTATAACTATTTTTTATTCTTTAGAAACGTATAATACTTGTTTTTTGTTTGTTTGTTTTGACCTACTTCATGAGCTAGAACCACCAAGGCAAATTTGAAAACTTTGAAAAGTAAAAAAGTTTGAAAACTTTCAATGTTGACAATGGTGTGTGTTTATGGGGGGTCGGTGAACTACAGAAAACTTTGTTTTGCGAACTTTGTTTTTGTAAAACAAGTTTTATTGGAAACACAACCACACTCATTAATTTAAGCATTGTGCATGGCTGCTTTCACACTACAAATGCAGAATTGAGGAGCTGTGAGAGAGAGAGGTGTTCAGACCACAAAGCTTAAAATATTTACTATCTGGCCCGTTACAGGAAAAAGAAATGTAGACTCCTTTTTATCCCCCTTCTTCCTTTTACTATACCCGAGGCATAGTTCTAAAGGCTTTTTCCTACCTGAGCTCTTGTTATGCTCAAAAAGAGGTTAGGAAATGGGTAGCCTTCCTAGCCTCATTTTACAGATGATAAAACTGAGGCATGAAGATGCCAAGTTGGCTGGTAAGTGTTTGACCAGGACTTTGACCCAAAAAAGCCTAAGTGTTTTTTGTGAGCTTACACCTGTGGGCTAGGCGCCTTTCATCCATGTTCCCATAGCACTTATCACACTGTATTCATTTATTGGTTACATGTTATCTTTATTAGACTGTAGCTGTTTCAGGGAAGGGGCCGTATTCCATTGTTTTATCATGTCACCTCCTTAGAAAGATCTCCCCAGAGACCAGTGGTTCTCAATCAGGGATGCTTTTGGTTGTTGAGTGACATTTGGCAATGTCTGCGACATTCCTTTCTCACAACCAGAGGGGGTGCTATTTGGCGTCTAGTGGGCGGAGGTCAGGGATGTCGCTAAACATCCTATAATGCACAGGCCACCGCAAGAAAGAATTATCCGGCTCAAAATGTCAATAGTGCAGAGGTTGAGAAACATTGCCCTAGGCAAACTGGCTTCTTCCAAATTCCAGAGCCACTTATGTAGCTAACTGCACAGTTATTTAATGTCCGTACCTCTCATTCACTACATTCTTAATTTTACCATTAGACTGAAAACGCCCTCAGGGACCACATCTGTTTTGTTCAATGCTATATCCCCTGTGCCTTACACAATAAGTGACACATAGTAGGTGCTCATTAAATATGAGTTGAATGACTGAATAGTAGACAACTCGTTTAAGGTTTTATAGTGAATACATGGTATTGTCAGGAATCTCTAAGCATTTAGTAGACATCATTGTTGTCTTCCAGCTAGATATATTTAAAATATTTGATATGTACTTCACCTCAGGAATTTTATTATTGTGCTTTCATTCACAGAGCCATAAGATTTTTTAGATATAATTTCTATCGTTAAAAAAATAAATTTATGCTTTTTAAATTCATATGCCCTCAGGTATTTGTGGCAAAAATCAACTGAGAAGTAGGTTAGAACACTCTGAAAGTTGAGTTTTGTTTCGTGTTGATGTTAACGATTTTTAACTAGCTCACCAAGGTTCTCTACTTATGTAGAGCTGGCTCTAGGAAAACACCTGAAATAGACAGAGTTATTCTCTGGTCTGCCCTACTTCCTTCTCTTACCTTTTATGACTTCCTGATATCTTCATCTTGTTTCTTTCAGTGTCACTTCTGTCCTGGTCTCTCTTTTGCTGGGAGAATAAGACTCACAGAATCACAAACTCTTAGAATTTCATACGACTTTAAAGGTCACCTCTCCTAATCACCCAACTGATTCATAAATCCTTTTATAACTCTCAGGTTCCAACTTCCCATCATCTTGCCAATGTTCAGATATCTTAAGTGATAGAAAATACACTATTTCTTGAGGCACTCAATTCCCTCTTTTGGAAGTTCTGACTGTTAGTGGGCTCTTCATTGGTCAAAAGTCTGCCTCCCTGTAGCTTCAATCCAAAGGTTTTGGATCTTTGTAACTCTTGGGGCTATTCAGAAGAAGATTAAACACTTATCTGCATAATAATCCTACTAAAGTTTGAAGACAGCCATCATAGATCCTCTTCTCCATGCTAAACTTCTCCAATCCTTCACTTGCTAAATGACACAACTTCAAGGCCTCTCACTCTGTGAACAACTTCCGTCTTTTCTCTGATTGGTTTCAAATGTCATACAACATTTGACCATTCATTCATTCCATTCATCTATTCAGGTGAAGGAACAGGGAAAAACTGAGTGAGAATAAGGGAATATGGTTCCCTCCATTTTCTCTCCAACAAATATTTATTGAACAATTGTTCTTTGTCAGGTACCATGCTAGGTCCTTCGAACACGACTGTTGTCAAAATAGATCATTTTCCCTCTTTGAGCTTATAATATACTAGGCAAGAAAGGCATTGATCAAAACACTGATAGTCAAAAGTGAGATTATAAATGTGACAAGTGTTATTCGAAACTATAAGAGCATATAATAAGGAAACCTGAGTTTAAAAGTATTATCTCACATAATTCTTATCATGACCTGAGGAATTATTTTCACTTTATAGATCAGGAAGCAAAATCACAGAGGTGCTCTTAACACGGATGCAGGATCTGGGCCTCAGGGAGAGTCCCTGGAATCCTCATTCTATGAGGTAGGTATTATTCCCAAGATTCAAGGCAAGGTCTGCATGGTCCTAGCTCATAGTGCCCTCTGACGCAGGCTTCCTACCACAGGCCAGGCATAAGAGTCAGCCAGGAAGATCCAGAAATGAATGAAACATACATCTAACAGGGGAAAAGGGTTAATGGCTCTTAAAATCATCACTATGAAAGGAAAAAGCAAAGACAAAAACAACTTTCAGCCTTGTCAAAATAGCCATATGCCACAGAGAATATGTACAAACCCCTCAACACAGACTGCACTCATATCCATGTGGAATAGCAAATCCAGCAAACTGAGTAAATTTTAATTAAATTTAGGAGAGGACTTGCCTCTAAACACATGGAGTATCCTCACATATGAATCTTCATTTAAACATACAAAAGGATTATAGTGATATAAAGCAAGGCTTGCTATATATTTTTTTTTAGTTTTGTTCTCTAGTGGCCTTTAGACTCTGATTATGTGTTAACTGGTATGGCTAATTCAGAAAATTTTGCTAGTATATGTGGACCATAATGACTTTAATGATTACAGATAAATTTTCTCCCTTTTCTATTAATCAACTATCTTCCAAGATGCATACTCCAGGCTTTTCTGGGATTGGAGCTAGATTTGAGCCCTTAGTATAAGACCACAAAGTAAAAACACTGTTATTGTTAATTTTTAGTTTTTTTCCTGGTTAAACACACACATCCCTAAATACACATTCCAACAATGAGCACCTAATACACTAAATTAAAACGATATTTTTGAACATGCCCAAAAGCTGCCAACATAAATTTATGGATGTCTTTTGTATATCCTTTCATAGATCCAAGTTCTTTCTAACATACCCCTTATAGTTTGTGCATTAATTTAAAAATAAAAACTTTACGGCTCGACCTCTGCATGTGTATTGACGGTGTTTTTAGTGTTTCACCTTTGCTGTTCTTCTGCTAACACGTCCTCAGTAAATCAATCCCAACTGCTAGAAAGCAAAAATCATTTTATTTCTTTTTTTCTGAAATACAGAACGCTTCATAAAGAAAGGCAAGAAGGCAGAAAGTAGGTTTTAGAGAATGCCTACTGTGTGGGGGTCAACAACAACAGGCCCTTTGACAAATATCCTTTCATTTTGACATCTCAACTTACTCTAGTCCATGATAAGGGCCTTTAACCTGGTATCTGCGGATGGGATGAGGGAGGCCCCTGGATCTTAGGAACAATAATTTATAATTTAAGAATTTTTGCCTTGTAAGCCAGACTTTATTCTCATTTTAGAGTTGAAAATATTGAGATCCAGCAATGTGCCGAGATCATAGATCATTGGTAGACATGAGACTCTATACCAGGTCTATCTTACTCTAAAACACATGTTTGCTCCACCATACCACACCGCCTCCTCCCAAAGCTGTTAAGAAGCTGAAATTTCAAAAGCTATTAAAGAGCAATGGAGATAAACTTTATACTTTGTGACCACCATAAGTAACTAAATTTTTACTGTGAGCATAACTTTCAATGATCTAAAATGGACTCAATAACATGCAAAATCATCACACATTGATGATGACTATAGAATCAATCTTATTTGAATCAAATATCTAAAAGAACTTCAATTCCTGACATGATTTTGGAAATAAACATATTGAAATTTTTTTCAATCGAGACATAATTTACATACAATAAAATGCACAAATCTAAGTGTTCAGATTAATGAGTTTTGACAGTTGAATACATCCATGTAACTGCCACTCAAACATAATACTAAACATTTGTATCACTCCAGAAAGTCCCCTATGCCTCTGTCCAGTCAATTCCAACCCACTCCCAGAGGCAACCATGTTCCTACTTCTATTACCACAGATTAGTTTTGCTGTTCTTTAACTTCACATACATGTTCATATTTGTGTCTGTGCCCTTTTGCTCAACATAATGTTTTTGAGATTCATCATATTGTTGCTTCTATCAATAGTTTGTTTCTCTTTTTAATTGCTGAGAAAAATTCTATTAATGGTTTAACATGGGCATCAACTTTTTGTGAGGTAATGAGGGTAGTGGCATTTTATGTGATACCTAAATAGAAAGAAGCACCTAGTAACATAGGAAAAAGGGAAGCACATTCCAGGAAGAAGAGAAAAAGCATGTGCAAAGGCCCTGAAGTGTTCCAGAAAGTGAAGAAATACTGGCATGACTAGAATGTATGAATGGAGACAAGTGGCTTAAGAAGAGCATGGAAAAGACAGGAATACAGTATATTCAGTACATTCAGTAACTGAGTACAGCCTAAGCCATGATAAGGAGTTTCGAGTTCATTCTAATTGTAAGAGAAGTCCATGAAGGGATTTGAACATGGAAATGTCCTTATCTGTCTAATATTTTGAGAAGACTGGTTTTGCTGCTGTGTAGGATTGGGTAGAAAGAGACAAATAGTAGCTATAGTAAGAGGTTGTGGCCTAATCTGGCAAGAGGGTAGAGGTAACCTGGCCTAAGGTGATGGTGAAGCAAGGGAAGAGAAGGCAAATTCAAGATAAATTTTGGAGATGGAAGTTACAGTGCACTACTTGCCTACGGATTAGATATAGAAAAAGAGGGAAATTAAGGTATCATGTTGACCCTGATTCCTTACTAACCTAGTAGATGACAGTGATATTGATGTAGAGTAGATGAGGGCTGGACCAGAAAAGAAATTTCAGGGGAACTGTCAAAGCTGCAAGTATGGAGGCCAAGAAATAGTATCATATAATCAGATGGATGTGCAGGTTTGGAGTTCAGAGAAATTTGGGCTGGAGAGATAAAATGAGGAGTTATCAAACTAAACATAGTACTCTAGTCCATATAAATTGATGACATCATCTAGGAGGAGAGACTATAGCCCTGGGAAACCTAAGGACAAAGATGTGGTCTCAAATTGTGTTGTGCACACCCACGAAGGATTCAGTGCAATTCATCAGGGTGTGAAAAGAAAACATTAACACTCATATTTTTTTTCGTATCTACATTTCTTTTTTTTTCTTTTTATTGTGAGGAAGATCAGCCCTGAGCTAACATTCATGCCAATCCTCCTCTTTTTGCTGAGGAAGACCGGTCCTGAGCTAACATCTATTGCCAATCCTCCTTCTTTTTTTCTTTCCCTTTTTCTCCCCAAAGCCCCAGTAGATAGTTGTATGTCATAGTTGCACATCCTTCTAGTTGCTGTATGTGGGACGCGGCCTCAGCATGGCCGGACAAGTGGTGCGTCAGTGTGCGCCCGGGATCCGAACCCGGGCTGCCAGTAGTGGAGCGCACGCACTTAACCACTAAGCCATGGGACCGGCCCCTCAATATTTCTTGATATATATCTCTGCACATGTTTTACATGCTTATTTAAACACATTCATATAAAATTTATAAATTATTGTTCATTTATGAAAACAAATGTGCTTAAATTTTTGTTCTGATAGGAAAGTATGATCAAAATTTTGAAAACCATTGCTTTAAAGGGCAAGACGAGGAGGAGGAACTAGCACAAGAAACTGAGAAGGAGCAACTAGTGAGGTAGAGCAAAAGCTAGCAGAGTGATACCATGAAAGCCAGGAGATACAATTGTTTTAAGAAGAAAGTAGGTGGTTCATTGTGACCTGTCTCTATCTGTGTAGTTGTAGGAAACAGAAACCCAGAGTTAGTCTTTTGCAGGCCCTATTCTAAATGCCAGACTTGCTGGAAATGTATTGGGGAGCATCCGAAAGACTGCCTGTAAGGCTGAACATCTATAAGGTCGCCAAAGGAGTCATCTGGTAGTCTCTATCTCCCCATTCATCCACTCTAGTCTAATTCCTCTGCTAGCTTATGGTTAAGGTGTTTATTCCGAAAATTTGCCTGTGCCTTTAACAACTTCACATTTACATTTGAAAGTGTGCCAAGAATCATTAGGTTACTTGTCAGATTTCAAATATTACAGAAGCTATTTTGGGGAGGAAAAAAAAAAAAACAATGTACATTTCGGGCACATTTCCAGTCCTAAACAATATAAACTATTGCTAAGTATGGCATTTAGCCATTAATGCTGTCTTTCAGTTCTGTAATGTAAAGAAATAATAGGCTTATGACAACTTGGATAATACTTTTAAGCTTCTACATTATTCTTCCAGATATCAAAGAAATTTCACTCCACAGTGGTTCTCCCTTTTTGGTGATCTATGTAAAAACAGCCTTGGCCTTGCCGAAAGAAAACCTGGGGCCAGGTGTCAGCCCTAGAGCTTTCTGAGTTTTTGGTTTTTGCAAGCCATTTAACTACAGTAATATATAAACTATAAAGAGGCATATGAAAGTAAGGCATTATTATTATATATTAAAATGGCTAGCATATGAAAAAAGAACCCATTACTCAATATTTAGTTCATATCAGGTTTCACAACAGTTACGGATCCCACGTGTAATGTGCACGTGCTGATTAAGTTGTCTTCATTATTTCTTATACAATATATCCACTGTTCAATCTATTGATCACATTGAAAGGAGAAGAGTTTAGATCAGCGATGCACATATTTATGTACTCTTAGGATCACGGGATAAAAAAGCAACAAGACAGAGGACTTTGAATTTTAATAAACAACTTGGAGCCCTCCCTTTCTCACTTAATCATTCTGTCATTGTCTCTTCCATTTGGGTTGAAGTACTATCACTTTCAGTTGACACTCATAGTGTTAGCTTATATTGGGGGCTTTCTGTATCTCCTTTTTTATTTTATTTTTTTTGTGAGGAAGATTATCCCTGAGCTAACATCTACTGCCAATCCTCCTCTTTTTGCTGAGGAAGACTGGCCCTGGGCTAACATCCGTGCCCATCTTCCTCTACTTTATATGGGATGCCGCCGCAGCATGGCTTGACAAGCGGTGTGTCGGTGTGTGCCGAGATCCGAACCTGCGAACCCCGGGCTGCCAAAGCAGAGCATGCGCACTTAACCACTACACCACTGGG
Source organism: Ceratotherium simum simum (assembly GCF_057802395.1). Taxonomy (NCBI): domain Eukaryota; kingdom Metazoa; phylum Chordata; class Mammalia; order Perissodactyla; family Rhinocerotidae; genus Ceratotherium; species Ceratotherium simum. The sequence goes on along the minus strand of NC_141940.1, from coordinate 102,386,490 downwards.
CCAGCCCCTGTCTCTCCTTTTTTAAAAGAAACATTTTCCCTACAGAACTATTTGGAAATTTTCTGTTTATATTTTCATCAGTTTCTGGGTTTGTAGGTGATTTTAGATATTTTTGACTTAAGATATAGTTGGTTCCCTTAGATCAGCAGCAAACTGCAAGGGGGTCAATAGATTGCAAATTTGTATTTAAAATATTAAACATCTTTATTCTGTAAAAATAATGATTTGTATTTAATCCTTTAAAAGAGAACACCTCATGGTTTCCCACGGAAAGCAGCTAGTCTTCCCCTTAATACCACTGAATGTCCTTTTTGGCTTATTTTTGCAGTGGCAAATGAGAAAAGGTGTAGCACATGAGTTTAAAAACATAGTTGAAATGTACTTGCCATTTTAGATTCAGTGGAAAATAGAAGGAACTTGCTTGATTAGATTTGAGGACTGAAAGATTGAAAAATGCCAAAGGGAGCATTCCTTTCAAAATATAAAAATTGTATTATTTTATAGAAATGTTAATCCACACATAAGTACCTATTACTTTTGTGTCTTTAGTCATATATACTCATAATTGGAAGGTCAGTTTAGAGAAAGTTTCCAGCAGAAAAATGAGAGAATCTGGAATCAACACATCACTGAGGAGAGTCACTATTGAAGAAGAAACCCATCCTCTGATGACCTCCTATTTTGCTCCAATCAGAGTAATCTGGGCTGAAATCCAGAAGGAATGACAGCAATACATCTACAATGAAAGAAAACACTAGCCTGCTTGATCGGAGCTCACACAGATAGTCCATGTTAACAGAAAGAATCTAGCATGGTCCAGAGGAAAGGAGGAACCTTAGCACACCTACTGCAGTTATCCAACTTGCTTTATTGTGGATCAGGGGGCACTGGGTTGAATAGCGCCCCCCAAAATTCATGTCAACCTAGAACCTCAGAATATGGTCTTATTTACAAATAGAGTTTTATAGATGTAACTAGTTTAAATAAGGTCATACTGGATTAGAGTAGGCCCTAATCTAAAGTCCTTAAAAGAAGAGAAATCAGAGACACAGAGATACACACACAGGGAGAGTGTCATGTGAAGATGGAGGCAGAGATTGAAGTGATGCGTCTGTAAGCCAAGGAACTCCAAGGATTGCTGGCAACCACCAGAAGCTGGTAAAACACAAGAAAGTATTCTCCCCTAGAGCCTTCAGAGAGAGCATGGCTCTGCTGACACCTTGATTTCAGACTTCTAGTCTCCAGAATTGTTAGACAATAAATTTCTGTTGTCTTAAGCAACCTAGTTTGTAATACTTTGTTATAGCAGCCTTAGAAAATTAATAACAAAGGTGTTCTTCATCTGAGGTTCAAGGACTTTCACTGGAGATGGGAAAACTTAGATGGGAAAAATATTACATCTTTATTTTCACCAAACTTCACTTAAAAATAAGCATTCCCTTCCGTTTTAAATGCAGGCCACAAAGCACAGTAGCATTGGCTATAGCTGTGACTTTTACTAATAGAAACCTTGATATTTTTACATCAAATTACAGTTATTGTAGATTTCTTGAAATATTGTTTAGTTTTCACCATACACAAAAATCAATTCAAAATAGATTAAAGATTTAAATGTAAGGTCTGAAACTGTATAACTCCTAGAAGAAAACATAGGGGAAATCTTCACGACATTGGTCGTGGCTATGATTTCTTGGATATGACACCAAAATCACGAGCAACAAAAGCAAAAATAGACAAGTGGGACTACATTAAACTAAAATGCTTCTGCACAGCAAAGGAAACAGTCAACAGAGTGAAAAGGCAACCTACGGAATGGGAGAAAATATTTGCCAACCACATATCTGATAAGGGACTAACATCCAAAATATATAAAGAACTCCTACAATTCAATAGCAAATAAATAAATAGATGAATGAATGAATGATCTGATTTTAAAATGGGCAAAGGACTTGAATAGATCTTTCTCCAAAGAAGACATACAAATGACCAATAGGTATATGAAAAGATGTTCAACATCATTAATCACCAGGGTAATGCAAATCAAATCACAATAAGGTATCACCTCACACCTGTTAGGATGGTTATTACAAAAAAAAAAAAAAAAAAAAGGGTGTGGAGAAATTGGAATCTTTGTACACTGCTGGTGGGAATATAAAATGGTGCAGCCACTATGGAAAGCAGTGTGGAGGGTCGCCCCAAAAATAAAAATAGAGCTAACATATAATCCAACAGTCCCACTTCTAGATATATATTCAAAGGAGATGAAAAAGGATATCAAACAGATATCTGCTCTCGCATGTTCATTGCACCATTATTCACAATAGCCAAGGTATGGAAACCACCTAAATGTTCATCAATGGACAAATGGATAATGACATTGTTGTATAATACAATAGAATATCTTTCAGCCTAAAAAGAAAGAAACCCCGCTCTTTGCGACAGCAAGGATGAAACAGGAAGATATTATGCTAAGTAAAATAAGCCAGTCAAAGAAAGACAAATACTTCATGATTCCACTTATATGAGGAATCTACAGTAGTGAAACTCATAGGAGCAGAGAATAGACTGGTGGTTGCCAGGGGCTGCGGGGAGGGAGAAAAGACGAGTTGCTGTTCAATGGATATAAAGTTTCAGTTAAGCAAGATGAGTAAGTTCTAGAGATCTGCTGTACAACACTGTGCCTGTGGTTAGCAATCCTGTATTGCGCATTTAAAAATTTGTTAAGAGGGTAGCTCTCATATTATGTGCTCTTACAACACAACAACAACAGAAAGAAACTGCAGTACTTATTAGACTTGTTGCTAGATCTTATTGTTCAATGTATTAACAAAGAAGCACATACAGTACCACATCACAATAGTAAAATTTATTTTTACAGTGATATTTGATTGGTGTCCTTTGTAATCCTATGCATTTATATTCTGTATTTAAAATCATTATTCTAAGGAGTTCATAGACTTCACTACACTGCTAAAGGGGTACATAGCATACACAGTAAAGAATCTCTGCACTGGTCCTTACCCACTGTTCATTCTCTGACACTGATCTGACACATAGTAGGAGCTCCATAAAATTTTTGATGAACTCAATTGATAGTGAAGTGACTCAGGTTCCTTGCAGCTCTAAAACACCAGAAATCTATAGATATTCTTCTTAAGTAAAAATTCAATTTTAAACTACTACTAAAGAAACTTAATGGCACTTGTAGGTTAACCATGCAACCCATATTTTACACAACGGATTTATGAGCCATGACTTTTGGATCCAAATATATGGAACACATACGCATATATTTCTAACTCTCTATATTCTTCTTGACCTATATTTAAAATCCCATTTACTTGTAAAAGTTTGCTTTATATTTTTCACTTGTGGATTATAATAAGCCAGGAGACTGAGTAACAAGTATTACTTTCAAATGCATGCTTTCATATTACATCCCAGATTAGACATCTGGGTAATTTGTATGTTGAAATCCTAAGCTTTATTCCTGCAATTTATTTAGCTGAACCATGTAATATTTTTTCTTATATCAAAAGATGACTTTTGATATAAGAAACCCTTTCCCAAAGGGTTTTGTAATGATATGGAGTGATTAAAAATTATAAAGAGAGAAATTTCAGAGGCATCAAATTAACTGCTTTCTATTTATCATCACGGTAGTAAAAAAAAGTGATAGAATCAACTTGATTTATTTTTAGAGGAGTAGATATATCTGTTCCTATCCACAAACATGGCTTTTTTCATGATTGGATCACAAAAGTCTTTTCATGTGGTCACTGGAAGTACTCAATTGTCATAGTTTTTACACATCAAAAGGTACTATTTAATTTTGAGTATCAAGACTTTTAGTAATACCATGTATTGAAAGTGTGAGATTGTGTTACTAATATATTTTCTTTAACACTTAAGGAGTTGTGAACATTTGAGATACATTAATTGAGGAACATCTCTCAGCTTTTCAAGTAGAATTGAAAACGGATGATAAATATACAGCACATTTTAACCGTATTCCAAAAATCCATAGAAAAAAGACTAGGAGGAGAAACATTTAAAAAGTTAACAGTAATTATTTTTAGTTTAAGGAAAAAATATCCAAAACTTGGAAATTAGGCCAAAGGATGATTGTACATGTTTCAAAAAAACAGTAGGGTGTTATCGAACTTGCCCCCACACTCTGAAAAGGGCTTCTACATTTCAGGGAAATGCAAATCTGTTTGACTTACTGTTCACTATTAATTGGGGTTCAGACATTTTACAACTCAGCAAAGTTAAATGCTAATTTGTAGAAAACTGATAGGATGCAAATGACTTTTTATTCAGTAGAGCATATAACTCTAAAGGCTGTAAGATATTAACCCATTTTGAATCTAATTTACCAATCTTATTCCAGAATTCTTTTTTTTAATTCACTGATTATAGAAGCATTTGTTTCTCATATCCTCTTTCGAACCTGTTTCGTCTTACTACTGGCTCCTTCATTAATGCATTAAATAAAATCCAACATGTATTCACCATGATTTACATGAAAATTATGTTTCTCAACAAAATTTCACCTTGATACTAGGTGGTGGGAATATGGATTTCCTTTATACTTCTCTCTATCATCCACAGTGTCCCCAATTGACCTATAACACATTTATAATCTGTAAACATTTATTTGAAAAAATACACGGTATATGAAAATCTATTTAGCTTCATGATGCCATATGCATGCAAGACGTTGAATACCATACAAAGGAATCTAAGTGACTAGAGATGAAACAGTTTTGCAATCAATAGTGTTTTCTTCTTCATCAGTAGCTAAGTGATATAAAGAAAAAAATAAAGTAAACTTCAGAAATATGAAACGTGTATGCCTGTTGACATGTGCTTATTCCGAATGTGATGAGAAAGGCAAGTCAGGACAGTGAGAGTTAGGTCCATTATTCTGCTTTCTTATACTATAAATGAAAGAATAGCAAATATTGGCTAAAATTCAATAACTTCCAAGGCCAAGATACATACTGTAATTTGGACATTGATTCCCTTTGATAACCTTTCTCCTCAGGCACCGTCAGGACAGACATCAATAATTAGTAGTTCAGCTAGAAGTTGGACCACAAATTTCAGCTTGAGTAAACTACAGGAGACATTCCACGTTCACTTAAGCATTGACAGAAGCAAATACTCCCTGTGGCCAACCCCACTTGTTTTTCCCTTTGGAATGGGAGCCCTGTGGGGCGCCAAGCCACTAGCGCAAGTGAGGACGTGCAGGCCAAGGCTCACAATTGCAAGCAACTAAATAAAGCTGATTCCACACATTTCATTCCTGTGTGAACGTTTGGGAAGAGAGAGGGGTGCTAGAAGCTGCATATCAGAAAGCATCTGTGGTTCCTACCTCAAAAACATGCCCCTCTACAACTATTCCACAAATTATACAGTTACTCTTGATCTTGAACACCTTCTTTTGCTTCGTTTTTAAATGGAAAAGCCTGGAGGAGGGTTAAGTCTTTACACTTCTAAGTCTTTTCCTAAGTCAGAACACCGACTGTGAATCCTGCAGTTTTGATGTTGGACGAAAGAAGGGAAAGAAAAAGGCTGGGAAAGGGGTGATGCTGGGAAAGAGGGGCAGTTCCTAATCCTTTCTCCTTCCCTGCTCCCCACTCCAATCAGCTTTTCCCATCAGTCTCTATAACGAGCATCACTTACTTATTCCCCTACAAAATGTCCCAAAGTTTCCTGATTATACAAGAACCTGGGGCCTTTATTTCCTTTTATGTTCTTACCAAGTCTTTTGTGTGTGTGTGTGTGAGGAAGGTCAGCCCTGAGCTAACATCCATGCTAATCCTCCTCTTTTTGCTGAGGAAGACCGGCTCTGAGCTAACATCTATTGCCAATCCTCCTCCTTTTTTCCCCCAAAGCCCCAGTAGATAGTTGTATGTCATAGTTGCACATCCTTCTAGTTGCTGTACATGGGATGCCGCCTCAGCATGGCCGGAGAAGCGGTGCGTCGGTGCGCGCCCGGGATCCCAACCCGGGCTGCCAGTAGCAGAGGCGCGCACTTAACCACTAAGCCACGGGGCCGGCCCCCTTACTAAGTCTTAAAACTCCAGCATGTGTTTTACACTCACAATCCATCTCAATACAGACTAGCTGCATTTTAAGAGTTCAGTATCCCATGTGGCTAGTGGCTACTGGATCGGACGTTGCAGCTCTAGAGAGAGACGTAATATTGTGATTCTTATGATCAGGTAACTTTGGAAAACATTTCTCTGCTTGGAGGAGAGCCCAGAACTCACCCCATGGATATATCTTTCTCATTAACAAAGTTTGGATTAGTTCAGTGTTGATGTGATGCTGTTAGAACTTAGAAGATACACAAGAACTTCAGCATTCACACAAATGGGACAATTCGAAGTGAGGCAAAGCACGGGACTTTTGAAAATATTGCTCATGGTAAAATACTTTATTCCATTATTGTGCACATGTGCCATTAGTGACCACATCACTGTCTGGGTCTGGGGTTTCCTTTCAAGGATGGAACTATTTCTATGCAAATTGTAAAATTCCCTATCCAGGAGGTGATAGTTGGATTGCCTTCTGGAAAATTCCTTAACTCTCCAGCGTTTGGATTTGTAAATAAAGAGAATAATTCTTATTTCATTGGGTTATTTGAGAAATAAATGAGAGAATGAGTGAAATGTTGATCACGCGCACAAAGCCAAAGATTGTCTAGGGAAGAGGCTAAGGGTAACTTTCCAACTCCCATTATAGCTCTAATTTCTTACCTCAGAGATGATCCTTCATCTCCCACACCCTTTATTCTTCTCTCCTCTCTTTCCATCCTTTTGATGGACTGCCCTACCTCCTAGCCCCTGGCACCATGCTTATGGCCCTTTCTGATTGTGAGTTGACAGTCAACAGTGATACAGGGAAAGTCATTCACTTCTCTATTTCATTAACAGTTCTGTGCAATGAGAGGTTTGGACTTCCAAGTTCCCATCAGCCAAAAGGTAGAAATCCTTGAGAAGTGCTAAAGAATTATTGAAGTGTTGGCAGTTATAGCTTATGAGGGACCGTATTTCTCAAAGAAGAATATTTACTTTAAAAGAGGAAACTAAAGACAAGGATAGCACTATATAGACCTTCCTTTATTTCTCTTTTGAGAACTCTATGAGAACGCACACTTGTTTTGTTTCACTACCGGATCCCTATTTCCTGGAGTAGTATTTAGCACTCAGTAGGTCCTCTATAAATATTTGTTTAATTCATATATTGAGAGAGTTGCCTGGCAAACTTCAACCAGCAAAGAGCCCATGCTGGTAACCATTCTGCAGTAATGCCTCCCCTGACAGTGAGAGATTAGTATCTGATTTAGAGAAAGCTGACAATGATATGCAAAATAACTAGTTTCTTCCCTATGTTTTTAATTAGAGTAATGCTATCTTTTAAAGTAAGACTCTTGAGTACTTTAGGACCACAATAAGTCCATCTTAATCACATTTGCTACTTTGTCTTCAAGCAGAAAACACACATAACACCTTCAGAAGGATACTGAAGCAGAAATAAACCATTTAAAAATTGTTTACATGTGGAATGTCTGGAAAAAAAATATGCATAACAATAAAAATGTCTGTCAAATATGTTCCTCTAGTAATGATCTGAAGCCGCACTTTTTCAAGTATGCTAAGCTGCAGTTCTCCTTTAAAAGTTCTGACCAAACTTATAATCTAAAAAACTAGAAAGTATACAAGAAACCATAAGTATCCTAAACAAGATTATCTTCAAAACTGAAAATCTTGTCTAGACACTCCTCTGCTTAAACACATTCAGTAAGTCTGTTATTTATAGGCTAAAACACACAGTTGTGCGTGTGTTTTACACAATGTCTTTATACAGTGTTCCAACCTGCCTGTCCAGCCTGCGCTATCACCCTCCACCTGGGAGCCTGAGCTCCCTAGGCTATCGCCATTTAAAGCTGTTTCCATTCTCCTAACAACCTAGATTTTGTGAGGCCACTTGGCCTTTGAACATATGTTCTCATGGTCAAGGACATTCTTTCCTCTTTCTTCCTGATAAACGGTCATGCTCATGGGAAAGAGTCCCTTGGCCTTCCCAGATGGAGCTCATCATCTCCTCTTCCCTGTTCCCATGGGACTTTGCAAATACAGTGAGTACAGAATTTGAGAAATGTGTTATACTAACTTTGAGGTTTATATATCTCTCTATCTGCACTAGACTAACTTCTTTGAGTGTTGGAACTGTGATTGATTCTTCATCCCCTCACATGGAGACAGACATCTGCCTCCCCCACTGATGTAAGGCCACTGGACACACAAAGCATTGTTTGATTTAACTTTGAAACTTTTGGTATATGCAATGCTGTCCTGACACTCAACGAAAATACGTTGAATGAGCAAAAGAATGCTGACATCCACAGCTGTGCAATGTTAAGAAAAAACAATTTTGCCTTGAAGGAACCATATGTATCATGGTGGGTTTTCTCCTAAGGGTATTCTGAAAGGGAGGCAACTACTAAATCCTAGGCTGTGGGAGCCAAAAGCCATTCACTGTCGAGGTTTTCTTCGAGAACATCAGCCCTTGCTATACACAGCCCAGTGCCCATATGCAACAGCTGCTTATCACATTCTGCACTCCGGCCAAAACTCTACTTTTATTCCAAATCAGAGAGAAATAAATGAGTGGCTCTGCATCTTCTGTTCCCTCAGTAACCTGCATCTTATATCTCAACAGGAGATTAATATGAGAATGACGATATAATTAAAATTGCTTCATAAAGTGCCTTATTATGTTATGACTGATGTTATTGTCACTATTACCAACCTTAACATCATCTCTAATAATAAAATAATAATAAAATAACCTGTTATAATACTCTGATTTTGATATACTATGGGTTAAATTATAACCCATAGTAATAAAGATGATATGTCTCATCCTTACTGATAATGATATGATAAGACGGGTTTAATTAGGGTTATACACATCACTAAATAGAAGTTTCATCTTTATCACTTAATATCTTTAAGGCCTCTTAGGAAGGCCTTGTCCTGTAGCAAATGGTGAGTATTATTCTTTTTATTAGTTTCCTCAATATTTATTAGGCAGAGCTGTGATTTATTTTTTTTCTCAATATCTCTAACTTCTAGCTGATGGTCACTAAGCCACATGATATTTGAATTCCAAGGCCTTCATTTATTTGCCTTGTGAATTTAGGTGAAATATTTAACCATCCTGAATCGTGTAAAAAGTTATACCTTTTCTACTTAACTTGTTGGGTTTTTTTTTTTTTTTTTTTTTTTGAGAATCACATCAAGTAATATTTCTTATAATCTTTAAGTAGCAAGGCACTAAAATCAACTTTAATAGCTAATAAGGAATTGTCAGGGCTAAATGTTCAAACTGGAACTTAGTGGTGGTGGTACACAGGTTCTCTAAAATACAGGTAATCTTATGGGCGGGACTTGTACCTAGCAGCCTCCCAAGCCCCATGGAGTGTGGAGTGGTTGGTGTCATGTACTCCTCTTATCTGAACATCATTATAATTCTATTTCAAAATTTCTGTTCTTAACAATATCGCAAAGAGGCTATGAAAGATCTCAACAGTTCAGCCTCCTTTCAATGATATTGTCTTGGGTAGTTATGTATTGGTCGAATTGCCCTGAACACTCTTTTAGGGATAGCCCTCATTATGAAATTAAATTTGCAAATTCCTATGAACTATGGATTGGTAGGGTTTGCTCAGTATAGCATATATCTTTTTTTTTTTTTTTTAAGATTTTATTTATTTATTTTTCCCCCAAAGCCCCAGTACATAGTTGTCTGTCATAGCTGCACATCCTTCTGGTTGCTGTATGTGGGATGCGGCCTCAGCATGGCCGGAGGAGTGGTGCCTCGGTGCGCGCCCGGGATCCGAACCCGGGCCGCCGGCAGCGGAGAGCACGCACTTAACCGCTAAGCCACGGGGCCGGCCCTAGCATATATCTTAAACAAATGTCATAAGCCTCTGTTAAACCATGCTGTACAGCTTATTATTTTTTTAACAACTGTGTTATTGTAAAGTTAAAGTTATTTCAGCAATCTATTATTAGTATTTAAAAATACATATGTTGCCCTTTTGTAAGCACATTCAAAAGCTATATATTATTAAAGACAAATAGAAATTCAAGGATAAAATGTTTGAAAAATGTGTTACTTAAAAATAGCAGTAAAATGGGATTTTCAAAATAAATCCATGTTAACTAGGATTTACAATACAATATAAGCCTATACTATTAGTTGTAATGCCACAATTTGGAGAACTATGCTGGCACATTAAATTTATTCATTTTCACAGCCTGCAGACATTTTAATGTCTGAGTAGCAATAAGAACAAATTACCTAAAAACTTTTAATAGTGTATAATAAATTAAGACTGAATGGTAATGCAAAAGTGGGTACATCAGGCTGAAATTATGAATCTCATATAATGATCCAACAACACTTAAAGTGTGGAAACAACATTGGTATTCTGGAATATACGACCACAGTTGATCCTAATTGTTTCTCTCTTGTCAAATAGAAATTGCACATCAATCTCAAAGTATTGCAAACTGTTCATTACATGCAAATGGTTATGTTTTGCAGGCTCCCCAAGGGGACTCAAACTTCTTTATAAAAGGAGCCAGGCTAGAAGAAGAGTTTCTATGACGACACTAGGTTTCCATTAGAGTTCTTCATTTGTAAGCAACAGAAACTGCCTCTGCTAATAAGGAGATTCATGGTAAAGAAATGGAGGGGTACACAGCATTGAAGGGAAAATCAAAAAAGTCAGGCTTGGAACAGGCGGGACTCCAGAGGGTCCCCACAGCAGGAGTAGCTTGTTGGTCTTGGCCAGGCATTCTAGTTAGAATGGATGAATTCCAACCTTATCACTTACCACGAGATCAAAAGTCTCAAGAGAGAATATGATTGGCTAAGCTTAGGACATATGCTTAGGACGACTGAGATGGTGAGAGAAAAGCTCTGGCAGAACGACCCCTAGAACTCTCTTGGACAGAATACTTGATTTATTGTCCCACTAAGACTGCTCTGGTACTCAAGAGGAACTTGTGATACTGTCAGAAAGGAGAACAGTTGCTATGTACTCTTCAAAATGACTAAGTCCATCACACATTATTTAAGTGATTTTAAAACCTCTTTTTATTTTTAATCAAACGTCTTCTCTTAAGGCATGGAGTTGAAGTTTGACTTAAATAACAAGTCTATTTTGATTCCTTTTGTTGTTACCATGACTTTCAATTTGTTTTACGAGCATGGCCCAAGTCCATTTCCCTGTCATATCAAGTAACAAAGAGTGTTTAAAGAGAGGGTAAGAAGGGCACTTGCATTTTTATTGCAACTTTTTATTACTCTATCTTCTAAAGCAAGAGTTAGCAAAATTTTTCTGTAAAGAGCTATATAGTTAATATTTTGGGCTTTGCAGGCCACATAGTCTCTGTGGTAGCTACTTAACTCTGTCTTTGTAGCAAGAAAGTAGACACAGACAATTTGTAAATAAATGTGGGTGAGTTCCAATAAAACTTTATTTACAAAAACAGGCAGCTGGCAAGATTTGGCCCTGTAAGTTTACTCTTTTAAATAATTTAATATTCATAGGATCAATAATATTAAGTGTACTATGTATTATTTTAAAATCCATTTCATTGCCAGTACTCTGAGTGATGTCATAGGTGAGATGTTTACTCCTAATAAATAACCAGCTCAACGTTCCAAATGAAGTCCTAGATTCTATGGTAGCAAATTAGTCTGTTGTTTCTTTCTCCGAAATATTCCTCAAAATGAGTCTGATTAAGTAAAATGAATGGCTGAATCCAGGACAAGAGGGAATTAAAACTCGAAGGACCATAAAGTTATAAACTAAAATTATCTATTGACAAAAAGTAAGAGTGAACCAATAAAGCCTCAAGGGCAAATATGCCACCATATAGACATGCATTCATATCAGACGTATCTACCATTTTTCAGTTACTCATGTCCCTGAATCTTTCCTCCTTATTAATCTTGATCAGAATGCCTTAATACAAATTCATTGCCAGTAAAGTTCTGTCAATTATAGCTTCACAAAAGAGCAAGAAGTTTAATATTTGTTAACTATGATGTTTGCAAACAATCTCAGTCTCTGGCTTATACCTATCATTTGGTTATATAGTAGGAAGATTTACCATTCTTATGACTAGATACTCACTATTCAGCTTGATGAATAGTTCATCCTGACCAACTCATCTGTGAACAGGCCTCTTGTACTGTAATTTGTCAATTTTATCATCATTCCAAATTTACAACTTATGTCAGAACATTTTTTCACTCTCTTTGTATGACTTGTTCATAGCTAGCTCTTTCCTTATGCTGCCTTTCAGAGTATGGCTCTTTCCTGGTTCCCAAAGTCATGTTTTCCCAATTGAGTCTGGGAATCCCAGAGGTGTAATGGAGGAGTGTCGAGAAGGACAAGGGGACACAAATAACTGCTGTAGAAAAAACACTTTCATTTCCCCTAGGCCGGTTCCAGAACTTTCTGGGGTGTTTACACATTGCCATGTGTTTCTACTTTGGCCTTGATATGCTGAACTCATGAGGCTGTGAGCTAAGGGAAACGGGGCTCTTTGCCAAGTCCGTATCCCTAGTAGCAAGCAGAGTGTCTGCCTTGCACACAGTAGGCTCACACTAAATGTTTGTTGAATGGATTTTGGTATTTATGATATGCACAAAGGGCAAGAGAATGGAGCCATCATATTTTTAAACTGTCATAAAATATGAGAATTTCAAGTAGTCTGTACAAAGAAGAGGAGAGGGCAGCTCAATGTAAGGGAGAATTTCTTGGATATGAGACGAGGTGAAAATGGAAGGAAGGACAAGTTTGGGGATAGTTTGCGTCAGGGAATAATACAATGGAACATAATTTTTTCATTTATCCAATTATTCATCATAATGAGTGTTATATGTTCGATACATAAAGAGATTGTTCTATGTACTGAGGGTGTATTGGCAACCAAGAAAGACAAGGTCCCTGCAGGACTTACATTCTAATGGGAAATAGAGATAATAAACATGAAAACATATATTACAATTTCAGCAATTGACAATGTTATGAAGAAAGTAAAGCAGGATAATTTGGAGAGAAATTAAGCCTGTGTGTGAGTATGTGTGTCCATGTGTGATCTCTTTAAGATAGGAGAAGTTACAAAAGGCTTGTCTGAGAAGATAACATTAGAGCATGGGCATATATAAATAAAGAGAAATCTACAAAAGTCCTTAGAGGGAGAGGATTGGGACATAGGGGTAGAACCCTCAAGCACAGAGGAAAGCAAGTTTAACAGTAGGAAGAAGCAGTAGAAGGAATAGTAAGAAGGTTATGTGAGAAGAAACAGCAAGAAGATCCGTATGGCTGGAACATCCCCTTTACAAAGTATTGTACTTCATGAAAATTACTTATATTAGCATTAATATTATGTTTCATTAAATAAGAATTTCTGCTTCACATTGTTTCCGTGTTGATGTGAGCAGGTGTTTTTTTTTCCAATTTGGAATTTGCAATTAGCATGCTTCACTTTTTTTTTTTTTTTAAAGATTCTTACTCTCTTGATAATTTCTTACTCTAAGAATGGGGATCCCTTAGGGATGACATGTTTTTCATGCATTTTAAGCAGTTCTTTACTGCTGTGGTTATTACAGTAAGTTATAGTTTGGGTTCTTGCTTCTTTCCCATAATGTATGGCAATATGTCATCTTCTTAAACATGACATGCTGGACAACAGAACTTTAAGAACAAGCCATTGAAATTATGCAATTACTTTAATATACTTATTTTATGAAAGACACATTTGATGGGCAACAATTTAGAGTCCCTTTCTGAATTTATGCACTGCGCCAAAATCCCAATAAATCTGTTATTTACTACTTCTGAAAAGATGCACAGGAGCCAAGAAGTTGTAGAGGAGTTTCTAAGCAGCAATAAAAGGCTAACAATATTTATGTAAGAACGAAGGGCCCAACTGTTTAACTGTATTAAGAGACTGAATTCTCATGCCACTACCAGCTAATAATATTGAAAAGCTCACTTTAAGATGTATTCTCATACTTACACATTGCTGTAGCCCTAGAGCAAGTGACTAGAGACAAATTCTCTTAGCAGTAAATTTTCATGCTGATTCCCTTACGTTAGTGTACATCCTCTAGTTACCGAACCCAGGAGAGCTTTGTGACCACCAAACGAAATCTTATGAAATTTTATTACTTCTGGGAAAATATAAAGGGCCAGCAATAGTATGAGTTATTCTTAACATTGAGGTCCCAATGAAGGGCAACAGATGGCAGAGATTTTTACTCAAGTGATTTTTCCATCAAAGTTTCTCTCAGCATTTGAGTCCCAGCAGTGCGGCTGTTAAGAAGCCGTCAAACTCACCAGCCAGCTGGCGAAATCAGCACTGTAAAAACTGACTATATAGAAAACATACTTGTATTCAATTTGATCTTTTACACCATATGCCTTCTTCTAGATAGCCTTTGATTTAGTTCATATTAATTCAAAGTCAGCTATCTCCTATAGAGTCCTTTGAGGGAGTAGATTACCAATTAGGTATTAAAGCAGATCCAATAAAAATACAAAGACTCACTCTCTGTAACAGATAGTGTCAGTGACCTATGCACATCCATTCAGCACCCTTCTTTTTTGGGCAAGCCAATGGTTTTTTAATGATGGCACCTGCTACTTGAGGGCTTTCTGGGCTGCAAGCTCAAAGAGCAGGGTGAGAAGAATTAGAAACCCTGACTATTTCCATTAGGAGGAAGAGAGCCTTTTCATGGACTCACTTGTCTCAAACTTTTGGGCAGAAGTTACCCAACTCCAACGTGCTCTGTGAATCTAAACTTGTAAGAATTGGATTCTTTACAAAGTGCTTTAGAATTTTCTTCCATCACAAATAGCCACGGTAAAGCCAAGCTGAAGAGCAGCTAAACTTGTCTTGGACACTCTTAGACTCTTCTTTCTTTGCCTTCTCTCCCCAAATCCAAGACACCAGTGCCAGGTTTTCTCCATTTATTTCCTCATCTGAGAGATCCCAGTAATGATCTCATGCTGTAACTACACAGTTTATATGTAATTTTCCATTCTCCACGCAAATTTCCAATTTGAGAAAAAGAAAAGTGTATTTTGCTTAACTAGAACATGAATTTAAACTATAAGTTTTTTGAGATTTGATAGTGAACATGAACATTATAATATGACATGTTTAATCCATGTTGACTTAAGTGCCCTCAATCACAATGAATTAAGATTTATCATTATGTGTTAGCTCAGAGCCGGTCTTCCTCAGCAAAAAGAGGAGGATTAGCACAGATGAGAGCTCAGGGCTGATCTTCTTCACAAAAAAAAAAAAAGGTTTATCATTATGTTACAAAGTAAACAGTTTTAAATTGAATTTATTTACAGCAATATGTATATTGCACATCTACCCTACAATATACATATTATGGAGGAGTAAAACACAGTACATTGAAAGATATAGCAGAAAACTAATTAACTTAACATTAAGAAGATGATATCTTGTCTAAAAACAGCAGTTAACTCATATCAAAATAACACATTGCTGTTTCACTCCCTATGTTTGCTTAACATTCGTTGATTTAAAGCCTAAAAAGTTCATCTAAACAATCCCACTTCTGTTTATTTCTTAAGGTTTATTTCAAACAGAATTTCTTTATGTCAAGGTCTCATGCTTGCTCATGGCAACATTCTTTAGAAAGCACTGTTAATTTTTAATATGGTTCACTAAGCAGCATTATCCCATAAAATAAACAGGCTCCATTTCCATTAATAGCAAGAATATCCCACTTTTTAAAATACTCATTCTAATGGTGATTTTGATCATCTCTACTGTCAACTTTAAGAATTTTCAACCCCATCAAATAAAGCCCATGTTTTAGAACTTATTTCTTTCTACTCTAGAAGAACATGTAGAGCTAAACATTAGGGCATGCTATAATTTCCACTTTTTTGTTTTCACTCAAAGTAGTTGTTGGCACACCAATTCACTCTGTCACTATATGAGTTAACATTATTTTCATAACTTTCCTTCCTGGTGCTCAGCTTTCCCTTTGAAAACTCCCATTAACATTTCTTCTTGTTAGTTCTAAAATGAGTAGGCAGAAGTGTCAGCTATCTGAGGAGGATGTGTTTGGCTGAATTGAAATTTTCCTCAACTTCTAATCCAAGAGCTATACTTTGAGAAAATGCCATAATTCATAAAAATAAGGTTTAATGGAATTGCCATGTTGTTCAATCTGTATTTCAGATGTTTGGGGACAGTAATTTGGTAAATAAATTTTTGTTGGGCCAACCCCGTGGCTTAGCAGTTAAGTGCGCGTGCTCCGCTGCCGGCAGCCCGGGTTCGGATCCCAGGCGCACACCGACGCATTGCTTCTCCGGCCATGCTGAGGCCACGTCCCACATACAGCAACTAGAAGGATGTGCAGCTATGACATACAACTATCTACTGGGGCTTTGGGGGGAAAAATAAATAGATAAATATTATAAATAAATAAATAAATTTTTGTTTTTATAGATACAGGCTAATCATTTAGGAAGCACGATTAGTTATAATAAGATCTTACATTTAATGAGTAATTATTTTGTGGAAAATGCAATTCTAAGTGCTTTAAGCACATCTCACTTTTATTCCTATTTAAGAGAAGAGAAAGCAGAGACATGGAGAGATTTAAGACCCTGTCCTAAGATTCTACAGCTATTAAGCTAAAGGAGCTGAGATTTGAAACCCTACTTTCTGAATATGACTTCCAACCTCTTAGCTAATCTTCTGAACTTCTACTAGAGCCTAATGTGGCATGTCAATATTTTTGTGGGTGATAAAACTTTGCATATTCATTCAATTACTGCTTGTTGAATGAGTATATAAAGAGATGCGTAAATAATTGAATGAATTTATTAACAAGCCAATTTTTGGTGGCATATAACATGAGTGATATTTTCTCACATAAAATATGATATATTTTTTGTTTTTTTTGCTTTTTGTTATTGTTTTTGTTTTTTTTGTGAGGAAGATCAGCCCTGAGCTAACATCCATGCGAATCCGCCTCCTTTTTTTGCTGAGGAAGACCAGCTCTGAGCTAACATCTATTGCCAATCCTTCTCCCTTTTTTTTTCCCCCAAAGCCCCAGTAGATAGTTGTATGTCATAGTTGTACATCCTTCTAGTTGCTGTATGTGGGACGCGGCCTAAGCGTGGCCGGACAAGCGGTGCGTCAGTGCGCGCCGGGATCCAAACCCGGGACGCCAGTAGTGGAGCGCACCCACATAACTGCTAAGCCATGGGGCCAGCCCAAGATATGATATTTTTAAAGAGGTTTCCCATGGTGGCATGACATATTTTTTTAGAATATCTTGAAAAATATTAATTCATATATTTAATTTTATTCATTTGTGACAGAGAAAAAAGTAACTGAGTTGCATGGAACCGGACCACCTTTCTGGTATTGGCTGTTACTTTATTTTGAATGACAACACCAAGTGTCAGTAGGACACTGATTTGTCTTTTTTAAAGTTAAAAAGATAAATAAAATGCAGTTTCATAGAAATATATATAGACAAGCTTACAACAGGTACATGTTTTTTATTTTATTTCACATCCTGACATGATATCTTTGCTGAAAATTATACATATGAGGTTTTACACTCCGGTGTACCCCTGTATATATTTGTTTAGCATATGGGCTGCTTGGCTGATTTTCCTCAAAGTAACCATTACTGGTTCATTCCAACAAATCTGTCTGCTGCCAACAGGTATAATCTACATTCTGTTTCCTAAAATAATTTCTCAGCAAAACTTTAAACTCTTTCTCCTATTCATTATTAGTGAATCAACAATGATGATGGCCAAGATAGCTGAAATTATCAAAGATTCCATTTGTCTTATCAATTGAGGTGCCTTAAAGTGTCATTCTGGGCCCTTTTTCTGAGACTTACCAAAGTGGAAAGATAACCCTTCATCTTATGTGTGGGTGTATGTGTGCATGCTTGCACACACATGTGCATGTGCATGATTTTGAACCTTCTTAATCACCAGGAAAAAAACATCTTAACTGTTTAGAGGATTTGTAATATCGTTTACAGTTCCTTAGCTAGAAGAATTTTTCCCTGGACATCCAGAATTCCCTTTCTTATTTCACGTATAAATTGAGTAAAAAACAGACTAAATAAAACAGTCTTTCTGAAAATTCTCCAATTAAGGGGAAAAGTTTGATAAAATATTCATCAATTTCAAGTAAACCACATGATCAAGAAGTAGGAATCTTTAGACATTCTCAAGGCATTTAAAATAATTATATACTTGCAAGATTGTGTATAAATAAATGTACTAAAAGATCAAATGATATCACAATCATTTGTTTTAGGCTTCTGTTTTTGGCCAAGTTGGAGTAATAGGGACCAGATTTAACCCCTTGGCCAAAAATGTTAAAAAATGGACAAAATATATGAAACAATGGTTTTGAAGATATTGGACATCAGGCAGTGAAAGACAGGGATCTCTGAGGAATTGGAAATAAATGAGGCGAGCCCTATGGTTGCTCAAGCTTACTGTCTGGGGAGAGTTCCAGGCTATCACAAACAATGAAGGAACCTTCACAAATCCAGAAGGTCTCCTTGAGTTGAGGAGATGGAGCTGGGACTCCAAGGAGGCCAAGGGGGCTAAAGTTCACAGGGCAGAGTACCAGAGAGGAGATACCCAGAGAGAGAACATTGAAATTTGCAGAGCTCCCTTCCAGTCTTCAGCTGAGTCCTGATCAGATCATATATGTGAGGAAACCACCCATGACTAGGGAAAGAACTTCACAAAAGGATTAAATGGAACAATCACCAGAGCTCACACATGGCTAGGAATAGTGCCTGTTCCTGCCAGCCACAGGGGAAAACATCATCATTCACAGGGCATCAGAGAGAGTACTCAGAAGGGTTTTCTCAGTAGCGGGGCAAAATTAACCCTACACTTATGCTGTTCTGTTCAAAACTCACAAAGTATAAAAGGAAGATGCTCAAAAGATCAAATTGTTTCCAAGTAAATTAACTGTGTCCCAGAACAAAGGTCAAGAATATTTATCTGCACAAAAATATCAAGCACTCAATAAGTTAAAATTCACAACATCTGGCATCCAATCAAAAATGACCAGCTATCCAAAGAAGCAGAAAAATAACCCACATAATGAGGAGAAAAATCAATTGAGATTGACCCAAAATAGACATACATGATAGAATTAGTAGACAAGAACATTATAACATTTATTATAACTGTATTTCATGTTTTCAAGAAAGTAGAGGAAAGATTGACATGTTGAGTAGAGACACGGAAGATGTAAAAAGATATGATTCAACAATGTATTGAATCACACAAAACAACGTCTGAGGTTAAAAAGATACACTAGATGGGATTAACCACAGACCGGATATTGCAAAAGATCAGATTAGTCAGGTTGACAGTAGAAATTATGTAAAATGAATTATAGAGAAAAAAGACTGAAAATAAGAAGAAAAGAACATCAGTGAGAAGTGGGACAGCATTAAGCAACTTAATGTATGTGTAATTGGAGTCCCTGAAAAGGGGGAAGGGACAGAAAAATATTTTTTTTAAATAATGCTTTAAAAATATCTAAATTTGATGAAAACTATAAACCCACAGATCCAAGAAGCTTAACAGATTTCAAGAACAAGAAATATGAAGAAAAATATACCAAGGCCCATCATAAACCAATTGCTCATTCCCAAAAGCACTCCCTAATAAACCTTCTATATGCTAATCTTCATCTCACAATAGGCTTCCCAAGGATGCCAACCTGAAATATGCGCCAAAATCTATATCAAAACAACTGCCCTCTGTGGAGTAGAATGGAGGTATATATACACTTCTACATTGCTTTATTTTTTTCATAATGAGTATATATTATTTTTATAATAAAAAACTGATTAAAAACATATAACTACCTTGTGTCAGATATCTTTGGAAATGGCAAGAGGTTTATACATCTCCCAAAGAACACCTTACATGACAGTTATATTTCTGCCTTTAAGTCAGAGACCTAGTGATGCTGCATTAGCTCAAAATTCACTTTAGTGCTATTACAAAATGTATTTTCTGTATGACGGCAGATTGGAAATCCATGAATTTCCTCTATTTCCAATGCCAGTGCTGATGTGTATACAAATTTGATTGATATACACATAATTACATAAATTATTCATTTTCTATGTTTACATAACTTACATATACATAAGTACTTAAATGCTTACTTTCTTAATATCAAAAGGTACATTTGCTATGCAAAAGATACTTGAGAATGAAGAATTGTAAAGTTGAATATGATATTGCTTTTATGAATCTAGCATTTTGAAATGTCTAAACTATTCTTTGCTTTCACCTGTCTTAATCAGTATTTTCTGGCATTAAAAATTGGCTACAATCCAAATCTACTTGATTGATAATTGCTACATGAACTATTTGAGCTAAAAATTACTTAAGATTTGGTGTAATAAACACAATATTTCTTATACCTAAACTATATATTTTACAGTCTAAATTATAACCTCCACAAGCCAATTTCTTTTTATCTGCATACTCAAAAGACACAGCAAGTTGAAATAAAACTGTACACTGGTTATAATCCATATGTTGCATTTCCATTAACATAAACCATAAAAAAGTCAATAAGTACCACCAATTAACTCTGCATTATTTTGGTCTCTGGACTACGTCAGAAGGCATTTTGTCAATAGAATATATAGAAATACTGCTCCATCACCACAAATTGTCTTTAGGAAAACAGAACTGTAATTTTATCATGATGGATATTTCTAGCAACTATATTATTGCTAAGTATACCACAAGTTCTCCTTCTGGACAGGATCCAACATAAGGCAAAAACACACGCTTCCCCAAAGCCACAGGACACCCCGCTGTAAGATGCTTCCCTATATCACAGATTGAATTACACTTTGCAGTTCATCAGATAAACCAGTTATATCTAGGCTAACTCTCATCCTGACACAAAAAGTCCACAGCACAGTCTCCCAACATGATCATTATGACGATGTTCTAGTATGTGTAGCGATGAAAACTATAAGTCAGGAGTTAGAAATTTCCATCATCCTTCATAACCTGAATTTAAAGCAGTCATGATACTGTGGTGAAGGTAAAGACAGTTTGAAAAAAAAAAGATCTCAAAAACTTACCTTAAGATACCATTTGTATTTGGCATGTTCCCAATTCTCAGGAATTTGTGTCTTTTTGAGAAACTGTTCAGCTTCTGTTAGCCATTGATTAAATATCTTCATATCATAATGAAATCGCCGCCATTTTTCAACAGATCTGTCAAAACGCCTACAGGTGGAAAACATGGATCAAGAAAAATAAACGGATTATATAAAACACAATAATATGGATATAGTATATATTTTTATTACATTGACAAGGATATTATTTTGCTAGTTTCTCACATTTGTAGATTTCAATTAACAGAAAAAATTACTATTGAATAGAAAGGAGGAATTAAAAGAAAAGGCTATAATTTTTCCCTTTAAAATTAAATACATTTCTTGATTGAAACAAAGATAAAGACAACTATTATGGAGTATTAACAGTTGCTTCTCTATGAGCATATTTGTTTTTAAAAATTCCGGAAATTTCAAAATATAGTAACATCTAATAAATTAAATATTTCAAAGCTAGATATTCAATTTGAAAATGTTTTTTGGATCAAAATCAAATTATCTCATAAAGTCTATCAATTTCAATATTACTATTGATTCAAAAGAGTCTATTCATTAAGATCCTCCAGCATCCTGGATGACACACGTAACCTACATCGTAGGTTCAGATGTAAGCAATCAACCAACTAACTGATATACTAGCCCAACCAGGTGGTGACTGTTGTCTTCCTTTCTTCTTTTTTTATTCTATCCACTAATACTTTATTTTATTTTAATTTTTTGTTTATTGCAGTAACATTGGTTTATAACTAATACTTTAAATTAGAATGCTGCAGTAACTTAGTGAAAGGTAATGTGTTAATATCTCATATGAAAAGACTATTAAGAAAGAGGTATTTGGTCATGTTCCGGTCACAGAAGAAACTGAGGCAAAAATGATACGAGTCAGGGCTTTAGGTTTACCTTAAGATAGTTGCACATAAGAATCACCCAGGGGGTTCAAAAAAAAAAAAAAAACAATAAAACACTGATTCTGGGACCTCACTCTAGACCAATTAAATCAGTATCTTTGGAGGTGGGATCCTGACACTGGTATTTTTAAAAGCACCCAGGTGATTCTAATGTACAGTTAAGGGGAAAAACACACTCTATAAAGTAAGTTTTAGTCTTATGGGGCTTATGATCTACTGGGTCTCCCAGGCCTTGTCCAAACAAGTTTTTGCTAGCACTAAACTAAAAGCCATCCTGAAGATTCCTGCCTCTAGGGCTACTTCAGCGTACAGTGGTCTGTCAAAGTTCTCTGAGTTCTACTCTAAAGATGCAATGGATTATAGTTTTGAATATCGTGACATCTTCTCAGATCTTTACCTCCATTTAGGGACTTTAAATAATTTTTGAACTTAAATAATGCTGCAACTTCCTACTGTTTTACTGGGAAGGTAATGGAATTCACATTTATTAAACAGTTACTATGAGTCAGTCACTGGGCTCTGTGCTTTATATATCCCATTTCACTGACTCCTGCAACATAATAATTATTACTCCCATTTTCCACTGGGGAAAACTGAGAGGCTGAGTAACTAGCCAAAAGGTAAATACATAGTAAATGGCAAAGAGGGAATTCTAACTCAGATCTCTGTTTTCAATGGTGCTTTTCATCACCTTACATGCTCTCTGCTGGGATTTTATTTTTTCAAGTTGAAGTCTCATCTTACCAGTTAAACAACTCAAAGTGATAGTAGGGTTTTTGTTCTTATTTTTCTTCTTCATTATCTTCCAAATATTTAATTATGCATCTACATGTACATTGCATTCTATCAGACATTGCATTTAATGATTAACTATATTTCTTGCCTTAAAAATATCTAAAACAGACAGTATTTTGGTAGCATAAAAAAGGCAGCCAATGGTAGCCAAAAAAGGTAGTCTCTAACTATAGCTAGTTTACAAATAAGAATTCTGCCTTTAATAATTAATGGCATTCTAGAGTTGATCAAATACTATATATCCATCAGCCACAAAATGATCTTGGAAATGTTTTGCATGTTTAATAATAATTTTATTTTCATATATTTTCAGTGATATCTAATACAGAATAAATGACAAGAATACATCTTAAGAATTTATTCCCTTTAAAAACGAATTGTACATTGCATATGTCTTATAGGCACTTGTATCATTGCAGTCAAAGAGCTGTTAAATGAGAATCTAAAAAATGATAAGGCATAGTTGGCACTGTTCCATCTTGGTAAGACTATACTTTATTCTAATTTTCATTATTTCTATTTAGTCAAGTTTTTCTACAATGTGCATTTCATACTTTGATATTCAGAAAAATACAATAATTTGAAAATAACTTAAAAAGGCATTCTCACATGCTAACGACTACCACCTCCAACTCTCTTCCCGCTACCATAGTTTGAGCAACAGGCAGAAGCGAACCAGAGTACAGAGGAGTTGCCATTTGGTCACAATTTACCATTCCACCTTTGTAGCAGTCATCAGTCGCCGCCTTTTTTTTTTTTTTTGTGAGGAAGATCAGCCCTGAGCTAACATCCATGCCAATCCTCCTCTTTTTGCTGAGGAAGACCGGCCCTGAGTTAACATCTATTGCCAATCCTCCTCCTTTTTTTTTCCTTCTTTTCTCCCCAAAGCCCCAGTAGAGAGTTGTACGTCATAGTTGTACATCCTTCTAGTTGCTGTATGTGGGACGTGGCTTCAGCATGGCCGGACAAGCGGTGCGTCGGTGCGCGCCCGGGATCCAAACCCGGGCCGCCAGTAGCAGAGCGCACGCACTTAACCGCTAAGCCACGGGGCCAGCCCCCAGGCCCCTTCTTACTTTGCTTTTTTTTCCTACCCAGTCACCAGAATTATCCTCTTGCCAACTCTTTCAGCTATTTGGAGGTGATTGTTTCTCCAACATTTGTTCTATAAATACCCCTCTTCATTCCAGGCTGCTGCACAGATGTGTCCTTCCACAACTCACCACACTGGCAATTACCATCTTCCACCAGATTTCACAAAGCCTCCTCCCACCTCAATCCCCAACCCCTCTTCCTCTTCACAGATTATCTTTCCTCTAAATTCCCCAAGAGGAGAAAACCATAAAGGCCCATTCAGTTGATCATGGTACCCCCAACTCTGCAAGACAGAGCTGGAGGTAGGAAGAGAACGGAAACAGACTGAGGACCCGAGGTTCTCTATTCACTTCTTTGTTCCAGGCCCACAAAATGAGACAGGATGGACTTGCCAGCCACACAGGACTACCTGCAGTTCCCCCATGCCATGCTACTGCCTCTGGACTTTGTGACTTTGCATATTAGTCCCATATTTCCTGAAATGCCCTCCTTCCCTTTTGCCCCCTTGTCCCCAAGTCTGCCATCCAAACCTTTGCATACTTAAAGACGTGGTCTGAACTACTTACACTGTCACTTCGTAAATATCTAAATATAGAGTACTTAATATAGCCTGCAACTGCTAAAACTTTGAAAATTGTAAAATTGATTTAATTTTACTGTTAAAATGAGTAACTCTATTCAAACAAAATATTAAAGAATAAAAGCATGCACTTCACACGTGATGGCCTTTAATGTGAGTAATAATATTTAAAACTCCATTTCAAGCATCACATAAAATTTTAAAATATGCTTTTCAGCATTTAATATGCATTAACAGCAAAGTCTAAATCTATTCTTGAACTTACTATGTAAAATTTCATTTTTTATCATGACTACTCATAAACTTAAACTCTTTCCCACCAAGGAAAATTCCGAATAAATATATATAAATTTTGCTAGCTTTACAATATTACTTTTATAAATTTAATCTTTAATCAATCACTATGCTCCTTAAATTCCTCTCACTCCATTAATTGGACAGTCTATGATTGAGGAAAAAGGCAGCAACAACTAGAAAAACATAGAGATAGTAAAAATAGCATTCAGGGAAATAAATATAAGTTTTACCCTTTATATTATTACTAGGAGAAAAAGTTGTTTTTTTACCTGGCAGAAAGAGGAAATGTAGACCCAACTAAATACAGGACAAAAAATGTCAGTATAAACATATGGATAATAAATCAAGTGATTTTAAAATTTTGCAAATATTAAAATTCTCATTCACTATGCAAGCAGTATTTAAAATTACACTGCTGCTTCATTTATGTGCAGCATAACTTATTTCCTGCTGTTCTAAATCAAGTTAGTCAGATTATTCTCAAGCATAAATTACATTTAGGGAGTAATTTAGGTACTTTGGGACATACTTTAACACTTTCAGGCCATTAAGGTGGTACTCAATTCCATGAAATAGATTTAAATAAATAACACCCTAGTAGCTTCTGACATATCCATTGTGGCTTTATACTTAGGTCTGCAAACTCAGCATTGGGCTGCTGATTATTTCCTCCTACATATTTCATCTTAGATGAGGTGAGTGGGAAGGATCTTGACTAAAGTCTCATGGTCCAAACTGTAGGTACTGATAAATAAAAGTTAAATTGGTTATTTGCCCCAAACTATAGTATCTTACTCCCCTGCCCAGCCACCCCCCATCCCGGCTTCCCAAGTAATAAAATTTTTTAGTAAAACCTCGGTGTACTAGCAGTTGTAAAGTTTTTTCTACAGAATCTGACTCACTCTGAGGAAGTCTCCTATGGCTCTACCTCTCCTCACATCTCTCATACCCCTTTTATTTCTTATTCCTAAGACATTGCCTTAGATTTCTAGGCTACAGTCTGTCCTCTCATGCCTAATTTATATACTGAGCCCAGATCCACACATGTGTAATTAGACTTCACTCCAGCTGTCTGACTGTCTCACTGAAATCATTCACTGGACACAGGCTTGTACCTGAACCCATAACCTTGCCTCCTCAGGCAGGTAGAGCGCAGTGGTCAGACTGCCTAGGCTGGAATCCTGGTTCCACCATTTACTGTGCAGCCTGGAGCAAATAAGTGACCTCTCTGAAAAGTGATTTTAAAAGTAGTACTTACCTCCTAAGGTTAATTGTGTGAGTTACATAAACAAATGTATTTAAATTTCTTAGAACAGTGTCTGGCAGTGTTCAACAAATACGAGTAGTAGTGTTTTCTATTATTACTCTGCCTCTACTTGGCTTAGGTTTACAAATGCAAATCAAATCACCAATAAAGAATCCATGCTACGTCAGTATCTATCTGGTGGGGATCAGGCATATAAGAAAGAAACGACTTTATCTTTAATTTCAGGATTTAAAGTAATTAAATAGACAATGTCTTTAGCCTGTTTACAGAAGCTGACTCATTACTCCAGCAGAGAATCCATGGTTGGTTGACCATGCCTAACTCTGAAAATGCTGTATATATTTGTTTATTTTTTAAACACATTTTATTGTGAAACATAACTAATATGAAGAATAATGTATCCAGTCCCATGTTACCATAACTCAAGCAAAGAAATTAAAAAAATTTTTTTCCAATAGCCAGAAACTCCTTTCAATCACTATTCTCTCCTGCCCCTACGATACAACCTCCCTCTTGACTTTTATGTTAATCTTTCCCTTAGAGCTTTGTAATTAAATATGTATTCCTAACACTAGATTTTGGTTGTTGTATGCTTTTTAACTTTTTAATAAATGGAACCATATAATATGTATTCTTTTGTGTGAGGGTTCATTTGCTCAATATTATACTTTTAAGAATAATCCATGTTGTCGCTTATTCACTGTTGTATAATATTCCATTTCATGATTTTTTTTTTTTTCTCTTAATAAATATTTAGGTTGTTTCTAGCTTGGGGCTATTATAATGCTCCTATAGACATTCCTGTACCTGTCTTCTGGAATGTGTATACAAGCATTTCTGTAGAGTATGTACCTAGGAGTGAAACTGATGGGCCATAGATTATGCATATCTTTTTTTTTTTTGGTGAGGAAGATTTGCCCTGAGCTAACATCTGTTGCCAATCCTCCTCTTTTTGCTGAGGAAGATTGGCCCTGGGCTAACATCTGTGCCCATCGTCCTCGACTTTACATGTGGGATGCCTGCCACAGCATGGCTCGATAACTGGTGCGTAGGTCTGTGCCCGGGATCCGAAGCCACAAATCCTGGGCCGCCGAAGCGGAGTGCATGAGCTTAACCACTATGCCACCAGGCCAGCACCTATTATGCACATCTTTAATATTAGCAAATAGTGCCAAATGTTTTTCACTCCTAGAAAAAGGAGTATATGAAAGTTTATACTTCTATTTACAATTTATAGTCCAAGTAGCAGTGTATGAGGATTTCAATTGCTCCATAGTCCCACCACCACTTAGTACTGTCAGATTTTTAAATCTCAACCATTCTGGTTGGTATATAGTGATATCTTACTTTAGTTTTAATTTGTGACTCCCTGACTACTAATGGGGCTGGCAAACTCTTTGTATGTTTATTGGCCATTTGGATTTCTTATTGATGACAAAAGTCTTAGTGTTATTGTAAAACATAAAATACTATTGTTATTCATTACAAAGTGATCATTCTATAAACACCATCCAGGTCAAGATATAAAACACTGTCAGCAGCCCACAAGCCCTCTTGGTGCCTCTTCTCACTTTTCAAGAACTTCTCCCAGTTTTCTATTGGACTGTCTGTTCTTAAAGATTTGTAGGAATTCTTCATAATTACGGATGCACATACTTCATCAGTTACACATGCGTTCCAAACACCTTTTACCACTCTGTGGCTTGCATTTTCACTCTCTTAATGTTGTCTTTTGATGTAGAGAAGTTATTAATATATAATATAGTTCAGTTTATTTTTATGATTATTGCTTTACACATCTATTTAAGAAATCTTCCTTTATACAACATTCATTAACATATTCTTCTCTACTTTGTTGTAAAAGTTTTATTAATTTGCTTCTTCTCATTTAGATCTGTAATCCTCCAGGATTTTATTTTTGTGTATTGTGTGAAATAGAATGTATATATATATTTTTTCCTAAGCAAGAGATTCTGTTTTAATTTTTAAGGCAAGGCATACATACGGAACAAAATACTGAGTGTGAGTGTACAGTGGAAAAATAAAAGTGTGTGCAGTGAAAAGTGAGTCTGTCCTACTTCAGACATCCCCCCAACTCGGCTGGTTATGTATCTAATTGTAAATAAAAATTTTATAATTTGAAATATTTATAGAGCAATGCAAAGAAATAAACAAATACAGTGATATAAAGAGATAGCTTTCTCAGTTTTATTGTTTTCAATATATCTATTGCTAGCATTTTTATAGCTCTGGATTGACATTTTATGTTGTAACACCCTGTTTATTTTATCCTTAATCCTCTCTAGTTTGTGAGTCTGGTTCTCAGGCGTCAAACCAGTTGGGAGTGGTACTTTAAGTTTCTCACAGTGGTTATAATACTTGAGTTTAGGAACTCATTCTCATGCCTTTATTTTCTCTCTTCACTGCTGAAATTCTACACATTTTATGTTCTCTGTTTCTCACAACAACTTTTCATTTATTGCCATATGAACAAACAGAAAAGATAAACTTTATTTGAACTGTATCACCAACATCAACACTTAATGTGACCTCTTTGCAATCATAGGGGACTCTTTGCCATCTTAAAGGAGACAGGGATATTTTTCCCTCAAAAAAATAACTAGTTCACCTCAGGGCCAGCCCGGTGGCATAGTGGTTAAGTTCACGTGCTCCCCTTCAGCAGCCCGAGGTTCGAGGGTTCAGATCCTGAGTGCAGACCTACGCACTGCTCATCAAGCCATGCTGTGGCGGCATCCCGCATACAAAATAGAGGAAGACTGGCACAGATGTTAGTTTAGGGACAATCTTCCTCAAGCAAAAAGAGGAAGATTGGCAACAGATATTAGCTCAGGGCCAATCTTCCTCTCCAAAAACAAAACAAAGCAAAACAAAACAAAACTGGTTCACCTAGTTACTGTAGGATAATTTCTTGGATTTCCTGTCTGGACATTTCCCTATACAATCTCATTCATCTTAAAGGTTCAACCAACATCTACAGCAGGGGGTGACAAACAGTCTATGAAGTTCTTGAGAATAAATATTTTAGGCTTTGCTGGCCACACAGTCTTTGTTATAAGTCCTCAACTGTGCCATTGTAGCTCAAAATCAGCCATAGACTGAACATAAGCAAATGGGTTTGGCTGGGTCCGAATAAAACGTTATTTACTAAAACAGGCATTGGGCCAGATTTGGCTTATGGGCTCTACTTTACCTATGCTTCATCTATAAATGGATTACCTCACAGCCCCAGGTTCTGGCCCTTCTTGAGCTCTATATCTGTTTTTTGGACTATCCTCACCAGAACATTCTATGTGAACCTCAAACATGACATATTAATAATTCCTTATTTTCTCCTCTAAGTCTTTACTTGTAATTTTAGTTAATGATTTCCAAGCTAGAAATCTTGAGGTCATCCTTTCCTCCTCCACTTCTTTCTCACTATGTTTGTCTCTATATCCCATCAATTCTAAACCAGAAATGATGCTTTAGCTTCTTCCCTCTAGCCCCACTGCCATGGCCTTTGTTGAAATCCCCTAATACCTTTTCCTTGCCATATTCCAACTTAACTCCCCCTATCATCAGTTTCTGACCACTTTCTAACCTATGTCTACACCGCCATCGCTTCTTCCTTTTTGGTTCCAACACAGACATTCACATAGCCCACAATATATACTACACTTTACAACAGTGAATATCTCAAAACTTCCATAATAATCCAAACCGCCCTTTCACTCTAGGCCTTTTGCTATATCTTAGCATGCCACCCCTCTACAATGTCACTTTGTTCTGTGAGGCTTGTCTCCCCTGAAATTAGTTACTCCCTAAGACAAGCTCCCCCCACTGTGCAAAAACCTCTATTAACATACTATTTCCTGTTCTAACTATGTATTTACAGAGCTGTCCTTCCCAGCAGACTATAAGCCTCTTAGAGAAAGGAATATACCTTTTTAACCTTTGAATTCCTAATACTAAGCAATGTCCCTGACACACGATAAGTGTTTAATACATTTTTAAATGAATGAATGAATAAAAAAGTTCATGAGTAATTTGCATGGGCTCCTTATGTCTTCCATGCTCCTTTGCCCCTTTCTTTTATAAACATCTTTGCCACAGTCCAAAATCCCAGCAAGCCAATGACTGTGTAAAGGGTGTAACATTTGACAGTTCTGTTATGTTGGAAAAATATTCAGGATATACTATTCCTGCACTGCTTCTGAAAAAAAACAAAACAATGTAGGATTATGCTAATAGTAACCTAAAAATTATGCAATTTCAATGTCTTGATTTGGCACAATTAGCACCCTGTAAAAATATCCAAAGTAACAAAAATAGTTTGCTATTAGTGAGCTGTAATGTTACCTTTAATATTAGGACTTTTTGGAGAAATTAACTACAGAAATTGATTCAGCAGTCTAAATTAAATAATTTCAATTTCTTTAAAAGTTTAAGGTAACATTCTTTCTGAGGACTTGATATATTCATGGATATCCTTTACAAAATGTGAGCATTTAATTTAGTCTTAATTTACATATCTTCTAGTATGTAGTCCAAATGAAGATAATACAGTGTTTGACATCATAGCTTCTAAATCTTATCTTTAATTTGTCGGCTAGAGGGGATATTTGAAATAAGGATGTCTTTCTCTTCATTCAAACACAAACATATGTAATTCATGTAGGAACTTTTACTGAGAAATAGCAGCAAAAACAGTCACAGCCATAGATGTGTGTTAAGCACTCTACTACGTACTTCAGATTCAATAAAGTATTTAATATTTTCAACAACACCTTAGGGTAGGTACTATTATAATATTCATTTTGCAGGTGAGAAAATTGAGACTTTGAGAGGCTAAGTAACTTGTATATTTCTAAGCAGGAATGCAAGGCAATACTCGAGCTAAATAAGACTAGTTTATAGTGTATATGTTTTTTTTTTTTTTTAGTGTCATTAGAATCAGTAAACACCATATTATCTCATGGAAGACAAGAAATCCTACTTGTATAACATACTGTCTGTCCTCTAGGGCATAAAGCATGTTGTTATTGTTCAGTTCCACTCCTACATTTCTGAGCATCATAAATCTTATATTTAAAAAGGGAAGGATTAATAAATGACCTAACCTCCTTTTAAAGCAGTATTTTCTCAGGGTCAGCCCTGTGGCCTAGTGGTTAAGTTTGCACACTCTGCTTCGGCAGCCCGGGTTCGTGGGTTCGGATCCGGGGTGCAGACCTACACCACTGGTCAGTGATGCTGTGGTGGCATCCCACATATAAAATAGAGGAAGACTAGCACAGATGTTAGCTTAGGGTGAATTTTCCTCAGCAAAAAAAAAAAAGAAAAATGAGAGAGAAAAAGCAGTATTTTCTCAAACTAACATCTCTTCTTGATAGCCATTTATTATATATCATGATGAGAAGACAAGTACACCACACTCTCAAATCAAATGGAATTTATCTTGTTTTTCCATGAACATCCTTGAGGGTTCCTCATCTTTTTGTTGTTGTTTGCTTGTTTTGTTCATATTATTTCTTGTCTTAAAATGTTATTTCTCCTAGATTTTCTTTCCAGATATAACTTCTTCCATGAGAAGCTTTCTGATGCTCCCAATTAGAAGTAATCCATTCTCTCTTTGAATTTTCCTAACACTCCTTTTGTCCTGCTTTAAAGAATTTCTTCCATTCTAATTTATGCTGGTGTCATTACCCCCAAAGTACAGTAAATGTTCTCTAAAGGTAAAAACTACGTTGAATCACCATTTTTACCTTCTATAACAGGTACTCATAAATACTGTTGAACTTAATTTTTGCAGATTCTAAATTAATTAACTTATTTAATTTTAATACATACAATTGGTATCCATTTTGAATTATTACACCTTTTAATAGGAAAATGTTCTATAGATTAGAAATCTCAAACTATCATCTTTCAAAATGACACTTTGGATTTAAAGTAGGTCATAAAACGAGGTTGTGCAGCACATGAAATTTGAAGACGGGCAAACATGGGCTTGAAATTCTGCTTTATTGCTTAAAAGTGCTTTGTAAACTTCAGCAAGTGATTTAATTTGCTGATTTCACATTTCTCGTTTGTGAAATAGGCATGATAATATCTACTTTACAGAGTTGTTATAAAGATTAGGAGTAATATAGTCAAGTTTGTTAAACACATAGTAAGTGCTCAATCAATGTTGGCATAACAATAATCCTAATATCCATATATATATACACATATACAATTGCCATATTATATATATAATTGCCATATTTATAAAATATTATTACATTGTCAAATATGTATACATGTATACACGAACATTTTCTTTCCAATATATAACTATGAATGAGGAAAATATGTACAATTGCTTCTTTACATTTCCTCATTCACCCACGAAAGTAGAATAGTATCTTCAGGTAGATCTAGTATTCTTGTCCTTTAAGACAGACATTTCACGATGTGTAAAATAATTTTACTGCTATTGTAATTGACCAAACCAAAACTATTAAACCAAATGGAGTCATATGCCTTTCCTTGTTTCCTTCTGAATGAAGGAAGGACAGTACACTTGATCTGGCTATAAGAAATTTAACTTCATTTTTTTCTGCTAAAGGAAAATCAGAGGGGAAAAAAACATTTTATTTTAAAATGCAGGGTGAACCGATTTTGATCTTCAGGGCAAGAAAGACATTAGGTGTCTTTATCTTCTCAAAAGTATTATTCAAACACAAATTCCAAATATGCAGAGTAAGATTAAGAAATTGAAAAGTATGGCATTTTGCGTCTTAGGCTGCCAAAACGTTCATTTCCTCCATAGGTTGCTGCAGCAAACCAGAATACACCACTTATGATCAGCTTATAGAAGTGTCTCTTTTTACATGGGGACTCATTTCTTTTGACCATGATTAAAAGTAAAGATTAAGATCACTGTGTATCTTAGAATATATTTGGTATGAGAGCACAATAATACAAATATAAAAATAAAATTGAAACAATTAAATTTTCACTTAGCTCTATTGCACATGGGCAATTCTAATTTCTCTCTTATACAGTTTCACTGGGACCATTACCTTCCACAAGACTGCTTTTCTTATTAAGGTAGTTATAATTAACAAGAGCCCTCCCACACATAACAGTTATCATCTACCATATTAATGAACATATATAAGCTATTATTTTTCCTAAAGTTTACTACATTTTATTTTATTGGAACCAATTGCAATGCTTTCAGAATTAAAAAAAAATAGTGACTTTTTTAATTGTCAATTAACTCTAAAATAATTTTCCAAAGAAAGAAAAAATATTCCCATTTCACTATTATAAGTTGGTTTTGGAATGTGCAGATGTAGTATCATAGAAAAAGAACAAATTTAGAAGTGCCGCGTGGAATTAACAGAGAATTAGTGCTGAAATTATACCAGAGCAACATTTCAATTAGAAATAGCAAGGAGATATGCACCCCTATGTTCACTGCAGCATTATTCACAATAGCCAAGACATGGAAATGACCTAAGTGCCCATCAACGGATGAATGGATAAAGATGTGATATATATATACAATGGAATACTACTCAGTCATAAAAAAGATAAAATCTTGCCATTTATGACAACATGGATGGACCTTGAGGGTATTATGCTAAGTGAATTAAATCAGATGAAGAAAGACAAATATTGTATGATTTCACCCATGTGCGGAAGATAGAAAACGAAGAAACAAACACGTGGATACAGAGAACAGATTGGTGGTAACCAGAGGGGTAAGAGGGTGGAGGGAGGGCAAAAGGGATAAAGGGGGGCATTTGTATGGTGACGGATGGAAACTAGACTTTTAGTGGTAGGCACAATGTAGTATATACAGAAGTTAAAATATAATGATGTGCACCTGAAATTTATATAATGTTATAAACCAATGTTACCTCAATTAAAAAAAAATAAATAGCAAGGGGAAACTAGGCTAACAGAGGTTGTAAGTAGTAAAGAAAACAAGAACCATCTTCAGTGGACATGACCTATTATTTCAAAAGGAAAGTGTCCAAAGGACTTGCTTATAAAATTAGATAAGCAGTAACTAATTTCAAGGCAGATTTCTGGTTATATATATCTGAAAAATATATGATAAATGAATTAAATATGCTGGGGGTCCCTTATCAGGAGTATGGCTGTGATGCTCATTTCAGTTATGTCTACTGATCCCATGAACATTCGGAGAATTTCCCCACCTCCACTTAATCTCAGGCATGGATGTACGTGCAGGAGCAGGCCAGTTCCAGTACGACACCGCGTAGGTAAGACACCTTCACTTCAAATTCACTGAACTAAAATCTGACCCAACTGTAGCAAGCATAACTCAAGGAAACTTTCATCAATCTGACTTACTACCTTATGAATAAATATCATCATAAAAATCAGGCCTCTTTTGCTATTTCACATTCCATCTTATTAAAACACAAGTGCATGAGGGAAATATTCTTGGCATAAAACCACTATATTCATTAAACTTTTTCTTTCCTACACCTGAAGGCACATGTCTAAACCTGTAGGGATTACTTTATTATTTAATTAGAGCAGATTCTTTTCTATCATTTTAGATGTTTCATCTGAAGTTTGATTAACATCAGTATATGCTGTGCTCTCAGGCAAGTAAATATAGCTTGTGCAGAAAGAGGAAAGAGCAGAAGCAAAATGAAAAAAAACTAAAAATACAGAAAAACATGAAATATGTAAAGAAATACAACTTCTAAGAAATAAAATATCAATGTTTAAAGCTCACTAGAAATACTTCATAAATGTGTATGAAGTATAGTATTGGCACGTTTTATTTAACGATTAATTCATCCCTTTAATAAACATTTATTGAGTGCTTAGTATTGGGGCAGTCAGTGTGTTAAATTCAGGGGGTATAATGATGAAAAAGACACCATCCCTGCCAATGAGAAACTCCCAATTTAATGTGAGCCATAAATATTGTAATGAGGGTATGTACCAAAATTGTAGCATATGCTGTACTTGCCCAGTGCACATCCCCTGGCCTTTCCATTTCAAAGTACACTGGCTCAATTTCCAAATGCCAGCACTTAGATTTCTTTGCCTGAGGACTCCCTCTGGCCACAAAGGTCTCCTTTGCCCACCTATATGGCAAGCCAAAACTGCTCAGGAATTAACACACCCCGGAGTAGCTCTCCACCAATGATTGATGGGTGTTGATGTATAAATTCCCCAGCTCATCTGGCACCCTCAAGTGGGATAACTCTGCAGTATGTGTTTTATACTGACTCCCAGAGTTTTCTCATGGGGATTAAGTTCCAGATACCCAAAGTGTTAACTAGGTTGAAAACATACCTTTTTATTTATTTATTTATTTTTTGGTGAGAAAGATTAGCCCTGCGCTAACATCTGTTGCCAATCCTCCTCTTTTTGCTGAGGAAGATTAGCCCTGAGCTAACATCTGTTGCCAATCCTCCTCTTTTTGCTGAGGAAGATTGGCCCTGGGCTAACATCCGTGCCCATCTTCCTCTACTTTATATGTGGCATGCCTGCCACAGCATGGCTTGATAAGTGGTGTGTAGGTTCATGCCCGGGATCTGAACTGGTGAACCCTGAGACGCTGGAGTGGAGCACACGAACTCAACCACTACACCACCCACCTGGCCCCAAAAACATACCTTTTATTGGCTTGCTTCTGTTTCCTGTTTCACTTCCATAAGATGTTCCCTGTATCTCCCAAATAACCTACTTAAACTGGAGTTCCTTCTCAGAGTCTGCTTTTGGGGAATCCAAATGAAGACAAAAGGCAATGCCAGCATAGAGGAGAGTGGATTAATTCTACCACAAAAGATTGTGAGAGAAGGAGGGAGGAAGTTGTTAGGGAAGGCATCACAGTAGATTAGGGTCTAGAAGAATGAGCAGAGGTACCTCAGGCAGAGAAAGGAGGAAGGACATTATATGAAGCCAAGCCAGCATGTGTGAAGGCTTAGACTAGTGGTTCTAAAATTAACATCAGTCATCTGGAAGGCTTGTTAAAACACCGATTGCTGAGCCCTACCCTCGGAGTTTCTAATATCATAGGCTTGAGAATTTTTATTTCTAGCAGGTTCCAGGGAATGCTGATGCTGCTAGTGTGGGGATCCCATTTGGAAAACCACTGGCATGGAGGGAATGACCAAATGATAGGTGGGCAAGAGGGACTGGATCAAGATTAGGAAGGATCATGAATATCCTGTGACCTAAACTTTTTTTAAGTACATTATTATTAAAATTGTTTATTGCAAAAAAGGGTACCAAACAGAATTACTAAATAGTTGTAGATTTACATCATACAATAAAGACAAAATCCTTGGAGAGATAACATATAGAATATTTCTTATACACTCCCTAGCATAATTACTCAGGTTCTATTTTCTGCCCATATTTTACCTATATGTAACCTATAATCCATATTTCCCACCAACCCCATGACTGTCAGTTTGGCAGCCTCATGCTTCTTACAGGCTATGGGCATGGGTCACAGCATAACTGGGTGGTCCAGCAATTGGCCAGCAGGGACAGCAGTGCTGAAGACATCCATGACCACAAAAAACCAGAAGGCACGAGTTGTCTATAGCTGCTCTCAACTGTGAGAGAATTTTGCATTTTGTTCCTGAAAGACTGGTTTAATTATGTTGGGTCCGGAAAAGAGAGATGGGTCATTAGTGGTTGTCTTTCTGTTTCAAACATGTGCAAATGTATCATACACAAGATAAGACCATAGCAGAAGCTAGAAGTCTAATCGGAGTTTTTGTTTGTTTGTTTGTTTGTTTCTTGGGAAAGGATTCCTCCCATCTGGTTAATTAAAACATCTATCTCTTCACATATTTAATATATTTTGGGTTTTTTTGTGAAAACATTTAAGTTCTACTCTCTTAGCAAATTTCAATTATACAATAGTGTTATCAAGTATAGTCACCATGTTACACATTAGATACTCAAACCTTATTCACCTTGTAGCTGAAAGTTGGTACTGTTTTACCAACCTCTCCTTATTTCTCCCAACCCCCAGCCCAGGGCAACCACTTGTCTACTCTCTATTTCTACGAGTTTGACTTTTTTTTTAGATTACTTATATAAGTGATACCATGCAGTATTTGTCTTCCTCTGCCTGGCTTATTTCACTTAGCATAATGATCTCAAGGTCCATCCATGTTGTTAGAAATGGCAGAATTTCCTTCTTTCTCATGGATTAATAACATTCCTCTGTGTGTGTGTGTGGGGGGGGTGTGTGTACATATGTATACACACATACATCTGATGCCTTCTTTATCCATTCATCCATTGATGGACATTTAGGTTGTTTCCATATCTTAG
The DNA here is from genome assembly GCF_057802395.1 of Ceratotherium simum simum. Lineage (NCBI taxonomy): Eukaryota > Metazoa > Chordata > Mammalia > Perissodactyla > Rhinocerotidae > Ceratotherium > Ceratotherium simum. The sequence continues at coordinate 102,348,905 of NC_141940.1, read as the reverse complement.
CTATTGTGAATAATGCTGCAGTGAACATAGGAGTGCGGATATCTCTTCAATATCCTGTTTTCATTTCTTTGGATAAATACCAAGAAGTGGGATTGCTGGACCATATGTTTGTTCTATTTTTAATTTTTTGAGGAACATCCATACTGTTTTCCATAGTGGCTGCACCAATTTACATTCCCACAAACAGTGCACAAGGGTTCCCTTTTCTCCACATCCACACAAACAATTTTTATCTCCTGTCTTTTTGATAACAGCCATTCTAACAGGTGTGAGGTGATATCTCCTTGTGGTTTTGATTTGCACTTCCAAGATGATTAGTGCTGTTGAGCAACTTTTCATGTACCTGTTGGCTATTTGTTGTCTTCTTTGGAAAAATGTCGATTCAGTTCCCCTGCCCATTTTTTAATTGGATTGTTTGGTTTTTTGCTATTGAGTTGTACAAGTTCTTTATACATTTTGGATATTAACCTCTTATCAGATATATGATTTGCAAATATGTTCTCCCATTCCGTAGGTTGCCTTTTCATTTTGTTAATGGTTTCTCTTGCTGTTCAGAAGCTTTTTAGCTTGTCCCACTTGTCTATTTTTGCTCTTGTTGCTGTTGTTTTTGGTGTCATATCCAAAATATCATCACCAAACTGATTTCAAGGAGTTTATCCCCTATGTTTTCCTTTAGGAATTTTAGGTTTCTGGCCTGATACATAAGTCTTTAATCCATTTTGAGTTTATTTTTGTGTATGGTGTAAAATACAGATCCAGTTTCATTCTTTTGCTTGTGAATGTCTAATTTTACCAACACCATTTATTGAAGGGACTCTCCTTTCCTCATTGTACATTCTTGGCTCCTTTGTCAAAAATTAATCGATCGTATATGCATGTGTTTACTTCTGGGCTCTCTATTCTATTCCATTGATCTATGTGTCAGTTTTTCTGCCAAAATCACACTGTTTTGATTACTATTGCTTTACAATATAGTTTGAAGTCAGAAAGTATGATGTCTCTAGCTTTGTTCTTCTTTCTTAAGACTGCTGTGACTATTCGGAGTCTTTTGTGGTTCCATACAAATTTTAGGATTGTTTGTTATATTTCTGTGAGAAATGCCATTGGAATTTTGATAGGGATTGCACTGAATCTATAGATTGTTTTGGGCAGTATGGACATTTTAACAATATTAATTCTTCCAATACATGAGCATGGACTATCTTTCCATTTATTTGTGTCTTCAATTTCTTTCATTAATGTTTTATAGTTTTCAGTGTACAGGTTTTTCACCTTCTTGGTTAAATTTATTCTTAAGTATTTTATTCTTTCTGATGCAATTGTAAATGGAACTGTTTTCTTAATTTCTTTCTGATAGTTCCTTGTTAGTGTATAGAAACACAATTGATTTTTGTATATTGATTTTGCATCATGCAACTTTACTGAATTTGTTTATTAGTTCTAATGGTTTTTTTGTGGAGTCTTTAGGGTTTTCTATATATAATGTCACATAATCTGAAAATTGAGATAATTTTACTTCTTCCTTTCTGATTTGGATGCTTTTATTTATTTTTTTCTTGCCTAACTGCTCTGGCTAAGATTTCCAGTACTATGAAGAATAAAAGTCGTGGAAGCGGGAATCCTCTTACTCCCGATCTTAGAGGAAATCTTTCGGCTTTTCACTGTTGATGTTAGGTGTGGGCTTGTCATATATGGCTTTTATTATGTTGACGTATATATCCTGTATAACCAGTTTGTTGATAGTTTTTATCATGAATGGACATTGAATTTTGTCAAATGCTTTTTCTGCATCTATTGAAATGATCATGCGATTTTTTTATCCTTCATCTTGTTAAAGTGGTGTATCATATTGATTCTTTGTGGATATTGAACTACCCTTGCATCCCTGGAATAAATCCCACTTGATCATGGTGTATGATCCACTTAAAGTACTGTTGAATTTGATTTGCTAACATTCTGTTGAAGATTTTTGCATCTATGTTCATGAGGGATATTGGCCTGTAATTTTCTTTTCTTGTCATGTCCTGGTCTAGTTTTGGTATCAAGGTAATGATGGACTCATAAAATGTGTTTGGAGGTATTCCCTCCTCTTCTATTTTTTGGAATAGTTTGACAAGGATTGGTATTAATTCTTTAAATGTTTGGTGGAATTCACCAGTGAAGCCATCTGGTTATGAACTTTTGTTTATTGAGAAGTTTTTAATTACTCATTCAATGTTCTTACTAGTAATTGGTCTGTTCAGATTTTGTATTTCTTCATGATTCAGTCTTGATAAGCTGTATGTTTCTAGGAATTTATCCATTTCTTCTATGTTGTCTAATTTGTTGGCATATAATTGTTCCTAGTAGTCTCTTATGATTCTTTGTTTTTGTGTGGTATCAGTTGTAATGTCTCCTCTTTCATTTCTAATTTTTGTCAATTTTGTTGTACATTTTCAAATTTTTATAATAAAATATTGGGTGAAAATCCTGATGCCCTGACCATATCCCAGATCAATTAAACAAACTCTGGTGAATTTTTTAAAGATCCTCAGCTCTTATTTGAGTCCTGTCTCTTTTCTTCTTAGTAAGTCCAGCTAAAGGTTTGTCTATTTTGTTTACGTTTTGAAAAAAACAGCTCTTAGTTTTATCGATCTTTTCTATTGTCTTTTTAGTCTCTATTTCATATTATTCCCTTCCTTATACTAAATTTTGTTTTAGTTTGTTCTTGTTTTTCTAGTTCCTTGAAGTGTAAAGTTAAGTTGCTTATTTGAGATCTTTCTTTTTTCTTAATTTTGGCATTTATTGCTATGAACTTTCCTCTTAGAACTACTTTTCCTGCATCACATAAGTTTTGGTATGTTGTATTTCCATTTTCACTTGTCTCAAGATTTTTTTAAATTTTTCTTTTGATTTCATCCTTGACCTATTAGTTGTTCAGGAGCATATTGTTTGATCTCCATGTATTTGTGAATTTTCCAGTTTTCTTCCTGTAATTGATTTCTAGTTTCATACCATTCTGATTTGAAAAGATGCTTCATATGATTTCAATGTTCTTAAATTTATTAAGACTTGTTTTGTGGCCTAATATATGATCTATCCTAGAGAATGTTCACTGTGCACTTGAGAAGAATGTGCATTCTGTTGCTTTTGGATGGAATGTTCTGTGAATGTCTGTTAAGTCCATCTGGTCTAAACTACAGTTTAAACCAAATGTTTCCATATTGATTTTCTCTCTGGATATCTATTCACTGTTGGAAATGATGTATTAAAGTCCCCTGTTCTTATTGTACTGCTTTATTTCTCCCACCAGGTCTGTTAATATTTGCTTTACATATTTAGGTGCTCCAATGTTGGGTGCATAAATATTTACAATTGTTATACCATTTTTTGAATTGACCAACATTATATAATCATTATATAAAGATTAATCATTATAGATTGACCTTCTTTGTCACTTACTACAGTCTTAAGCTTAAAGTCTATTTTGTCTGATATAAGTGTAACTATCCTTGCTTTCTTTTGAGTTCCATTTAAAGAAATATCTTTTCCATCCCTTCACTTTCAGTCTGTGTATATGTGTCCTTAAAGCTAAAATGTGTCTCTTGTAGGCAGCATATAGTTGGATCTTGTTTTTTTATCCATTCAGCCCCTCTATCACTTTTGATTGGAGAATTTAGTCCAGTTTTATTTAAAGTAATTATTGATAGATGTGGACTTACTATCGCCATTTTGTTCAATGTTTTCTGGCTGTTTTGTAATTCCTTTGTTCCTTTCTTCTCTCGCTCTCCTCCTTTGTGATTTGATAATTTTCTGTAGTGGTAATGCTTAGATTGCTTTCGCTTTATCTTTTGTGTATCTACTATAGGTTTTTGCTATAGCAGCAAAACTATAACTCAATCAGAGTTCTTGAAGTGGAAAAATAAAATAGTCACATTTGAAACTTAGAAATATGACTCTATAAGCTATAGAGAGTATATATGGGCTGGTGAGGAGTTAGAATAGTGATTTTCAACCTTGTTGCACATGGGAGTTAGCTGAGGATCTTTAAAAAATTCACCAGAGTTTGATTTAATTGATTTGGGTTGTGGTCAAGGCATCAGGACTTTCACTCAATATTTTATTATAAAAATTTGCAAATGTACAACAAAATTGAAAAAAAAAATCACAGATAAAACCTGTATAACCATTATCCAAATTCTAACATAAACATTTCACTGTATTATTTTATCACATATCTATCCACCTATCCACGCCTTTATCCATCCATCAATTGATCATGTTTTGATGCATTCCAAAGTAGTTATAGACAGCAATATAATTCACCCTAAATACATCAGTATGCATACCATCAAGTAGAGTTCAATATTTGTTTAGAGATATTTTTTTCTTTGTCGGCACTGGGATTTTTTACAAAGTCCCCAAATAATTCCATTGTGCCACAAAGGCTATAGATCACTGGATTAAAAAAGGTAGGCAGCATAAGGATTCTTTATTATGATTTTTGTTATTATTATTCACTGTATTTGTGCTCTCTTTACATTACGGCTAATTCAGGTAATAACTATGTAAGGGAGTTATTACCTAGAGAGAAGGAAATAAGATTCAGAGATATTACATATTTTTCCAATGTTCACATGGCAAGTGAAAACTAGAGTTAGTATTCAAATCTAGTTTTTCCTGATCTCATAGAAGACCATTATTTTTCTCCTACATGCATCTAAGGCTATGGGGGTAAAAATGGAAAGAAGAAGTTGAATTAGATATTTAATTTGAAGGATAGCAATTATAATTTTGGAAGAGAAAATTAAAAAATAAGGGAGTATCATAATTTTTCCAAGTTTTTCTTACATGACAACCAGTTGAAAATGATTATTTTGCCCAAAAGGCAAATAAAAGTGATCTTTACTTTCTTTTTATTTTGAGTATTCATTCTTCTTAGAATGCCTTAACATGGATTTTTAGTTTAATGATATCCTCCTTCAATTTGCCATTAAGTGGCTGTTGATTTTGTTTTTGCGTTTTTAAATAATATTCTTTTATTTGTAAAAATAGCATCATTGCAGTAAAAAAATGATGGAAAAAATTCCCAAACTATAAAATAATAGAGAGAGAAAAAAATCTGCCACAGTACTCCACCCTAATGCAACTCCAGGGATAACAGAATACTTTTTCTCTTTATCATTAATTTAGTCCTTAACCTAAATTTGGTGGTATTTATTTAATATCAGGATGAAATACAATGAATATGTAACTACTGAGAAAATATTTGAGGTAATGGAATTTCCTCATGGAATTTCCTCATCTAAGATGAAAATCATATATAGTCATTGAAAGACTGATGACTGCTGAAAATCAAAGACAGTTACAATTTAAAAGTGGTAAGATTTTGAACATCTTTTCATGTGTCTGTTGGCCATCTGTATATCTTCTTTGGAGAAATGTCTGTTCAGGTCTTTTGCCCATTTTTTAATTGGGTTGTTAGTTTTTTTGTTGTTGAGATGCATGAGTTCTTTATATATTTTGGAGCTGGTGCAGCCACTATGGAAAACAGTATGGAGATTCCTCAAAAAATCAAGGATAGAACTACCATATGATCCAGCTATTCCACTGCTGGGTATTTATCCAAAGAACTTGAAAACATCATTGCATAAAGATACATGCACCCCTGTGTTCATTCACAATAGCCAAGACTTGGAAGCAACCTAAGTGCCCATCAAGGGACAAATGGATAAAGAAGATGTGGTATATATACACAATGGAGTACTACTCAGCCATAACAAACGATGAAATCCAGCCATTTGTGACAACATGGATGGACATTGAGGGTATTATGCAAAGCGAAATAAGTCAGAGGGAGAAGGTCAAATACCGTATTATTTCCTTCATTAAGTAGTAGATAATAACAACAATAAACAAACATATAGAGACAGAGATTGGATTCGTGGTTTCCAGAGAGGAAGGGGGGAGGGGGGAGGGCAAAAGGGATAATTCGGCACATGTGTGTGGTGATGGGTTGTAATTAGTATTTGGGTGGTGAACATGATGTAATCTATGCAGAAATAGAAGTATAATGATGTACACCTGAAATTTATACAATGTTATAAACCAATGTTACTGCAATAAATAAAAAATTAAAAAAAAATAAAAGTGGTAAGAGAAAACAAACACGATCTTCAAAAGAACAGACTGACAACTTACATCTCACTAGAAACTATGCAAGCCTGAGGGCAAATGAACGCTATCTCTATCTGTTAATTGAAATGCTGTAGTGCAGGGCATGTTATCTTCTGTTTTACTAGATTATTGCTAAATCACACTCTAAATTGATTGTACCAACTTAAACATCCACCAGAATTATGAGACTTTGTGACTTTTCGCAGCCTTCACACTTTTTTTTTACTTTTCCCGATCTGATGAGAGTGAATGTCATCTCATTTTGTATTTCTCCAATAACTGATGTGATTCAGTATCTACTCACGTGTCTACTCGACATTTGGATCTTTTTTCTGTGAATTACCTGTTATTTTTTAGCTTTTGAATTTTTTTCCTATTAGGCTATTTTTATTTTTTTTCTATTTATACATTAGAATTTTTAATAAATTCTGATATGAATCCCTTGTTTACAGTATTGCAAATATCTTCTTTGAGCCTATGTCTTTTCTTTGTTTTTAATGTCTTTGCGCTGTAATTTTTTATTTAAAATAGTCAAATGTATCAATCTTTTTCTTTATGATTTTTCCTTTGTTTTGTTGTTTAAGAAACACTTCCTTTCTCCTAGGTTATAAAAATATTACCATATATATATTATGTTACATATCTACCTATCTACATATCTATCTATGTATCTATCTACATACATACATATATGAATGCTTTACTCTTTGTAGTTAGGTAATCAATAAATTTGTCATTTATAATTTATTTTTATGTATGGTATGCGATAGGAATCTAATTCCTATGTTTAATACAAATTTTTAAATTGACTTCCACCATAAATTTCACAGATTTCGCATATCATTCCCTGACACCATGGCAAATCACCCCTCAGCACACTCAAACACAACCGATTCTATCCGTTTTATTTCTTTTTTCTTGGTGACAAATTTCCTGGAGTGCTATTTCCTACTCCAATCTGTACTGGTTTCTCCCTAGACCTGTTATATAGCTCTTGTCACAGGATCTTCTCCACTATCTTTCTGGTGCCTCCCTCCATCTCCTTCCTATGCTAGATTCCTTGATTTCTGGATCCTATGCTTGTTAGATAATACTAGTGCTCAGCTATATTTCTAATTCTCTTCCCCATCTTGGACATATTGGTAATTACAATTCCCTATCTTCTTAAAGTTAAGCACGGCCTTGTGACTTGCTTTGGACAATGAAATGCAATGAAAATGACATGTGTAACTTATGGGTAAAAGCATTTAAGAGTCAGGGTGATATTTTGCAAGCACTTGTTCCTTGTTTTGGAGAACCCTAAAGCTTCTTGTGATGACAGAATGATAGAACACTAGAGTCTCAATCAGTTGAGGTCCTTGCATGACTATAATGATCAGAACCTTTGGTTGACTTATGTTGGATATGTAGCAAGGATAAGAAATGAACATTTGCTGTTTCTAGCCAATGATATTTTGGGGTTGTTTGTTAAAGTAGCATAACATAGCCAATCATGACTAATACAGTCTTCCTCTTTCTTGGTTTCCTTTCTCACTTGGTGAAGCACTTTGTCTTATGGATTCCTGAAAAAAAAAGGCTTAAGGGAGGCAAGTTTTTGAGACTGTCTGAAAATGACTTTATTCCCTTGACACATTTAATTTTTAGTTTGTCAGAGTGTATAATTGTATTGCTGAGTAACAAACTACCCTAACACTTAGCATCTTAAAACCAAAAACATTTATTATCTAACAGTTTCTGAGAGTCAAGAATCTAGGAGTGGCTTAGCAGCATGAGATTGGCAAAGGGTATCTCATGAGGTTGCCAGTAAGCTGTCGGTTATGGCTGCAGCCTCTCAAGATTTGATTGGAGCTGAATCATCCACTTCTAAGTTCATTTTCATAGCTCTTTGCAAGAGGCTTCAGTTTCTTAGAACATGGGCTTCTCCAAAGGGCTGCTCGTGTTATGGCTTTCCACAGAGCAAGCAATGAGTGAGGGAGAGGGAGAGAGAGAGTGGGGGTGGGGAGAGAGAGAGAACTCAAGACAGAAACCAATTTTCCTATAACTTAAACTTGAAAGTGACATATCATCACTTCTGCATATTCTGTACATTAGAAGAGAATCACTAAATCCAGTCCACACTTGAGGAGAGGGGAATTCAGCCCCAAACCTTAAAAAGAGGAGTATTGCAGAATTCGTGGACATGACTTTTAAAACCACCACATAGGCTATGGAATCTAGGTTAAAAATCACTTGTTCCTAGCAGATTAAAGACAATACTCCATTTTCTCCTAGCTTCCATTTTTGTTGTTGAAGAGTCCAAAGCCATTCTGATTTTTGATCCTTGAACTTCTCTTTATCCTTGTAGTTTTGAAACTCCACGATGGTGAGCCTTGGTGTGGATCTTTTTTTTTTTTTTAATTTACTATGCTGGGCATTCAGGAGGTCCTTTAAATCTGGAGACTCATTTTTTTAAGTTCTAAGAAAATTTATTTTGTCATTTCTTTGATAATTTCCTTTTCTCTTTTGTCTGTAACTTCTCTTATTTTGATATTGGACTATCTAGAGCAAGGTTTCTCAATATCAACACTATTGATATTTTGGGATGGATAATTCTTTGTTGTGGATGGCTGTATTGTGCATTGTAGAAGGTCCAGCAGCATCCCTCCTGGCCACTATTCACAAGATGCAAGTAGTACCCCCCTCCCTGATTTGTGATAACCAATATTATCTCCAGACATTGCCAAATTTCCTCTGGAGAGCAAAATCACCTCCAACTGAAAACCATTAACCTAATATAATCCTCTAAGATTCTTATATTTTCTTTCTTATTTTACTTTTATTTGTGTATTCATATGACTTTATGAAAGATTTCTTCAAATTTATCTTCTACCTCTATGGATACAGTAACTAGACTCACTGTAAGATCATAATTCTAGTTATGTTCAACCAGTTTTCATAAGATCTATGCCTTGTCTCTATTTCCTCAGTTTCTTGATTTGTTTATGTTTTTATTGTTTATTTTCCTAATACGATGGCTTATTTGTTTTTTATATTGGTTTCCATCTTTTGTATTAGAGACTTTCTTCAAACATCTGGAAATCCTTGACTGTCTCTTAAAATTGAGGCACCTAAATGCTTATTGGAAGCTTTCTGTGTACATATGCAGGGCTTATCAATTGGCGGGCTTCAGCACAGGGTCATCAGGCAAGGATCTGGCGATTTCACTGGTGGATCGTCACATATCCTTAATGCACATCTTTTCTCTATGATAATCAGGTTCTCTAGGGAAAAATTTGTAATCTCCTGTCCAGAGCATAGAAACTTAAGAGCCAGGAGGGGGAGGAGGGACTGGTGGTCTCACCATTAAATATATTGAGCTTAACTTAATCCCCTATTTTCAGTATGATGGCTCACTCTTTCCATCAACTGATCTTGTTTTCTACATGTTGAGAATTTTTCTCTTTCAGCCTCACCAGAAAGCAAACTACTCACTCATGTGTGCTGGGATGGGATAAGAGTATGTCTAACTACTCTGAGCTGGAGACTTGGCATCTAATTACTCCTTTTGAAGGCTTCAAAATAAGTCTTTTATTTCGAGCCCCACTGAAGACTACCACACTCTGAAATACCTAGTGCCTTCAATTCAGGAGTTTCTCTGGGGTCCTGCAGAACAAATTGGCTTCCTTGTCTTAATTTCCTTCTTTATAGACTTGATATGCCTTTGCAGATGTCTTCTCTTTCATTTTCTTTGCCATTTTGTGACTGCATCTTTTTTATTCCTTTAGTGAAATCTTAGAATAATTTGGGATAGAGAGGAGATAAATGTTTGTTTTCAGCTGTCATTTTTAACTGGGTCCATGGTGAAGTTTGTGTCCTATTCTCTCTCCTCATGTATCCCCATCTAGCATTTTGCAGTTGCCTCTACCTTGCCCAGTGCTCCATCTAGCCCTTTCAGGTTTAAAGTTCCTGCACTGCAATGTTATTGGGGATAACTCCAATCCATTCATCAAGCAAGAGAACAGCTTTGATACAGTTCCTAGTTGTAAGGCTATGTCATTATTTTTAGGCCTCCATAGGCCCATAGCTTTATGTAAGCTGTAGCCCCAGGCTATAGCCTGAGGCTGCACTTTTTTTCCCCAGGTTTCTTTCATGAATGGAGGAGCCACAAACCAGACTCTGGTTTTGAACACTGAACATGTCTCCAGTTCCACAGCTTGCTTGAAGCAATTTTAGTCTCACTTACCCCACAGCATCCAAATTCCTGGTTGCCACTGTTGCTCTATGGTTCAAAAGCAAGCCTGGCAGTGACTTCTGGCCCATTCCCTGATTTATATTTCTGTTCCTGCAGAAGTCTGTATTTTATGTGCATGTGTGTGTGTGAGTGTATAGAAACGTATTCTTTTTTCTTTTATATTTTTTCAGTGCTATATTTTTAGAGCAGATGAGGATGCCACTTAGATCAGAAATCTCTAATTATAGTTTTGCATTGTTTCTTTACAATAGACTCCAGCACAATGTGTACATTTCCAGCAGGTACTTGCCCAATATAAGGGCCACTAGATTATAGCCTTAAGTGGAAATTCTGTTGTGAGACATATGTGTCTCAATACAGCCTGTTTTATACAGTTCACTAGACATAGGGATATCATCATGCCCCTTTTCAGAGACCCAAGATCATTTGGTTAATTTTATTTTCCAATGTATATAAAGGACTTCCTTTCCTGACAAGGTGACCTGAATCCTAACCAAACATCTTTGGTAACTACACTTAGAACTAGCCACATATTGCTCCGACTCCACCTTAAATCCATTTCCTCTAGGGAACAGTGCCTGGTATGTGACCTATGTGATATTCCACAGCACTCTGGGGATTCTACAGCTCTGCAGGCCTAATAACCAAAGTACAGTCATGCGTCACTTAACAACGGGGGTTAGGTTCTGAGAAATGCATCATTAGGCGATTTTGTCCTTGTGCAAACATCATAGAGTGTACTTAACACAAACCTAGATGGTACAGCCTACTACACACCTAGGCCACATGGTACTAATCTTATGGGACCACCATCATATGTGTGGTCCATTGTTGACTGAAACGTCATTATGTGGTGCATGACTGTAGAAGTTCCATGGTAATCAACTCACAAGGAGCAGTCTGGGCCATCTAAATTCTTTTACAGAAGACAAGGTAGGGGCCAGACTCATTAGTCCCTTCCCTCAAACTTCAATGGCCTTGTTATTCATAAGACTCATGCTGCAAATAAGGCCAATGTGATCATCCTGCACGTGTTTTACAATCTGAAATATAACCTTTAACATTATCCTTTTATGACTTTTTAACATTTAACTTCAATGTCCGACAAGTTACTATATGTCTTTTTCTTTCCCCCAAAAATGGAAGCTATAGAAGGGAAATAAAATCATTTTTCTAATAAAGAATTATATACAAAGAGTGTGCTACCTATTTTATTTGGTACAACCTTTGCTATTTTTTGCCAAATAAGTGAAGGTAAAATATATACTTACGTACGCTATAACATCTCGTGAAACATCTTGGCTAAATCTGCTTCTCAGCCTGCTGATATCTTATTATTTACTTTATTTCTTGGGGGTTGGATTATCTTATATCAGTAAATAATTTTATTTAGTTAAAATGCATTGGGATATATATGTATATGTATATATACACACACGTATAGTCATTATATAATGTATCCTTGAAGCGAGCATAGAGTTGCAAGAGAAACATTTTTATGGCAACATTCCTTGCTGGTACTGAACAGGCAAAAACATAGATATTCCTGAAAACAAAGTGGTCTGGTAGAATCAACATTAGAACAGAAATCATAAGACTTGGGTGATAATCTTGCTTTGCTGCCGATTAACAATGGGAACTTGGTCAAACCTTTACCTTCTTTAAGCCTCATTTTCTTCATTTTTAAAATTGTGAAGTGGACATAGATCAACATTCTAATGTTGAGATTCTTTGACACTATACTATATAAAAATTTATTTTGTTTCAAAATTTGTTTATGCTAATCTGTAACAAATGATTTGGTTTCTAAAACTGTCTTCCAGTTGATAACAAGCAGTTTTGAAACTATTGCTAGACAACAAAAGGGATGTTAAATTGTTGAATTTAGCTAGCAAGGGGTGTGTATATTATGAAAGCTAGCTAAGTAAGACCTTAGTTAACCAAGGAAACACGTATGAGATGAAATTATATGATCTTTGGGTTAAGTTGAAAATAAAAAGTAAAAAATATACAAAATCTTTCTCTCTTTTTATAGTGTAAATATGAAAATAACTCCCAAAGTGCTTGCGTGGATGATACCTTGGCAAGGATTAGCTTGGTTAAATGCCAACTGAAGAAAATTAGTCCAGAAGCTGGTTTCACATAATGCTACTACAAACTGGTATATAAAGCAAGTATTAAAACATAAGGTGTGTATTTACTGGATCAAGATCTTATGGATAGGGGAAAATCCTACAATGTTAAGTCAGTGGTATACTAGTAAATGTCTAACAACCAGCTCTCCTGGGGGAAAACTTATTTAAATACTCCCATTATATTTAATTTCAAACTATCAACATAGCATCAGTAAATGTGGAGTTAGTAGTGTACCATTACATAGTCATTCCACCACTCAGATACAGTGGAGATAAATAATATTGAGACCATAGATAATAATGAAATGTAGTAAAATAATTAGGCAGTGATGAGATTTGAGCATCTATTACCTTTGTTTACAATATAATTTAATGTATGTTAACATAATTTAATTTTTAATAATGGTTATGTTTAACCACTGGTCCAAAAATTTCTGAAAATTTAACAACTGGCTCTAGCAAGCCTGTATGAGCCATCTCCATCACACCACTGAGTCAAGTTAAACATTAGTGTATCCCAGTGTGTAAGAGAGAGAAGGTTCTTACCAACGCTTACACCCTAATTCATTAATTAATTTTGCTTATTCTTTGAAGGCATTACTTTCTATAACGTTTTGCTTTTGAAAATGAGTCCTGTGTTCATAGACAAACATAATATGAGAGATCAAGTTCTGTTAATGCTCTACAAGTCAAGCCTGAAATCATGGCTCACACCTAGCACCACCTAACAGCAGGTGTTGGAATCACAGATGCAGAACTCATAGCTGTTTTTCCATGTACTTTAGAATCAACTGGGGAGCTAAATACACTCTAACACACACACACACACACACACACACACACACTCACTCACTACAGATATGTCCAGGCCCCACCCACTCCAGACCAACTAAATCAGAGTATCTGATTTATTTTTTGTAGATCCTTTCAGCTAATTTACATTCAACTGTTGAGCCAAGTTTAAAAAACACTGGTAAAGAAAAAATAAGTTGTATCTTATAGTCTTGGCTTATTTTGTTTTAAAATTTTACTTTATATCATGAAAACTTTCAAAGATATGTAAAAGTAAAGAAACAAGATGATGAACCTCATGTACCTGTCACCAAGCTTCAACAATTATCAACATTTTGCCAATCTTGTTTTATCTCCTCCCATTGCACTCTTTTCTAAGAAAAAATTTTTCGGAAGTTTGTCAAAGAAAAATCCACACGTATTATTTCACCTGAAAATACTTCAGCATGTGCCTGGAATTGCTCTTTGAAAATACGATCTAGAGTAGCAACAGTGAATGCAAAAAAATTATTCGTTAAATATTTCATTTAGTAAATGTTGGGACAGATACGACGGTAGATGCTGGGGTTGTGAAAAAATCTTAGCGTCAATTATATGACTTGGTATTTAACATCAAGCCAATAAGATAATGGGATAAGTTTGGTCATGCTTTGTCCTTAATGTATAAACAGGGCTTCTTTTCTAACCTTTCTTTTATCTGGTTAATCCCTCCTTATCTTTTAGAACTCAGTTCAGGATCAGTTCTTTCCTAACTGTGGCCCACAGACTGGGTTAGGTGACCCCCACTTTGAATGCTAATAGCTCCCAAATGTAGACTCAACCTCAAGTACTTATCATTCTGCATTAAAACAGTGAGTTGATCATTCTTCTTCCTTTTCTAAAATTTTTGAGATCATAGTCCATATTTTATTCAGCTTGATATTTCTAGCCCTTAAATACAGTATCAGAATCATAGTGGGGTCACAATAATATTTGTTGAATGAACGACGAGTCTATGAATGATCAGTTCTGGCAGATTTTAAGTCTGAGGTCAAAGATAGAAGAAAATAGCCAAGTCTGCAAATATGAAGACTTTAATTTAAGGGCAAAGATTTTATAATCTTCTACTTCCATAATCATCATCACAATGGTTTGTGGGTTTTATGACAAGAAAGAAGCCATATTAATTATTTCAACTGTTTTATTTCAAGAGTGATTGTGACAAGGAAAATGAAATCACTACACTATGAAGAATAGTCAGAGAAGTAAATTATTGGTATAAAATAACCCAAAACCTGAAGGTCCTTCATGGCTTCCCTACAAATACTCATGCACAGACAATATTTACATATTAATTTTAACAACTGATATTTAATTAGAGAATGCTTTTCTTAAATTTTTCTTATATTTGTGGTAGATAGTCACAAAAATGAAATATTAACATTAATTAAAATATTTTTACAACTTTTGTTAAATAAAACTTTTGAGGTCATAAAGAGATTTAAACTATTGAATCTTATAAACTATATCACATTCTTTTATTGAATTGTTCACTTATCTATTTTAATCTCCGGACTGAGAAACTAAAATTTTATTTGACAACAATTAGCAACTCAAATTATAACTAAAATATCACTTGCTACACATCTAGACAAAAAAGCACCCAGATGCCCACTTTATAGTCTGTTTCTATTAAGATGCTAGTGAATTGTGGCACTATTCCAAAAAATGTAAGAGCAGAAAGTAAGTAAAGAGCTCATTACAAATATAATACTAATAATTGCGACTTCCTGGTTTCTCAATAAAATTTGAGTTAGTAACCACATAATTAATTTTTTTTTTTTTTTTAATTTTTTGTTTATTGCAGTAGCATTGGTTTATAACATTGTAAAAATTTCAGGTGTACATCATTGTACTTCTATTTCTGCATAGATTACATCATGTTCACCACCAAAATACTAATTACAACCCATCACCACACACATGTACCGAATTATCCCTTTCACCCTCCTCCCTCCCCCCTTCCCCTCTGGTAACCACCAATCCAATCTCTGTCCCTATGTGTTTGTTTATTGTTGTTATTATCTACTACTTAATGAAGGAAATCATTAAACTGCTCAATACACTCCACTATGCCAAATGAATTATCAAGAATAATTTAGTGTGACTTTTATCATGAATGAGTATATATAACTTTGTTATTCTGGAGTTGGCAGACTGGATTTTAAACACGAAAATAATAATGAAGGTTAAGATATAGACATTGCTCTAAAATACACTGGCTTGCTAATCACTACAAAAATAGTAAGATGTTTATTTTCATAATAGTGGAATTCTTATCTATAGGGACCAAGACAGTAGGGTAGAAAAAGTACTTAGAAAATACTAAGTGTTCAAAATAAGTTAAAAGAAACCCAGACATCTCTCTTATATATAGCAAAATATATTTGTGAAATAAGGGGCCAATTCTTATTTGGAAATTATTTTTATTCCAACCCAGGAGAATTTCCAATCATTCTCACACCCACATACTACAAAAATTACAGATATCAAAGTCTATATACATGTAAAAATTTACCAATCTGGTTCCTGGCCATGCATTGAATAGTCTTTAAAGTTGAACACAATAGTAGAAAATAAGTTTTGTTGTCATCAGTTTGATTTCAGTTACTAAGTCAGAACTGTCCAATTCAATGGAATAGAGCTTTGTAACATAGCTTTATAGCACCTTAAATCAAAATCTACTCTTATTTTTGAAGCATAAAAAAGAATATCAGAAGCTTATCAGATATCCCACTAAAAAGGTCCTTTCAATCAATGGTTCCCCATATTCTTTGGTGAATATGAGTTGCTGTTCATAATTTCAAAGAACCTTGAAATGACCAGAGAGGAGGAAGAGACCAGGAAATACTGACAAGAATCTCAGAGTGCTGCTAGCAAGGGTCAAATTCATAGCTTTATTATCCCCATTTTACTGAGAGAACTGAGGCTCAGATAGAACTTGCCAAAAATTCAGTCAGGGATTGGTGGAGCTAAGATTCAAACTCAGATCAATCTAATTCCAAAGCTGAGCTCTTAACTGTGTCTGAGACTCACTTATTCCTGGAAAAGCTATAAATCTGGCCTTATCCTGTTAATATTCCACATAAACTGAAGGCTATTTTTAAACAAGATACTTTTGTTTCTTTCTGTTCTTGTCTTTGGTCCATGGATCAAACACTCAAAAATACCTAAATACTTTGGAATGGGAACCGGGATATCCAGATAGGGTCCTATATTCAGAGATGCTGACATGGCTGCCATCACCTAGCCATGAGTACTTGTTTTTTTTTGTTTTTTTTTTTTTTGTTTTTGCAGAGGAAGATTGGCCCTGAGCCGACACCCATCATCAATCTTCCTCTTTTCACTTGAGGAAGACTTGCCCTGAGCTAACATCTGTGCCAATCTTCCTCTATTTTGTATATAGGTCACTGCCACAGCATGGCTGATGAGTGGGGTAGGTCCACGCCCATGGATCCAAACCCACGCATCTCGGCCACCAAAGTGGAGTGTACTGAACTTAACCACTACGCCACCAGGCCAGCCTGAATACTCTCTTCTTAAAGCTTGCAATCCTGGATCAATGCCAAGCTTCTTTAGTTCTTTTCAGAAACTATTCTGTATATGGTACCTCATTTTTTTGCATCAAAATTGTTTTGAATCATTCAGTACCCGAGCATTTTCCTAGAAAGATGAATTCAGCTCCTCACCTTGTTCTTAGAAAACATGTATTTATTTTTCTGATAACAGCAGTAATAATTATAGTATTTTAAAGTTCTATAGAATCTTTTATCTGTAGGATTTACAGAAGCTTCATATATACATTACTCATTATAAAGTGTTTTTATTGAATATATCTCAGTGGGAGTATTAGAAATGGTGTTTTTAACATTTAAATATATGTTATTTTTAAAATTCCACTTTCTCTACTGCTTACAATCTATTATCCCTCTTCAAAATGGTTATATTTGTTTTATGTCTACTTTATAAACACATAATAAAAATGGTAAATATGAATTTTCCTCACTCTCTTATATTTTTGGGAATTTCTTCTTACTTCCCTTAGTAAGCAATATTTTCTCTCATTCCTATTAAACTTTACTTGCCTAGTTTAACCGGTTTTACTTTTCTTCTGCTTATTGTATTTCCATCCATATAGGTCAAAACGAATTTCTTAAATTCTTGTTTTCTCTGACACAAAACATTTCTCTTAATATGTGATTCTAACTCCCCTATATTATAACTTTGGACATGATTGTAACATTAAAAATTAGGAGACATAAGAGGGCACTACACTCACAATCAATATGTGGTCACCCACCTCCAATGAGTCTTCAACAGTGATGAGCAATATCACTGCTGTCTTAAGCTTACACAGTGGACCATTATTATCCACTGACTTCTCTGTGAAAATTGACCTTCTAGTTTTCTTCCTACCTCAATGGCTTTTCATCTTCATGTTAGAGTTCCTCAAGGCTTGTCCTGATGGATCTTCTCTTGTGTCTACACTCTCTCCTTAGGTTATTGTGTCTATTCACGTAATTTGAAAAAGCATTTCTATGTCTACGATTCCCACATTTATATGTTGATCACAGACATTTCTTCCATGTTCCATGTGAATGCCCCATATGCATCTCATATTTAACATTTAATATTTAATCTGGAAAGATATCCATTTCCAAATCTGCTCCTCTTTTTCTGTTCTCCATTTCTGTATTATGTAATATGATCGGGGTTATCCTTGACACTTCTTTCTCTCTCAACTCTACTATTGAATCCATCACAAATTGCTGGTAATTCTTTCACCAAAACACATATACCTAAAATGTGTGTCTATTTCCATTTCCATTGTCATATCAATCCATGCCTCACCAGGTCTATTCTATTGGTGTCCTAAGTGGTCATTCAGTTTCTATGGATTTCCCCTCCAATCCATTATCTTCAGAAAAAAGAATGATTATATCACTGCCCTGCTTAAAACCTTTAATGGTTTTCCATTGCACTTGGATAAAATCTATAATCCCTCTTGTGGCCTACAAGGACATATACATCCTAGTCCTTGCCACACACCGGCTTTCTTTCAGATCTTTGAACATTCCAAGCTCTCTCCCAACATCTCCAGACTTTGCTCATGTGATTCCCTCACACTCCTCTCTCAGTTGCAGCTCTCTGCTTAAATATCTTTCCTCACTGAGATCTCTTCTCATCCCCTAGACCACAACACGTCTTTTTGTTAAAAATCTCTCATAGCTCCTTCTAATTTTCAATAATAGCAATCACTGAAACTTGTAAATATACATTCACATGTATAACTATTGCCTTAAAATATATCTCCTCCACTAAACTCTGAGCTCCAAGAAGGCAGATGTAATGTGTGCTCTGTTAGTTTCTGCAGAGTTCTTGGGAAAGAATCAGAAGTTAATTATAATTTGTTGAATAAACAAATGAGTAGATGATTAACATCTAAGAAGGTGATGATGCCTTTACTTATTGATTAATATTATAGTGCCTAGCATACATTATTCATAAAAATTTCTTGATATATTTATTACTGATAAAGAGTCAGGGAAGTGAGTAAAAAAAGCTGTTATCTACCATTTTCCAGATAGCATGGTGGGTTTTGAGGATGCAGAGATGAAATAGATTGTTCAGGTCTTTTTTTTTTTTTTTTGGTGAGGAAGACTGGCCCTGAGCTAACATATGTTGCCAATCTTCCTCTTTTTGCTTGAGGAAGATGGTCCCTGAGCTAACATCTGTGCCAATCCTCCTCTACCTTGTATACGGGATGCCGCCACAGTGTGGCTTGATGAGCGGTATGTAGGTCTGTGCCCGGGATCCGAATCTGTGAACCCTGAGTCGCAGAAGCAGAGCGTGTAAACTTAACCACTATGTCACCACGTCGGCCCCCATTGTCTAGGTTTTTAAGGAGCTTACAGACAAATTTAAGAGAGAGCGTGTGAATCAAAAAAAAAAATTGGAGATGGCAGATGAAGAGAAGAAAATGATTTCCTTCATTAAGTAGTAGATAATAACAACAATAAACAAACACATAGAGACAGAGATTGGATTGGTGGTTACCAGAGGGGATGGGGGGAGGGAGGAGGGCGAAAGGGATAATTCAGCACATGTGTGTGGTGATGGGTTGTAATTAGTATTTGGGTGGTGAACATGATGTAATCTATGCAGAAATAGAAGTATAATGATGTACACCTGAAATTTATACAATATTATAAACCAATGTTACTGCAATAAACAAACAAAAAATAAAAAATAAAAAAATTTTAAAAAAATTAAAAAAAAAAAAGAAAACGATTAATCACTGACTCTGACCTCTATTTAAATGGTAAATTGAGGAGGTTAAGGTTTTGGGAGCTTATGGCTTCTTTCTGAGTTCCATCAAGCCCAAGAGAATAGAAGTTGCTTACTGATTGGTCACTTAACTGATTGAGCTCTTAGCAGGGGGTTCAAATCAAGTCCCACAATTACTCAATGCCAAAAAACGTATGGTATGCTATTCAAATTTACGAGGATAAAAAGATATATAGGGCAGGTGGCAGAACTAAGTCAGGTTGCAGAATGTGCTGAGGCAAAGATAGTCCTGGAGCTGTCAGGAAAGATACACTTGGTGAGAATCACATTCACTTCATACTGTGAACTCCGTTTTATCATCCTTACTCATCCGTGTCTCCTCCTTCTTTTAATTGTACTTGGGGAATTATCCATCTTTACATCAATCTAAAATTGATTTTATCTCATAAAATTTTCTCTCTTCAGTATCATTATCATTAAACCTCATTTCCTTTTTCTTCTATATTTAAAACTGAAAAATTTTCTGCAAAGGATTTTCTTAAAGCTTACTTATTCTTTCTTATTTTACATAAGATGTGTAGGATGTGAGATTGTGTGGTGGCATGGTAAAGATGAAAAGTGGTTGTTGAAAGGAAAATGAGGATATACACATCCATTCACTTCCTAATTACATTTACTGAGTATCTACTGCCAAACAATGAGTCAGGTAATGAAGATATAGTTATCATCCTTAAGGAGTTCGCAGTGTGTGTGTCTGTAGATGTTTGTATAGAATTTTACAGGGAGCGGGAGGGAGAGGGAGAACAGGGAGTTGCGTAAACAAGTACAAAATAATGTGATTCATAATACGGAGGGTGTGCGTACCCACAATGGAAATGGAAATTGGTGGGTATTCACCAAAGATACCTACCATTATGATGTATGCAATTATTCCACCCTCTTAACCATATTGACTCCACTAAGAGTGGCTATATTTATTGTTTATTAATATGATTATAGATGGGGTCGGCAATTTAGGCCCATGGGCTTGGTTTTTTTTTATTGTGGGAAAAGACACAAAACATAAAATTTACCATTGTAACCATTTTTAAGTGTACAATTCAGTGGCACTAAGTACATTCATATTGTTGTGCAACTATCACTACTATCCATTTCCAGAACTTTTTTATCTTCTCAAACTGAAACTCTATACCCATTATACAAATCACCATTCCTCCCTACTCCCAGCCCCTAGCAACCACCATTCTACTTTCTTTCTTTATGAATTTGACTACTCTAGGTACCTCATATAAGTGGAGTCATACAATGTTTTTCCTTTTGCTTTTGGTTTACTTCACTGAGCACAATGTTCTCAAGTTTCATCCATGTCGTAGCATCTGTCAAATGCTCCTTTTTAAAACTGATTAATATTCCATTGTATGGCTATACCACACTTCATTTACGTATTCATCTGTCAATGGACACGTAGGCTGTTTCCACCTTTGGGCTATTGAAAATAATGCTGCTCTAAACATGGGTGTACAAATATCTGTTTGAGTTCCTGCTTTCAATTCTTTTGAGTATATACCCAGAAGCAGAATTACTGGATCATACAGTAATTTGATGTTTAATTGTTTCAGGATTTGGCAAGTTTTTAAAAATAAAGTTTTATTAGAATACAATCACACTTATTCATGTCTGTACTGTCTATGGTAGCTTTTGCACAAAAATAGCAGAGTTTGAATAGTGACAAAGACCATATGACTCACAAAGTCTAAAATATTTACTAACTGGTACTTCACAGAAAAAAATTTGTTGACTTGTGTTACAGAAAATTGTGCTACCAATTCCTTGGTTTCACAGAGAACATATGTCTTGAGAGTTAAAAGACTCTTCACATAGGAAGATAGAAAGAGGATAATGTTATTCTCAGTCTACAGATGAGAAATCAATGGCAGAATGCCACACAGAAGTCACAATCTCAAATGAAGTTAATTCAATATTAATATTTAGACTCAATTGTTCCACATAAATCTTGCTTTCTTTTCACAGAATTACCAAGTTATATCGCTACTTTATTTTTTTATTTTTTTTTTTTTTAAAGATTTTATTTATTTTATTTTTTCCCCCCAAAGCCCCAGTAGATAGTTGTATGTCATAGCTGCACATCCTTCTAGTTGCTGTATGTGGGACTCGGCCTCAGGATGGACGGAGAAGTGGTGCCTCGATGCGCACCCGGGATCCGAACCCGGGCCACCAGCATTGCAGCGCGCGCACTTAACCACCAAGCCACAGGGCCGGCCCTATATCGCTACTTTATATATTAGATGGAAAATTCAGGTATAAATTTTCCATACCAATGCAATGCTGTATGTTTTCTTCTTTTATTGAAGATAAGGGTAGGACTACTGCTTCAAGTGAAGGTACCTGAGTATGGGAGAGGCTGAGCTGCATAATTGTGAAATAATTTGGCATCTAAATGCTTATCTATAAAATATATCAGATCCATGTGCCATGCATGACTGAAAACATACTTCCTTTGGAATGCTAAAGACCAGGGTAAAATGTCCCTTTTCACTGTTTTGAACATAGCCATAGGTAAGATCGTAAAGG
Source organism: Ceratotherium simum simum (assembly GCF_057802395.1). Lineage (NCBI taxonomy): Eukaryota > Metazoa > Chordata > Mammalia > Perissodactyla > Rhinocerotidae > Ceratotherium > Ceratotherium simum. The sequence continues at coordinate 102,326,672 of NC_141940.1, read as the reverse complement.
AGCACAACGTATACAAATAGAAAAATAAATGATTCAGAAATAGGCCTCAGGTACCAAATAGCCAAAATAATTCAATGGAATTATTTCACTGTACTACAAGTTGTGTACTCACATGGCATCATATTAGATATAAATAACAGTTTATTTTAAATTATTATAGACAGAAGTGGCTAGAAACTAAAAGCATATATATCTTATTCACAATATTAAAGGGGATTTAGGATACACTTAAGATAACATAATAAATCTTGTTCATTTTGCCAGTGTAGCTTCTGCTTGGCTTTAAAATCTCTATTATTTAATAGAAAAATTCAATTTGGGGCCTCTAAAATATCACAGGTAATCCTTCATTAAAATTATAACTATTCAAATTCTACCCAGCTATATTATGTAATGACTGATATTTTCAGATCTCACCTAAGAGTGTGAAATATTTTTATTTTGAGGACTTTTTTTTTAATTCAATACATATCCATGCTAACTTTTCAAATTTAAAACACCTTCTATAAGAAGAATGCATTTTAATGCAAATACCTCATTTTGTGTAATTTATTGCAGTGTTTTGTTTTATATGACTGTGTGTATCATTAACAAATAATATGAAATATAAAATTTCCTTTAAATATATACAAGATTGTTGTATTTTATTTACTTTAAAATAATTTTAATAGGATTCTATATTATTGTATTAAATTTACATTCATGATGAATACAATGTAAATATAACATAGAGTAACATGTAATGTTGTAGGAAATTTGCTATCTGCCTGAAAAACTCATAAACATGTTTTTATTAAATATCCACTATGTACTTTGTGTTGGACACAGTTTTAAAGAAAATAGCACTACTCTGGCCTCAAAGATTGGTATATATTGAAACTCTGCTATGCTTTGGATGCTATGGGTAGAAAAAATAAATTAATATTCTTGATCATTGTCACATAAGAGCTTATGATATAATATGTATAATAAGAAATGGCTACAAATGATTTTAATAGGAGCCAGTATAAATAAGCAGAATGTAATGCTCCAGATAAGCAGAGGAATTGGCGATCATCTCCTGATGGGCTGATCGAAGAAGCCGTAATGGGAAAGGTAGCATCTCAGCAGGACACTGAAGGATCATTTAATGGACACACATTTTTATTTTCCTTTTTTTAATGTCCAATACCCCTTCTGTGGTGGAGAAAATTAGTGCTCACCAAATTTCCTAGTATTCTCTTATGTTTCCCACTCTGCCTTGAGGTTGCACTGGGACCAATATGACTGGATCCTAAGAAATGCGAATGTGAGGGAAGTGATGCGTTACTTCTTGTTTGAGGGACTTCACAGTCAGAGTCCATTTTTCAGTTCCCCTTTGGCAATGCCTCTGAAGTTTACTTGCTGAGATGGCAGAATCAGAAATGGAAGCATTCTAGGTCTCTGATTCACTGTATCGAGGAGAGTTGCCTGTTTTTCATCAGCCATTATATGAGCAAAACATGAGCATTTAAGCCACTGAGACTAAAGGGTTAGTTTTTTGTGGCAGCTATCATTAATTGCTCAGACTAAATATCTCAACCTTTTGGTGAGTGGTACCCTGCTTTTCCTTTGGGGGAGTTAATCTTCCCTCATTCCACATGATCTTAAGGACTTTTAATCATAGTGCTCTGAAAACTCTGTAAAGGGGTGGGACAGTGACCCAATTTAGGCCAAGTAGATTTAGGCGTTTGAATCTAGAGTTGAGAGAAACAAGGACAGCAGAGTTTAGAGCTAAGCCATTTTGATGGCAGGGCCCATACAAGTAACCTTCCTTGAGCTCTGAGTTCTCAGTGCTGTTCTTCCTGGACCAGGGCTGCCTTTTTTCCTTCACTTCCTTGAACTATCCAGTATCTCCCCAATAAGTTCCATTTTACTTAAGGTAAATGGAGATTGTTTCCAGTTCCTAACAGAACCAAAGGAACCAAAGCTTCCTAATGGTTATAGGTGGGGAAGATTTGTATAGGTGGGGATGTTTATATATGTGAAATTATATTCCAAAGAAGTGTAGAATAAGGGCATTTTAGATCAAATAAGTCCAGTTTGCTGTAGAGTTGCATGGAATTGCAAGTCAGAGAAGCTATGTTAGGGTTGTGAACGCCAGGTTATGAATTTTAGATGTTAGCCTCTGGGCTAGGGGGTTATAAAATCAAATGCCTTCAGGAGACGTGCGGGACACATAAAGTTGGAAAGCTGTATAAGGTATAAGGCAATAAGTGCTAAACTGACTGTGTTGACCAGTCCAACCTCTGCCCTGTTTCAGTGGCTTTTAAAACTCCCTGCAGGCCAAAGAAAACAACCAAGCAAAGCATATCCTCGAGCTCTCTTGTCTCAAGGGGCTACCAGTTTGAAACTAAGGCTATCAATAGAGAACCACTGAAGGTTTCTGTGCTGGGGAATGTGAAGCAGGAAGTGCTGCTTTAAAAGATTAACCTGTCAAAATAGACAGGGGTTTGGGTGGAGAGAGATCTCATACAAGTAATCTATTGACTTGAGATTGATGTCAAGAAGAATGAGAAGAAAGTGAGAACATGAAAACAGTTGTAAAGGAAGAATCTATAGAACTCGGTCATTGCTGAAACATGGAATTAAAGTGCAGGCAGGAATAAAGAGAGGACAATAAATGTTTTGGCCTGAGGGCCTTATAAGAAATAACGGTAGTATGTTCATGGAATTGGGAAGCCTAATTACGATACAGGTTTTTTAGATTAAAGTGGTAGTGCTATTGATTTGGTAAATTTAAGATGATTTCATAAAATCTGTGAGTTTGTAATTCTTTATCTTATATTTAACAGCACTAACACCGCAAAACAACAACCTACAAATGTCTCCCTACAGGAATTGTGCAGACTATATATATATATATATTTTTTTTTAATGAATGGCTGACTCAGGAAAATGACTGAGCTCAAGAGAGAAAATTTGTGATTTTTCTGGGATGCTACTGTGTGGTGTGGGCAGTAGAGCAGAATATTGAGGGAGTGCTACTTAATTTCAGGACTAAATACTTTAAACAATAATAAATTATAAAACTTGAACATTGTGATTTCTAGAAGAAATATGTTCCATTTTTATACCCAGATATTAGATCAAATATTTTTTAGGCAATTGGTGGAAGGTGAGCTTATAAAAAAGAATTGATTACAAATAAAGCAAGAACTGCCTAAATGCCAGGGGTCATTTGAAACCTGAGGACTAATTCTAACATAATGGCATATTTCAAAATATAATGCAGATCCATGAACTAGTATCAGAATCACACTGGAATGTTTTTATGGCCTTATTTAATGGGTGTACTAACTTACACAGCAATCATATTAGCCACAAAATGAAAGTTAGTAGTTTGTGAGTGAAAGAAGATAGACTGGAAAAAAAGGTACACAATTTATGATTCTCCTTTTATAAAATTCTAAAAAATGCAAACTAATCTATAACGTCAGACAGCACATCAATTGTTGCTTGGGGGTGGGGGTTGAGCAGGAGGGAAAGATTACCAACAGAAGGCTTGCGTGGGTGATGGATATGTTCATTATCTTGTCTGTGGTAACGGTTTCATTGGTGTATAAATATGTCAAAACTTATCAAACTGTATTATTTAAACATGTGATGTTTATAGTATGTCAATTATAACTCAATAAAGCTATTAAAAACGGTTAGTAGCTTGGCTCTAACACTACCTAAATGCATTAGTAGGTATAAAATATTTACTTAAAAACAATATACGCTTCCTCAATAAGGATACATGTCTACTGAAGTGGACACTGGTGTGCCATCCGAATTCACCAATTACAAATGAAACATTCATTCTCCCAGTTGCTTAAAGTGTTATTTACTAACAAATCACAGTTCAGCCCTTCTCAGAAATTTCCCTCAGAAGAGAGGGGCTTTTTTGCCCAACATTATACCGCCTGGAAGGGGGTAGGTGGGAGACTCATATCCAATGACTGATGGATTTAGGGCTACAAAGGTCCAACCCCTTTCCTGAACTCAGGAATACTCTGAATGGCCAACCCAACTGCACGTGGAACTAGCTGAGATCTCTCTTGTAACTACAACACAATTTCAACTTCTCCCTCTGCCCAGTCCTGCTCCCTTTATTCCCTCCCAGGTATTGTTCTTAAGAGCACTCTCCAATAAACCTTCTGCATGCAAATCTCTGGCTCAGCATCAGTTTCTTGGGGAATCCAATCTAAGACATCAACCTAATATGTTGAAAATTTAACGTGCAGAAAACAGAAGTACATACCTGAAGATATCATCTAAGTAACATCATGAAAACTTCTATCAGTATTCATAAAGATTCATTATACTCAACAACAGAAATTTTTTGTTCATTGCTCCTTCACCTTGTTACTAGATTTCTGGAACAAAATACACGATATAAGGCTTTAAGGAAAATTCAAGAAAGAGATATGGTGAATACTTGGCATGTGATAACAGAGAATCTTCTGCAGAATGTCAGCTATTAGGGATACTGTTATGTTTTGGAAAAATATCTGTCATTAAATTTTAGTACATGAAGGCACAACATTTTGTTGTCAGTCTTACTAGATCCATCCACCACGCCAAAATAATGTGAACACATGCCAATAGAAATTACATTTCACTACTGTTACTGTCAGGAACTTGGCACAATTTGGTCTCTTATTTTGTAAATCTATTAAAATTACACATTAACACATATGGAATTAACTAGATACTAACTTTTAGGAAGTCATGTTTCACTAAATGAAATTGCCATGAGAATTCTTTCTTTAGGATGAAGAGAGAGCATTTTCCATGAAAACCTCAATTGATTTTCACTACCTAGCAACATGAAACACATGTCTTAGCACTGGGAAACAAAGGAAAGAAGAGAAAAATTTCCTCTACATGAAGTCCATCCAGGATGTTGACTGGTAACAGATATCTTCCATCTAATGATAGACACAGGAAAACAAGGCCCATTAACTGAAACAATTCTTCCTTCCCCTTCTACACACTCTCTTCTACCCAATAAATACCCTTAGGTATTGATTTAAAAAATCATTTTATATATTTGACATCCAAAGGAAGAAATGTAAATGAAGCTTACTTCCAAACTATCTTCATACAGTCCAAGAGACTATTGCTTTCAGCAGAATAAAAAGCGAATGTAAACCAAATGTCTATAGGTTTCTTTAATGTCAAAAAAGAACCCATGTATATAAAAAAGACAGTATAATCAGTGCATTTTACTTTCTGAGTTTACTTACTAAAGCTAAACTGCATTTTTCTTTTGCCTTTTTGCCTTCAAATTCCATTATCTTATTAATAACAGAATATTTGTGAGATAAGTATTTTAAGTTCTCTCCATTTGCAGTCTTTGATAAAAAGATTGAGACATCATGGGCAGAAATGTTATCATGAAAATCATTTACAGAGCTATTTCATGGAAAACATTTCATGTTTATTATATTTCCTAATATTCACAAAGTTATTCACTATAAAATGGTTTTTGGAAAATATCATTGATTTGACTAAGATGCTTTGAAGCAAAAGTAGAAATACTGATCTGTTGCACAGATAAGGAATCTGATTTTATGGTCATTGATGAGACTGATAAGGGCAGTCTTCATACAAGACATATTTCGTAGTGCCTTTTCTTTATTTATGATTACAATTTCTAGAATATAGGTGGTCCTGACCAGTCAATAAATGGTTTATAATAATAATTATTAAATTGTTATAATATAATAATAATTGGTCGTAACTTTCATGTTTGATATGTCACCAAACCCAAAGGGCCATGAGGCAGTGCATACCAAGGATAGTGAAAACATAAACGCTCCCCTTTAGCTATGCTGTGATCTATTTTCTTACTACACACAGAATACTGAAAAAATGGAACTGGAAGTAATTCTAGGGCTTTTAAACTCAATCTACAATTTAATTTCCTTTGTGACCTTTGAAACATCACAGTTATAAAAGTCTAGCTTTCCTAATTCCCCAGATTTGTCACAAGGATTTCCTTATTAAGAAACAAAGCAACCTTCACACAATTTGCAGTCCTCTTTCTTCTCAGTAAAGGAAGGATTTTCACTTATCTCCTTTTCCTCTGCTCTTCAACCTTAAAATACTTCCTGCCTTGCTCATGTCTGCCTGAAACTTCCTTCTTTATACATTTCAAACGCCTTGCTCTTCCCTTTCCTGTCATCTAGTCGAGTCTTCAAGATCTCTAATCATTCTCATTAATCTTCATGTTACCACTCATAAACCAAATGATTTTCATGTGGCAAAGAATTCTAATCATGAAGTAAAATTAACTAATGAGTAAAATTTGTCTTCATTCATCTCTAGTGAGAATGAATTTATTCTTGGCTTCTCTAGGGATATCCAAAGAATTGTGCTTTTGATCTTCCAGGACTTTAACTTTGAAAATGTTAGAATGAGTAATGAATGTCTAACCAACACCATGCATGTAGTCTGCTGATCCAGACAAGTAATAGAGGTCTTCAGCGATGCTGTGACCATAAAAAAGTAATCACAATTTTAACTTGTTCTTTGATGCTAGAAACAATACTCTTGGATAATTTGCAGAAGACTTGGAATAAACTTGGCACACAAATAAAATTTTCTTAAATTAATCCTTTGAGAAATGTCCAAATAATTTATCGGTCATAAAAATAAACACAAATTCAAGTCTTTTATGCCATTCAAGAATTTGACTTAAACAGGACTGTGTCTATGACCTTTAATTTCTAGTTATAATTGTGTCACTGACTAATGTGAATCCCACTTACGCAAAAAAAACTATGTCTAAGTCCTTTTTAAAATCGTAAAGCAAGACTCAATAATTCAAAGACCTAACCATAGTAAAGTACATACAAATCACGAAGGTAAACATCAACAAGAGTAAACAAACAAACAAGTCAATGATTAATAATGAGAAAGCCACAGTCACAGAAGCATCAGAATGCAAATGCTTAGGATAAGGCAGGATCCAGAGAACTGCAGGAATCAGAAAAGTACCAGAAATAAGCAGAAGAGTGAACAGCTCCATAAGGAAGTGCAGTGGGCCTTATTTCGTGGAATAATGCCCATATTTATACCATACTTCTGCATACTATAGCAGATCCTGTTGGAGCTTCACCCATTCTCTTGGCTTTTGACTCTCCAGTGTGCCCTGGCTAATGTTCAACAGCCATTAGCTATATTCTTAGTCTGAGAGCTTTCTTTGAAGCATAGAATGCACTACAGCCAAATGTGGGACAGGCTCGAAGTGCTTGCAAAAGAGAATTAGTACCATGACACACTGAGCAGTCCTTGAAAATGACTAGTAAGAGTTGGAGTATAAACATCACAGCCCTCTTGCTCCTTACCTAAGTAACTGCGAAACACCTGTTTTATGGTTTCCCAGACTTGCTCCATAGAATGAAGCTCCAGTCCCCCGCAGCAGTGGCTGACTTGCTAATACTCTTTATAGGCTACTTTCTCCTCCCTTTCTCACCACCCCGCTACTCTACCACGGCTTCCTGGGCTCACCTCCCAAATGAACGACTTGAACTCAAATCCTAGTCTCAAGACTTGCTTTTGGAGGAACCCAAACCAAGACATTCTTTTTTTTTTTTTTCTTTTTTTTTTATTGATGTTTTAATGGTTTATAACATTGTGAAATTTTGGGTTGTACATTTTTGTTTGTCCATCACCACATATATGACTCCCTTCACCCCTTGTGCCCACCCCCCACCCCCACCCCCACTGCCCTGGTAACCACAGTCCAGTTTTCTCTGTCCATGTGTTGGTTTATATTCCACATATGCGTGAGATCACACAGTGTTTGTCTTTCTCTTTCTGGCTTATTTCACTTAACATAATACGCTCCAGGCCCATCCATGTTGTTGCAAATGGGACGATTTTGTCTTTTTTATGGCTGAGTAGTATTCCATTGTATATATATACCACATTTTCTTAATCCAGTCGTCAGTCGAGGGACACTTAGGTTGCTTCCACTTCTTGGCTATGGTGAATAATGCTGCAATGAACATAGGGGTGCATAAGCCTCTTTGGATTGTTGATTTCAGGTGCGTTGGATAGATTCCCAGTAGTGGGATGGCTGGATCATAGGGCATCTCTATTTTTAATTCTTTGAGGAATCTCCATACCGTTTTCCATAGAGGCTGCACCAGTTTGCATTCCCACCAGCTGTGTATGAGGGTTCCTGTTTCTCCACACCCTCTCCAACATTTGTTGTTTTTGTCTTGGTGATTATAGCCATTCTAACAGGCGTGAGGTGGTATCTTAGTGTTGTTTTGATTTGCATTTCCCTGATGATTAGTGATGTTGAGCATCTTTTCATGTGCCTATTGGCCATCTGTATATCTTCCTTGGAGAAGTGTCTGTTCATTTCCTCTGCCCATTTTTTGATCGGGTTGTTTGTTTTTTTGTTGTTCAATTGTGTGAGTTCTTTATATATTATGGAGATCAACCCCTTGTCAGATGTATGTTTTGCAAATATTCTCTCCCAGCTGGTTGGTTGGTTGTTCATCTTGATTCTGGTTTCATTTGTCAAACCAAGACATTCTTAACCCAAAATTTTTTATTAAGACCCAAATCAATCCTTAACCATGGCTAGTCTGACCCTGTAGATAGAGTTAAGGGAAAGCACTTAACTGGATTGGAAAATCCATTCACGCTTTCACAAAAATTGCATGTGCTCTTTTCGAGATACAGTTAAGTGTAAGGGGAGACACAGAGACCTAGTAGAAGGAGACACAGTATTCAGTGAATCATTAAATACCAACTAATGTTAGGGTTCAAAGGATAGGTCTTTAAGAAACTTGAATTCTACTGTAAGTAACTTAAAAAGATAACAATTTCCAAGCATTGGATTCTATATAAGTATACAAAAATTACTTATTACCAGAAGGTTGTATGTAATCACAAATAGGCTTTTATTTTATTTTTCTCGTAATTTAAGCTGTTGGAATATAAATTTGATGGAGTCCCTTCCTCACCATTGAATTCTGTGGATTTTTTGCGTCTGTGTGAGCAAAGAATGTTTCTCTTTTAGAAACGTTGGCTTGGATTAGAAAATGCTTTATTATGTGCATTGCAAACCTACTTATTTACCACAGCTAGACAGAGACTCCTTCTTACTTTGTCATGCAGCTGCTTGTTTTTAAACAAATTTTGCCAAGAGACATAAACCAGATGGCCTTCTTCAAGGGTATACTGTGAGCCGTGATAGTCAGCTTATGGTAGTTTCAAGCAGCAGACAGCTGGGTATGGAAAGTCATGATGCTATTTGGAAATCCAACTTCCAAGTGTGCCGAAGCACAAGGAGACTCTCCAGTTGGTAAATAAAACTGTGATTTCAAATTTGTTTCAATATTCTATTTTTTCATAGGTCTTGAAATTTCTGCTTCACAATATTACAGGGTTTTTTTTGTGTGTGAAACAAAAGTACCCACAACACATTGTATTAGAGATAAAACTTGTGGGAAAATGGATTCAGGATACATTTCCAAGTGGAATCAACAAGTTGTAGGTTAGGCTTTCTCAGAAAGTTATGTGTTCCATCAAAAATAGTTAATCAGTGCTGTAATATTCTACTAGGGTAGTGTAGTATTTTAAATTGTTATTCCCAATTCTATTCTGTAGTAGTATTTACATATCCTCACTCTTGACACGGCTTCATGGTGAGAAGAGTGTATTCCTTTGCTCCTGGACTTTGGGCGTGCCAGGTGACTTGCTTTGACCATTGGATGTGGATGGAAGAGACTGTGTGTCAGTTCTAAGTCAAGGTCTTTAGACACATCACATGTTTCTGCTTGCCCTTCTGAGAGCTTCTGAACTCTGCCATGGAGGAATATGCCCCAAGTATCTGCTGCCCTTCCAGCCTGGGCCTCAGAATAAAACACATGGATCAGACCTATTCATTCAACCTACAGTCCCAGAGGCTGAAGTAGAGTAGACTCAGAGTAGCGCTGTATGCATGAGAATAGTTACTTATTGTTATTTTTAGGTGTGTTTGTTACACAGAATTATTGTGGAAGCAGCGGACCAATACTGGCAGACTTTGTTAAGGGACCAATGGACACCTACCTTGGGTCACTCCTACATTATTGGGAGATAGGGAAAAAATGACAAGACAAATATGAGAGTTGACACATATGTCCTAATTATGGTGCTACTACCTTATGAAAGGTACTCATAAAGATTACAGAATTATATCTCTGATTACCTCAGAATTCCTTCAAAACAAAGGGCATGTAATGACAATCCTTAGTTTCAAATGCTAGGCTATATCTTTGAATATTAGAGAAAAGCAAATGAAAGAAGGAAAGAATTTCAAGGGAAAGTAAATAGACAAAATTCACCTTTTGAGAAAAAAATACAGCTTAAATTTATCCGAATGTACAAATTGTTTAAATGTTAAGAATTTTTAAAATGTCTATCTAGACTGTTATTTTTTTTCCTAAGTCTCTAACCATTCTAGGAAACCACATAGAATATTTTACGAGGTGTTGTTTCAAGCAGAAATCTCTCAAAAACAACATCTTTAGCTTGTAATGGGCAGTTTTCCTTTGAAACTGATGTTTTCAAGAGGAATTTGAGACTGTCCATGGAAAAACTAAAACTAATAAGAAAATAATTCTCATGAAAATCACCTTACAGGTAAGAATCTGCAATTCTCACAGAGTAAACAGATTTTTTAAAGTGTTAGATTTTTATAATGGCAACAAATTCCACCCCACCCCAGAACTGTAGAAATTAAAATAAGGAAGTAAGTAAGCAAACAAACAAAAGTTTGTTGACTTCTACCAGAAAGTTATATTGACTTTAGTCGCTAACGGCCATGTTATTTTTTATAAGAGACATTGTTTCTCTCAAATACCATAATTAGAAGAACATATCAAGATCTTAGATTATTCATATATTGCTATATCCATACTTCAAAATTATAATACAGCCTTATTACAGAAAAATAAAAGTAAATTTGAGGAAATTTATCTTCCATAAATAATTTGTTGAATAAACTATAATGGAAATGAAATTCTTATTACCCAAAGAAATAAGAATCTTATTCATTCCAAAATATTACAATTTTTGAGTGAGTAGTTTATCATTTACTCATCAATTGATAATAACCCATCAATTTAAACAATTAATATGTATTGAGCAGCTACCATGAGTTATACTGTGTTGGGCTTAGGGGTGACAGAAGGTGTATGGCACAGTTTCCACCCTATAGTAACAAAAACTCTAGTGGATGGGTCAGAGTTGCACACAGATATGTAAGACATATAAATTCATGATAAGCACCTGTAAGAGAAGTACATAAACAGATAGTTCTAGGAACACGGACAATGGAATAATTGATTGAGACTAGCAAAGGATTGCAAATGGTGATATTTGCACTGGGTCCGGAATGATGGGTGAGACTTTGCCAAAGAACAAGTCAGGTTCCTCAAGCCCTTAAGAAGATCCTTTACCACCTGGCTTTGCTAAGCTTCTTATCGAATCACAGTCTATTTTTCTACAGATATCGAACATGAAGATACCACCTTCTGAATTACAAACATTTCTTTAAAACACTATGGTTTCAGATATGAATTTAAAAAAGTTTTTTATACCTATCCCTGTTGCTGCTACTGAAGATTGACATCTAGAAGAGAGAACATAATCCTTAAGCATAAGAAATCCTATGTGCAATGCATAGAAGGCAAGAGGAGCAGCAGACAAGAGTTCATAACTTGGGTCAAAATACAGGCTCTGGCATGTACTTCCTACGTGAGCTTGGGACAATTATTTGTTCCCTCTAAATTGCAAGATCCTCATATGTAAAATAAAGGTGAAGTCATATATGTAAAGCACTGAATGCATGCCTGGCATGTAGGTGTTGCTAAAAAAAAAAGTAGAAGCTCTCTAAGCTTATGCAAGGCTCATCTTACATGTCCAGAAAAGGTGATGTCCTAAAATTTCATTACATTGCCATAATTTTAGCTTTAGCCTTAGATCCTTATTGTATAGTGGTTATTCTTGGAGTTAGTGATCTAAACTGCTAAAACTTACCAATGACCCAACTTTAGTCAAAGTAAGTAAGTAGAGGATATATAATCTACAAGCACTATGACAACCAAGTTTGAAGACATGGAGAGATAGAACAAGTGAGTATTGGGCAATGATGAAAAACTTCTACTTTTGTATTAGCATAATTCAGGAAGCCAAAGTAAGATGTTAGCTGAATCAGAGGTCATAAAATTATGAGAAAAAGTAGGGGAAGGAGATAACTCTAAACATAGCTACTCATTTTACATATTTTTTGTGCTGTTTAAAAAATAAAACAAAACACACTTTTTCTATGTATACACTGACGACTATTAGTTCTCTTCCAATATCCATTCTCCCATTTTCCTGTAACTGTACACTTTCTGGCAGAGCACATAGCATATAGGAATAAATACACCATTTTCCAGCCTCCCTTGCAGCTTAGGTGTGGTCATGTGACTGACTTCTGGCCAATGAAGTATAAGAGTAAGTAAAAAGTGGCAGCTCCCAGAAAACTTCCCTAAAAGACAACTAGTATGGATCCTTTGCCCCTTCTCCCCACCTTCTCCCGTCTTGCTTCTTGGAATGCCGATGTGGTGGGAGATCCACCTTGCAACATGTAGATGAGTGCCCACCACATAAGGACAGCTGGATAGAAAGTGGGAATGAGCACAGTCATAATACCTTCTTTGACTGCATACTCCTAGGTTTTTAAGGAGAGAGAAATATGCTTCAGTCTTAGTGAAGGCATTGCTACCTAGAGCCTCAGTTACTTTCAGCCAAAACAAATTCTAATTGATAGAGTAAAGAGAGTTTCTGGGAAAATTACATTTAGCACAGTTTTGCTTTCTTCTAAAACTCATTTATTCTGTATACAGGAGGAAATGTATACTTAGAGAAGGGAAATTTGTGACATGACAAAGCCAAGAAACATACAATGAGTAAAGTTAAATAGTGAAATTATTTCCAAAATGAGGCTGGTCCTATAGGCATAAAATCGGTTTCTATATTAGAGTCTTTCCCTTTGGCAATAATCAAAATACAAGTTTATTTAGATAACAGACAAGCAAGCTCTAGCCCCTTGTACACTGAAGAAGTAGAATCATCTATGGTGAAGAATGGAAATGTGTGTATACAGCTATCCTGGGAAACAAAAATGTTCAATTACTTTGAGAAAAAGATTCAGGATATTGATCTATGGTTAACTCTGGGATTATGCGAATTTCATATCTAGTCAATTTCTTATCTGAAGCAAGTTTTAAACTAAACTCCATGTGAACTGTAAAGATTTATAAGAATCTGAAAATGTTGAAGATATAAGGCAAATGATCCTGTATGAAATGGCTATCATAAAAAGCAAATCACTCTGTAACTCTTGAGTGCTTTGAACTAGTGATGGGAACATACAGAAGATAAGCTGATAGGCAGAAACAAACTTATACGTAATGCATTTCAAAAAGCCTTTTCATTAAATAAATACAACAGATCCCCTTCACTCAATTCCATCACCACCTGTTCTCAACAACTAAGAATTCAGAAGAAATTATAAGTAAATAAGGAAATAGAAATCAAGGGCTAGTTTAGGTATCTACTTAAAATAGTATACTGTACTGAATGATTCATGTTTTAAAGAGTTTCAAAAAATCACAATTATGGGATAAGGATATTGTTTGTTGATAATTTGTTTGCTTTAATGAGACTGTTTGATTGTCAATATATTAAAATTAAATACCTCCTAACACCAACTATATGGGATTAATCTTTTGTGGTTTAAAGCTTTGCTTCCGGCGGTAAAACCTCCATGTAATTGGCATCAGCAGTCAAATCATACACTTCATTTTGGGCTGCTGGGTGGAAGCAAAGACTCCTTTATTTGGCTCACAATCACACTCTCAGTGGTGTGTAAAGTGCGACAACTGGCCACTGAAAGATATTTGCAATAGGTAGGGATTAGTTTAGATTATACTGAGCCTGGACAGAAATATAAACACTTGAAGAGAGTAGCATGACATAGAAGGTGATGTGCAGGAGGGGGCAAGCCCTAAACTGAAATACGCAAGAGGAAACAGATATAGCAGAGCAGATAATGTAGAGGCTAAGCTTAGTGAAGGGAGATTATAGAAAATAACAGGTTAGTAAGAGATTTGCCTTTCTTAAAGTTTTAATGACTTCTTTTTGGCATATGTGACATGTCGATGCTGTCAAATTATAGTTTTCATCATCATCATCATTATTAGAGTATTTATTAACCACCAGTGTGCTCTACTGGGCATCATTCAAACAAGCAAAATTGACATGGTTTCTGACATCCAGGAACCAATAAAATAAATCAGACCAATCAATGTTGACAAATCTAGGAGAGCAGACAGTGAACAAGATACTTAACCGGGGATAACTTGAAGGTTAACAATAAACTTTGAAAGATTTCCAGTGTTTAGGTGAATTGGTGAGTGCGTCTGTGAGTCTATGTACAAGAATATTTCCTGATACATCTGTGAAGATAAATGATGTATTACTTCCTTTACATAGATAACTAAGTTTTAAAAATGAATACTATCAAATCAATGACTTAATAAATCATGATTTTCAAAAAAGATATTGATTCTAAGAACCAAAACAGAAGCCTTCCTCATACACCACTGTCTGAATGGTGTGAAAAAGTAAGACATGAATAGAAAATTTTGCTTCTTCCTCAATTTAATACATCTTCCTCTACATCACCCCCATGAACCAAGGCACGAGAATCCTTCCCTGGTCAGTAGAACAATGGTTCTAGAATGAGATACTATAAAAAAGCTTTCCCATGTTCAGGACCTTTTTTTTTTACCTCTTTCTTCTTAATTCTCCCAAGTTCAAAAACTAACAGTAGAATTATGTATTGGCACATATACATATACCTGTGGGGGAAAGATGAAGATCCAATCTTGCATGGAAATCTTTACATTTAGTAGAGGCTAATTCTAAGACTGCAATGTTAATCTTCCCTGTGTTGTCAGAATCCTGTGTGTGCTTATCATGTATCTTCCCAACTACATATGGCATTGTGACAAATAGAAGAGGCTGCTAAGGCTACTATAGCTGAATGTCTCATTTAGGAACAAACAATTCTGGAAAAACTCCCAGATTATGCATCTGTCCCTCTAGCTTCCACTTTAGAGGATAAAATTCTATGGTGATGACATGAGGATTAGTATATTATTCTTTCTCTCTGTTGGTAGTGTAAGGTTATTTCCCTCACCTTGACATGCGAGAAAAATATTTATTGAATGTCTCAGTAGAAAAATTACAAGTGAGATAGCAAATGCTTATGAGAAAAGTTTCATTAGGAGTGGGCTTGCAGAATTACATGCTGGTTCCCTAGAGTCTGAATACAGAGATGATTAAGGCGCTTTCTCTTCAAATCAGATTTCTTTGGTTTCTATTCTTGTTTTCTCTCCTTTCATTTCTTCCATTGTCTCATTTTCCTTCATGCAGTGCAAATGGCAGCAAGAGTCTGTGAGTGCTTTAATACTGTAGGCTTGGCACTAAGGGAACTAAACAAAGGAGAAATTCCTGGGGAAGCAGCTTCCAGTTCTCTCACCCCCAGCATCCTGTTGACATGTAGCACTGTGGTCCCAGCATGATGGTGGTAAATTCAAGAAAACTTTCTCTAGAGCAATGGTACCCAGATACTTACCTTAGAGTCTGTACTGGTCAATTATAAAGTGTTCAGGGGTCCATGGTGAAATGCCAAAAATAGAACAATGTAATATGCTTTTCTTAAAGCTACACCTTTTTTAAAAATTCTGAGATTCAGTCCTTTCTGTATTTAAAAAAGTATGCGTTTATTATTTTAAAATTTTAAGTGTAAATTTCATGCAAGTACAGCATGCACACAGAAAAGGGTACAAATCACAAGTCCAGTTTCATAAACTTTCCTAATGGAAACATATCAATGCAACCAGCATCCAGATCAAGAAATAAAACATTACTCAGAACCCCAGAACCTGCTCCTGCCCTTGTTAACCACTACTCCCCACAAAAGTAACCATATTTGATCTTTAACCTCAATTATGCCTGTCTTCAAATTTTATATAAATGGGTTCATACAATATATATTCTTTTGTGTCTGGCTTCTTTTATGCAACACTCTTTCTCCTCTTTCTTATTTCATGAAATATCATTTGTAATAGATTTTGATTTTTTTAAATGCCCTCACACTGCTTTCCTCATTTTTTGAGATATTTTTTGCTCTAGAAATTCAATGTTATAAGAATCAGTACTCTTGGTCTCATGTCCTCTTTACAACAGTTCTAAAGCTCAGAATAACCTTGAATTTAACTACTTATATGTATGGGTGAGCCAACCCAAAATATCTGACTAAATGGGATTCCAAGGAGGAATACCGATTTAAAAAAATCACTTATTGATGTCAGACCAGAACCTTGTTGTTACACAATAATGCCATCTTATGGCTGTGCAGCAATTTGTAGTCTAGAAACTGCTTTCATTTTTATTATTTCATTTGAATTGTTCTATCCTCTTAGGCTTGGGAAGGTAATTTCCTGAATATGGGACAAATTCATTAATGGTTTGAGGAATAATAAAGAGGGCATGCGAAAGAAAGTAAAGAGTATCCGGCACTTAGTAGCACTCCCCCCTTAAGTGTTTGTTGAAAGAAGGAAAGGACTTTGTTTCTCTAATACTAGGTAGCTCTTTTGTTAATTCTTTCTTTATTTTCACATGTTTCCTGAAGGTATCTTTCATAAGTAGTGAGTAACTCACTGAGAAATAGATGAAAACAGAATTTAGAAGTAGTATTAATTTTCCATAGAGTTAAATATTTATCTTACATATATGGATATCTAATCATATAAATGATATATATATGGATATATCGATTTGTGGATTTAATGTTTACTGTGTTCACTATTTGTGTTTCCATGGGAAAGAGCCACTTTTAATATTTTGAAGATTTGCAACTCTTATCTATCAACGCATATTTTACTGGCTGCTTGTCCATTTTCTCTCCAGGACTGGGAGGTTCTCCAAAGCAGGGACTCAATTTAATTCATCTCTCTGTGATGCTCAGGAAAATGTGGAAGAATATGAGAATGAATTAACAGGCATGAAGACTATCAAAGCCATAAGACCATCATTTTTATCATCAATATTACCTAGCTTAATTGAGTCATTATCATGTATAAGCAATCCGCTAAGCACTCTACATGCATTGTGTCATTTAATCCTCATAATAACTCTATGATTTAGAAAATATTTTTATCCCATTTTATAGATAAGGGAATTGTGGAGCATAAAAGTTAAGGAACTTGCTCAAGGACCCATAGCTAGTCAGCAGCAAAGCCAGGATTCCAAAACAAGTTGGACTCTCAAGCCTGTGCTTATATGCAATGACCTAAAACAGTTTTACCTGAGACTAGACTAAAAGTCATAGGAAATTTAACAGCTTCTGACCAATTCCTAGAGAAGCCCAATTAGAGTAAAGTTAGGATATTCTTCCAGCATCTGGATAAGAAAAGAGTAAGTCTATGGAGGTCAGAGACACTCTATCCCTTCTGGACATAGGAAAGATCCCCGATTTGGGGTGAGATTTCAGCTTACTCTCTCTGTGGAATGTCATTAGTGCTCTGCTGCTTTTAAAGTCTACAGTTGAAGGTGAGCTAAAAGGGAAATATCTGTATGACCCAGTGAGAAGGGAATACCTAGCTCATTGGCCAAAGATGACATAAATAAAGTGGGGGAGAAGCCTCAAAAAGCAGAAAGTTTCACCTCTGCTTTAGTATAAGAGTGGTAGGTGACTATAGAAGTACAGTAATCACTGGCTACCCAAGAAACCCCCAAGCTTCTTAGAGGATAGTGTTGGTGGCCTGGATGGATGGGAGAAAACTGTCTAAGAGAAAACAACACAGGCAAGAATATCACAATGGTGGAATGAGCACCCCAAAAGAGAGCGGTGAAACTCCTCATTGGAGTATTTTGCAGAATCTCATAATGACTCGATGTGGGATACTGAGAGAAGGTGCACCATGATGCCATTATAAGTTTGTCTTTTGCGGTATATACACAGGGTTGCTGAGTTTCTTTTCCTTTATCAAGACCTGCTTTGGATACCCTGGGACCAGCTGTTTTCCATAAAGTTGAGATAAAACTATTAAACTATCCAGGGAGAAACAGCTTCAGGTTTCTGGGAGGAGCCT